>NC_133650.1:81368319-81968319 GCF_009905375.1 Apium graveolens | reverse complement strand
ATTACAATTCATAAATATACATAATCTGATACATCAAAAGTTGAAAGCCTAGCCTATTGGTAGTTCCTACCTCAGCTACAGCGACATCAACGCCTATAGGAAACTGCGGAACGTTTCCTATCCGCTCGCGAATTGGGAGCTTGGTCCTGTTCATCTTGTCTATCTGATGTTGTGTGATGAAAGAAGAAAGCAAGGGTGAGCAGCAAGCCCACCAAAATAATATGTATAATGATTAACAATATATGAGCCTTCTCATAGTACTCATGAAGGTCTTGGTCAAAAGAAATGAACCAAGATGATATCTTAATGCGATGAAGTCGCAAAATATTCAGTATATATATACATATATACTTTTCAAAATATTGGAAGTCCTCTTCCATGCATAATACACACAGAGTTCCAGTGTATAACTGTATAAAAATATCGTTGCAAGGTGATCTCATATATCTAACCTTGTCTCAACGTTTTTCTGAAAATCTTTGTCATGCATAAGATAATCATTTAATAGATATAAGTTTAAAAGATGAAGTTACAAGATACTCCAATATACTTATATCTTTTCCAAATACTACTTGAACTACCACCATTCAAGTTATAATTAGTTTCCAAAGTTCATCACATAGATGAGACTACAAGACCAGATTTGAATAGATTAAATCTTTAAAATATCATCAAAATAAAATGAAGTTACGAGATACTTCATTTGATGCAAACATCATTTTGAAAACTTGACCCTGCCAACACTCAACAATCGCCCAACCGTAGCCTTTCTATCGAAGTGCTCTGGGTAGTGTTGCAGAAATATCCAATTGGATGATGAACTCATTACGGGAGTTTGCCGCGCCAGGAAGACCACTTACGATGATCAGTCGTAGTAGTGCAACCCCACCATTTTCTACATGTAGAGGAGAACCTGTCGGATTTACTTGTCAACCGAACACTGAACTCCTAAGGAATGGACCGCCTTAGCGGAACTTCCAGGCCATTTGGGCCAATATAATAAGGCTGGGCCGGCGCCACTCGACCACTTACGCCACTCCTAGTTCAGATGAAATCCATGACTCTGAAACGTAAAGCTCGTTCCCCCTTTCCCCAAGTAGAAACTTGTTGATACGGCTCCACCAAGAAGTCGTATCTAGTTGGAAAGGAGAACTCACCGATATTTCCCAGGCGATGCCTGTTAATGGATTAACTTGTTCCAAGAATTTTACTTCCCGAGTGTTGGGTAAGTAATCGATTCATTTAACAAAACAGCAACCTTGTTGCGAATATAAAACACACCACAGAGCCGGATCCCTCAGGTTTTGAGCGAGTATTTAAATCCCCTTCGAAAGGAGGATCTTAAATATAAAAATGAGTTTTGGGATCCGCTCTAACTTTTAAAAATCATTTTGAAGACTCGCAAAACATTTTTAAGAATGTTTGGAGTGATGCTGATTTAACAAAATAAATCAGTCCCAATATATTAGAAAATATCTGAATATTATTATTTAAATAATATTTCCATAAAGAATAATCTTTATAAAAATAATTGAAGTAGAAGTTTTGAAACTTATACTTGAAATGAATATTAAATATCCAAAGATATACTTATACGAAAGTACTATCTTTATTTGAATAATCAAAAGTGAGTTTGATTATCGACACCTTATTCTTTAATAAAATAAAGAATATATCTCAGCAAATAATCGGAGTCATAGATCCTCAAATGAATATTCAAATAATATTCAATAAATAAAATAAGCTGAGTCATAAGCCCTCGAATGAATATTCGTAATAATATTCAATAAATAAATAAGCTGAGTCATAAGCCCTCGAATGAATATTCGAAATAATATTCATTAAATAATAAGCTGAGTCATAATATCTCGAATGAATATTATAAATAATATTCATTAAATAAAATAAAGGAGTCATACATCCTCAAATGAATATCCAAGTAATATTCAATAAATAATGTAAAGGAGTCATAAGTCCTCGAATGAATATTCAAGATAATATTCATTAATAAAATAAAGTTATAGAATAAACCTTATTCAATTAATAGTTTTGAAAACTATAACCATATATATATAAAATCTACTCGGGATCCTCGACTCCCGGTTTTAGAAAATGTTTTCACCTTTGGGTCCCTATACTAAGGGTATATGCAAATTACCGCTATTCTCTAGCATAGGTATTATCAACTGAACCAACAGATATATATGGAAAGAATACGAAACAGGCATGCATATATATACCATATCAGCATGCTTCAATATATCGCAAAATTTGCTAATTAACCAACATGCATCTATCACAAGATAATGCATATACATATATACATCACAACAACAGTATAACGGGTAGAAAACTTGCCTGAGCGACTGGGGGTTACGAATGGCTCGGGACGAGTCTGGTAACCTATAAACAACAAGTAAGTTGGAATTAAACCAAAGTCACTTGTAAATCTATACTCTAACCAACTCAGACTCTAACGCTCGTTTTGCGCTTACTGATTCGCTTAAGTCACTCGGGTACCCTTGGCTCCACCATTTTTAATAATTTAACCTTTACGAGTTTTAAAGCGACTCCTTCGCGAGTGTCTTACCAACTGCCTAACACACTTACCATAAATGTTTCATACATTAATTAACCCTTTTTGGTCTTTAACCTATGTTTCAAAGTAAGGCCAGGGGAAAAGTTTCGTTCGCGAAACGCCGTTACTTGAAACGGTCGTTTCTCCTAAACCGTGCATCGGAATCGAACGAACTACATATCAAAACGAAGCTCGTAACATGAGCTACCTAAACATGGCAGTGGTCATAATCTAGCAGGGGGTTCTCGGGTCCTAATGTTATGCACAAAAACAGTCTAAAGAAAATCGGACGTTACGACGGCTATGTTTACGTGATTTCCCAAATTTAAACCATTCAAAACCAACCACAATTCAACCCCAAATCAATCATACAACCAACATCCATCCAAACCACATCATAACAGCCCCAACAATCCACATTAACCATTTATACTTATTCCCCACATGAACTAAAAGCTTTACTTAGGTTCTTTAACTAATTATCAAGATTTACAACTCCAACAATACCACAAAACCAACTAATCTCTACAACTCAACCAAACTTCAAACAATCAAGCATCATGCTTCACATATACTATATCAAACATATTCAATCCCAATTACTCAAAACTAAAGCTAGGGTTTGTAGTTTATACCTTCCTTGGAGAGTGGAGAATCAAGAGAATGGCTTGGAATCACCCTTAAAGTCCTTATCCAAGCTTAATCTAAACAAAACTTCAAGAACACAAATTTTAGTTCTTGAAAAACACTATTCACCATCTTCTTTCATGATTTATAGAAAAAGATTGGCTTGGAATTAGAAGCTTAAACTTATAGGGAGTATGTAACTATCCATGGGGAAGCTTAGATAATTACCTTGCTAAATAGTAAGTGGTGGAGCTTGGATCTTCAATTTTTAAGAAATGGGCCGAGAGCTAGCTTGGGAAGAAAGAGATTTTTGTATTTTGTTTGATGAAAATGAAATGTTTGCTTGGTTAGTTGATTTTTGTGTTGTTTTTTTAGTTAATTACCTTGTTGCCCTTGAGTTTGTGTGGTTAAAAAGTCACCACATCTCCTTCCTTCCCATGTCATGCTTGTGTCATCCTCATGATTTCATCCTCCCCTCCTTGTCCTCTTCTCATTGGTTGGGTGACATCATCCTCTCTAATCCCTTTGATTAACTTCCTAATTGTTTGCCTAATGACCGCTGATCTGTTATACGGTTCGCTTAACTTTCGTTTTCGTTTATCGTTTGAGGGATCATACCCGGGATCTTATTACTTAGGTTCCCTTAACCTTTCTCAATATATTGTATTCCTTTTATGATCCTCTCTTATAATCCTTTAATTTAAATCCTTTTTACCCTGTTACCTTATACTCAATTCTTTCCGTATCTATTGGATTTCCGGGAAAAATCAAAGTGTTCGGAATTGGTTTCTGACGATCTTTACATACACTTATATACCACATAGAGTACTAATAATATCCCATAAGATCAATAACAGAACCCCTACATAGCGTGGCATGAAAATTTTTCTCATTCAGCAAAAACACTATTCATAAGGGTTTCAAAAATTTCCCAAAAATTGGGGTTATTACAATCTCTGTAGCTAATAAACATGGTTTTAAGATATAATCTCAACTCAGTAATATCATCAGTATGAAAAGCATAAGTTGTTTGAGGTACCTTCAATTCAGCAGTTTCAGGGCTGCCATCAGCATTTGCCATTAAAGCATAATGCACCTCATCTTCAGAATCTGAAGAGTTTGTCCAACTTTTCTTCTTTGTGACAAGTGCCTTGCCTTTGTTACTCTTTCCTTTCTTACAGCCAGGAGATATGTGGCCTCTTTCACCACAATTATAGCATTTGACTTTTGAGTTGTCTCCTCTGTCAGACTTTGCACTTTTGCCTTCATACTTTCTAAACCCTTTCTTATCAGTACTTCCACCTTTCTTGAAAGACTTCTTTCCCCTTCTGAATTTCCTGTAGGCTATCTTTGTGATACCCTTCACCATAAGAGCATACAAATTCATCATCTCTTCATCAGCATCTATTTCAGGTAAACTTTCAGTTTCTGAATCATCATCATCAGAACTTGATGATTCTGAATCAGACTTTGTGATGAGAGCTTTTCCTTTGCCTTTCTTTGAGACAACCTTTTTAAGGAATTCCTCCTCAGCCTTAAGAGCAACTGTCCTTGACTTTCTCCCATGTCTCTTGCTTCTTTGATCCATCTCAAGTTCATACGTTTTGAGCATACCACAAATTTCATCAAGAGTAGTTTCATCAAGAGCATAGTTGTCTTCTATAATAGTAGCCTTTAAATTCCAATTTTCAGGAAGAGCTAAAAGGAATTTTAGATTTCAATCTTCAAGATCATATTCCTTGTCCACCAGTGACAGATCATTCAAGAGTTTAACAAACCTTTCATATAAGTTAGTTAAAGACCCATCAGCTTTTGAGTCAAAGTGCTCATACTCTTGAGTGAGTATAGTCCTCCTATTCTTCTTGATTGCATCAGTTCCCTGGCATTTTGTCTCCAAAGCATCTCATATCTCCTTTGAAGTCTTGCAATGAATTACCCTGTTTGACATGACATTATCAATGGCACTATGCAGCAAATGCCTTACCTTTGCATCCTTGGCAATGGATGAGATATCTTCAGCTGTATACTCACTTTTCTCCTTTGGTATGGTCTTTGCTGGCTGATCTGCAACTACAACAGAGAGCTTGGTTGGCTTATGCGGTCCTTCATTAATTCTGTCAAGGTATTCTGGATATGTAGCTTCCAGAAACATAGCCATCTTCACTTTCCATATGGGGTACTCAGAAGGTCTCAGTCTGGGAACCCTAATAATCTCATATCGACTATGGATTTGAGTTTTTTGAGTTTCTTCAGTTTTGGCGGGCTTGGTTGGATTTTCTGCTTCTTCAGACATGATTGTTTTGGATCTTTACTGTATGTGTGTTAACAGATAGGCTCTGATACCACTTGTTAGGTCACAAAACACTGTAGAAGGGGGTTGAATACAGTGTAGAATACAATCAAATCGATTTCGAACACAAGTAACATTAAACAGATATATTTGATATAATAAACTCTGTTACAATGGAACTGTTCTCTCTCAGTGATGAACAAATATCACGGGAGCTGCTAGGTTACAATATATGATCTTCTCGATAATGATAACACATATAGTGTAAACCTATGTTTGTGTTTATATAGCACACAGTTAAAAGATAACTTCTAATTGATATGGAATATAATTCTGTCTCCTAAAATATATCAATCAGATATCTTATACAGGTCTTTAAGTCCTCTAACTCTTTCCATGCATATCTTCTTTTGTATTAGTCTCAATCTTCTTTCCTGTAAATTAGCTTCCTTCCTTTACTGTTAGTCCTCCCGTATTTAAGTTCTGATATCCATCTTCTGATATTTATCTTCTGATAATTTAAGTTCTGATATCCTTAAGTTCTGACTTCCAGTAAGTACTAATATTTCCTTTTTGTTAAGATCTGAAAACTAAACATGAAATATATTAGACATGACATCTCAAATATATCTAACAAATTCTAGTAATTTGTGCTCATGAACGTTTGTAGTAGCTACTGGTTATTGAACTCCATTCCTTCATGTTTCTCTATTCAGTTAACTTAGTTCATAATCACTTTCAATCGCATTCCAGGCTCTTTAATCGTTCTTTAAATCTTCTCGTCCATCTACAATTGATATACTGGAACCATGGCGTATTCGATTTCTAACGTTCTCGAGATTACTCCAGAGTTAAGAATTAACGAGAAAATCTCGACTGAATATGACTAACGCACAAACTTATCACCATATTTTATTTTCCTTGAAGCGCAATCGAGTATATTTATCGAGCGAAGATCTCTTACCATTTTAAAGAAAGTACACTAATTTGGAGGCATCATCGGCATATTTTTAACCCATATTATCATTTATTTTGGTTCTAAGGAGTTCTCATATAAAACTGACTGCAATGCTTTCCTTGACGTCTAATCAAATATAACATTTATTCTTTCTTTATGCCATACTATCAGAGAGTCTTCTTTAACATCTATGTCTTGTATCATACCTTCGGAGTAGCTTGAATCTCTTGAGTTATCGTCGTTCAACCAAATTCCTATCTTTTTAGTTCCGCCTTACTTAATATCTATTCATCTAGGAGTAGTACATACCATTCTAGTTCGACATAATTCATCGTATTCTGAATACTCTTGTCAAATTTCAAATTACACAATATTGATCATCTACAATTAGTTTCAGGATCTAATGACGTACCACCATTTCTTCAAGCAACAACTAACCCACTTATGGGATAAACTATTTATTACTAAATGAGAATGTTCAGGTTTAAATAACCTATCAATAATAATACAATTAACGCTTTCCTCACTTTTGGTTCTCGGGTGGCATCATCATGACGTTTCTTGGCGAAATATATCCATCTAGTCTTTGATGTCCCGCCTTAACTCCTTGATAAGTGTAACATTTGCTAATCTATCCCACCATTTCTTTCTTCATATCTGGCCACCAATAATTTTCCTCTAAATCTCTATACATATTGGTACTCCATGGATGGATTGAATATCTTGAGTTGTGAGCTTCTTGTAAAATTCCATTCTTCAATTCTGTCACTGGTGGAATCCCAAATTCTGAAATAAAATCTGGGAATGCCTTGATCATCCTTTTGAGTATATATATAAATATATATATATACTTTTTTTCTAACGATAATATCTTTATCTATTATTTCCCCTTGACATTTCTTTACTTTCTCTAGCAATTCTGGCTGAAAAGTCATATTATACATCTTTGCATTGCTAGGTTTGCAAACTCTGGCTTCCAATTTCAACTTTTGAAATTCCTTGTATAATTCTTCTAACACTATCAACACGTTCAGTCTTTTCTTTCTGATTAATGCATCTTTTACTACGTTTACTTTTCCTGGCATCTTATGAAGTTTCTTTATCACCCTTTTTGGTTCCACTTCCTTTTTCTATCTCCATTCTTTATTCTCATAGTTTATTCAAAACTGAACTCTTGACATTAATACTCATTTTGTTGTCATATCAAATTAGATATTAATACGAACTTTGATGCTCACAACATCCCATTCTGAAGTAAACATCAATCATCAGTATTAATACCACTTTCGATCTTTCACAACAACCTAAGTATCAACATCAATCGGAAACTGATTTAAAACTGTATCTCACACTTAATCCAAAATAGAAATACTTGATAAATCATTTAATTGTATGATTATCAAAAACAAGATGTCCTTTGATAAAACTTTGTTGCAGATGATAACATCTCCTTAACTGTCTAATGAAATCCATATTGGTGTAGTTATTAATCTCTGGTTTTTTACATCTCCCTTCTTCCTTCCTTCTCGTTGCTTCATCTTAAATCTTTAGCTCTTGAAAATATTCTTCTCACTTGTCCATACAAATGAATTTTTATTTCTCTTGTCCATTATGAAGGGCATACTCATGCAAGTAAAAACTCACACATTTGCAGCAATTTATGAATTCTACCAGCGTCCTTACTTTTCCTCAATTCCTCATTATTTTGATTTCGGATTTGAAAGTCACATCAAAATTTGACTTAATCTAATTAGAATTGATTTCCATCTAACTGACCATTAATTGGTAAAATTAACCAATTAACTTACTTAAGTGATGAAATTAAAAACCAATTATATATAGTCGGATTGGATGTAACAACCTCTTTCGAGAACCAAGATCACAATTATTTGGAGTATCACAGGAATATCAATAATATACGGAAGTTTACATTCTATCTTTAAAAGCAGGGTAATCTCTGAAAATTTGGGCAGCATCTCCTTTATATTATTGACTACTAGTCGGACTTAAGCCGACAACAACAATCAAAACAACCAACAATTAATCCTCAAATATACCAATCCACTGCCACCTTCTAAACTCACTATTTTACCACATAATGTAATATTAATCAGTACAACCTATGTCTCTAGTTCAACTTAAGATTATAGCGAACAATTCTTAATATACCATTTTATCACTACCGAGTACAATTACAAATTAATCTAAAATTCTTCCAGATCATGTTTCCAATCAAGCTCTCTACTTAATAATTCGTCTATCCTTGACAATATACACTTGTTTTTATTAATTAACTTGTTCAATTTCTGATAACCAACACCTGATCTCAACCAACACTTTTATAATCTTGCGAAAGAATTCATTTGGTTTTAAAACATCATATCTTAAAAATTGTTGCAGTCAAACCACCATACCTTCATCTCCCCTTATGTCTTTCTATATTGAACCTTCTTTGATGACCCAGCTATAAGCATCAATTTTACCACAACTCACTTACTTGAGTGGGAAAGCCCAACCATTCTTTGACGAACGCACTCAAAGTTTATTCGTAACTAGCATTTCTTCGATCTTGAATCTTCATGGAAAATATCTCCCACATGATTAAGGTATGCTTCATTTTCACAACGTGTTATTTGATTATCTAGTTATTATTAAAAATTTCTTCATTCGACTCCTTTGACCAATCGATCATTTGCCTCATCTGATACATTCAGCTTTACTTTCTTGTTTCTCTAGTTAATTTACCTCATACGATTTGCTAATTACTCCAATTCACGCCAAAATCTCATACTTGCAACGTATCGTGTATGCATATCTCTGCCTTTGATTTGATGTCCTCGCAACTATCCCGTTATCGGCATAATGATTCTTCTCTGCTCGTAAATGTCCACCATCCTTCAGCTTGCAATTGTTCATACTTATTACGTAACTTTATCTGCTACACGGGTTCATTTTACTTCCTTTCTAAAATATTCAGAGGATAGACCTTACATAAGAAAGAATTTGTGTATATGATTCTGATTGGAAACTTTTTGTAAGGTTTCAGTACAAGGAAACAATCGGAAGGATTCATGAATAAACAAATCAAGATTGAAGAAAAAAAGAATAAATAACGATTTAAATAGGAATGAGACAACCATATTAGTACTCAAGATGGCCAGTCTTTCATACCATATGGCACACATCACATGATTAGGTGGCGTCCCACCAGACTCTTTGTCATTTCGATAAAGCGTCACACCATAACACTGCTTGTCCCAATCAGAAAACAATATTTTAAAGAAGGAATGATTTGAAAGGGATTCAACAATCACCTTATAGAGTTGATAATGAAAGAAGTTTATACTTTACTCGAGATTTATAAGAATATATAGGATATTAGGAAAGAATGATACCACTGGTAGTTATCCACATTTCATCCGTTTACAGCTCCAACGCTTGTCTGACCAATAGATTTCATTCTGAGTCATATATTAACTTTAGAAAGTTTTCTGACATGCCTTCTTAATTGATCATTAGAATAATTTCCCCTGTACCGGGTCTCGTATCTTTCACGTTGCGCTTCCATGTATATAATTCGACTCAATTTGCGGTCTTACGAGATTTAAAATTATAACTTCAAATTTCGCTTATGTTGCTGGTCATTGAACATATCGCCTTCTTTGCTAATAACGTTCTTCCTTTAGAAAGTCTGGAGATTTCCTTAATCTTCTTTGCTCGTACCCAACTTCTTGTGAATCACTATATTCTTCGAACTCTAATCGTCTCAGAAATTGGATAAACAATTTCTCCGTACATTGGTTCTGTCGTTAAGTTTATAAGACAAGATTTGCATTCTTCTGTTAGGAACAAACAAATCTTCTCCGTAATAGTGGGTCAACTTGGTCTTCTAAATGAACCATACTAACTTCTAGAACAAGTATTCTTCTGGACAATCTGAATCTTATAACAAACAAGAAACTCAAATAGTAGTTTGACAACCACGTTTTTAAAACATATTTTGTTCCAAGGAATTTTAAAAAAAATTGTGAAGAAAATCTCTTTTGAAAACGGTCTAAAATTTTGAAAATCATACACCTGGTCGTCATTACTATATGAGTTGATTGTTGTCTTTCTTTGCTATCACAAGGAATCCAATTTTGGAAAATAATCAGATAAGAGCCCATTCATTTCCATATATCTTTTACCCCTTATTGGATCCATTTTACCTTCATTGTTCAACAAAATTCCAATTACCGTTGCATACTATCTTATTCGTAACTTCACTTCTAGTCTTCTATACTGGTAATATTCCCATCATCATCTCTTAAGATTACTGAGTATAACAAATCTATCCAGCAATCATCAGATTTATTTTATAATACAAGGTTGATTTATATCACATTACTTCTATTCGTGTCATGTTTGGTCATCCCATCTAATTTCAAGAAAATTCTCGATTTCCAATCCTCTCAAATTTCTTTAAAGATCCATCTAGCTCACTCCACAAGATAATCGTGGGTGGCATACTCATTAGTAGCTCCATATAACCTGGTAGAGGCTATCTTTCGAAACACGCATATCCTCACTCTAGGTTCTTCTAACATTTCTTAATACCTCGTGTACTCACCATATATTATAGCTTTTGAATCCATCCTTCTGGGTGGTCTTACTCCATAAGACGAGTTTTAAATGAATGTTTTTAACAGGGTGTAGAGTAGACAGAAAAGATGCACTCACAGTTGAGTATCCGGTAGAACCAGAATCCGCATGTGGGGGATTCTCGAAAAGATAGTCCAGCATCAAGGGATGAGATAATAACGTGAAAAGGTGCGACCGCCACAACAGGATGTGACATGGCTAATACCGGTGGAAGAACAGGTCGTGAATCAAATGATAGTCTTCCGAATGAAGGATCCGAATAATCAGGCGATCCAGGGATAAAAGAATCTTCCATCGCCACCATCTGAAAATCACGTCGCTAAATAAGGATGTCGAATCTCATCACGAATCTCACTAAAACCTACTATTTGATCGCACTCAACCTCTCGACATTCTATTTCTCTATTTCTTAGGTCTAATCTTATCCTCTACCCATATTCGACAATCTAGGCTTGTTTAAGTGACTTATAACCTGTAGCTCTGATACCAACCTGTGATGCCCTCCGAACACGGGTCAGAATTTTGGGGCTCACAACACACACCACAATATTTAAACATGTATATAAAGTATTATAGGCATTGACCCTTCTTTACACAACCATGGATCGCAATAAGTTAAAGTATGAAAAAAAGCCATAATCTTAACTTTTATTAAATCGTACCAAATCCCAACTAATTCAACTTACAATGGCTAAGGATATCGTACTTACAATCTTACACAACTCATCTATAATATAAAGCTACTGCTAGCTCGATCCAACTTAACCGAAAATCCTAGCTCGCAAATTGAACAGGGAATCCTCGTTACCAACAATTTCCTTTTCAACTGTTGAAAACATAAAATTTTTGCAAGAGTGAGCTTACTAGCTCAACAAGTAATAATAGCAGCAATTGAGGTTAAGCAATCACCAATTGAAATGATTCAGAAGAATCAAGTTTTTGAATAAGCAATGATTAGAATTGGATATTCACTTTTCATTTTAAAAACCAAGGTTAGGCTGCTGATCAGTCACGCACTAACCCCGAGCAAAGCTCCTAGCTTTGCTCTATATACTGGATCCAAGGCACGTATTGGCCTATTATGACCACGAATCTGGTCCATATTTATAAAACCATCAAATTCTAAAACAATTCAATATGATAACCAATGTAAATCAATAAGCTGAATCATAAACAACATTTATCTTGAAGCATAGGGTGATTCATAACACCATGAAGGCATAACAGGGAATTCAAAAAGATTGGCTTTCAATCAAGGAAAGAATCAAAAAGTATAAGACCAAGGGTTCAAGGGTTCAAGGGTTCCATGAATTGGTCTTCTGTTAAACAAGGAATAAAGGTTGGTATGTTAAGAAATTCAATATGAGAATCAGTATGTGGTAGATATGTATTTGTGGAGTAGTATCGTATGTGTATGGCTCGTATCTGGGAATTCAATAGTCAATGGTTTATGAAGAATAAGACTTATGGCTCAAGATCAATAAGAATCAGGGTTCAAGGTTAAATAGTTTAAAGTGCTTACATTATAAAACAGGAGTTATTTTGAATAATATCGACATATTATGAAACAGTTCAAAAATATTTGCAATATATCTTGAAGAAGGTTCAGAAGTACTTGCCTTATCATCGACGATTTCCACTTTACTTGTACTCATCTAATAGTTTTACTCATCAACCACTTTCCTTCTCTTTTTACGCCTTGCTTCTATTTATCAATCACTTGCCTTCTCTTTCTATGCTTCGATTCTATTTATGGGTAACTGGTTCCTTTTCTATGTCTTGCAGACTCTGCTAGGCATCACAAGTATCTATCAATTATTCATACTCATATTATTCTAATCTTCACATAGACGTCATAAACTTTTATCTACCCTTCGTTTCACCCAAATCCGATTTACGGATTGAAAGTTATGACTAAAATAGTCAAACCACAACCACATAGGCATATAACGCATCAATCAATGAGCTCGTAGTACATAACACGTAAGGTATTCGATCAAAATAATTTTTCAAAGAAGATTCGGGGTTAAAATGATCTTTCAGGTATTTAATACGAATTTTTGAACATTTTTCAGAATTAAAACGGGTCTTCGAATCATTTTATAATTAAATAATAGGGATTGAACACTCGAATCTGACTTTAAAATAATTATCGATCCTTGAAAATAATTTAAAATAATATTTTAAAGCTTGAAACTATTTTTCGGAAATTTTAAATCAATTTTAAATAATTAAATCTAATTATTAAATTAATTAAAATTAATTAATAATTAATTAAATTAATTAATCAATTATTATAAATTAATTGATTAATTAAAATAATTCAAAACTAGTTAAAATTAATTAATAAAATAATTTCAATTTATTTTTGAATAAATAAATAATTAAAATAATTTTCTGGATTTAAAATAAATAAATAACTATTTTTCTGATTTTTAAAATAATAATTAAATTATTTGTAAAACAGAAATCCATTTTCTGTAAGTTTTTAAAACAGGTATCCTTTATTTGCAAAAATTTCAGAGGTTTTGAGGGTCAAAGTGTAAAAACACAATTTTCAGAAATGTTTTGGAGATAATCAGATCAAAACTGGGTCTGTTAATTCGAAAAACGGGTCGGGAAGGAACCCGTAACCCGGCCGGATGAACTGCGGAATCCGACGGCCGGGGATATTTTTCGGCAAGCTCCGATTCCCCTCTAAACTTCGTGATTTTGTTCGTGTTTTAACGGAGTTTTATTAACAATTATAGCAGACGTCTGGATATGGCCGAACTGTAGCAGAACAGCCTCAAAAGTGGAAGTCCGGTGAAATCGCCATTAACGCCGGCCAAGCTCCAAGCTTTTCCGGCGGGTCGATTCCGACTTCCAATAGAGAAACTAAATACATAAATCGATTTAAAACTTCACGATCTACAATCCTGTAACCTCCAAATCCACCCAAAACCAACCAAATTAAAAATCCCAATTTCAATTTAGAACATTCAAACGACTTAACCCCAATTTAATAATCCAAGAATTAAACATCAATTTCTACATGTTATTGAACTCTATTTTTGACATATAATATACCAAATTGACCAGAAAAATATTATCTACATGAAGGAATCATCAAATCATATCAACAACATGAAGAACAAATTTTCATAATTTAATTCATAAATAATTTGAAATAAAATATTTAAATTAGAAAAATACCTTAATTCGTGCATAAAAACGGATGATTGATTATGAAAGTACTTTTCAAGAGCTTCGTTTTGATATATTACACGCCTGAATCGGAGTTCGA
Source organism: Apium graveolens (assembly GCF_009905375.1). NCBI lineage: Eukaryota > Viridiplantae > Streptophyta > Magnoliopsida > Apiales > Apiaceae > Apium > Apium graveolens. The sequence goes on along the minus strand of NC_133650.1, from coordinate 81,953,939 downwards.
TAACGCCTTCGTTCGTGCGTTTGATTTTCAAGAACGCGATATTAATTCGATATTTTCTCTGTATTTTACGGGGTGTTACTGACTAATTGTGATTATACGAATAAAATGAAATGATAGAAGGGCTATATATATTTTTGGAATATTGGTTCATTTTGGATCGTTAAATTAGTTACTTAGCCGCTAAGTAACATCAAAAATGATCCGATTTGATACTCGTATTGGATAATTATTCAAACCGGGCTTCTTATAAAATACTTTATACGAAATTAATATAATAATATCCCGTCTTTCGAGAATACGGGTTATGTTGGTACATCAAAATAATTATCGTATCGAAAATCTTTCGCCGGGCCGCGCACGGGTCAAACCGTAATCGGATTGAAAAAGTCAAAACACGGAAAATGTGCAGAATTACCAAATTAGGTTAGGAAGGAGTTTTTGGAAAAGTTTCGGTTTGTAAAAACGTAAAAATGGTTGAAGTCGGATGATTCCCGGCTTTATAAAATAATTTTGTAATTATTTAGAAAATAATTAATAAATTCGTAAATCAATAGAAAATCATATAATAGTCCAAAAATTACCAGAAAAATATCGTAATTATCTATATTTCATTCTGGTCATAATAAAATTAACATACTTATACTTTATCACATATAAGCATCCACATATCCACACCAATCATCAGATAATTCACCAAAAATTATATAATAATCATATAAAAATTATTTAATGATACAAATAATTACACGCGATATCCCGGATATTACACTGCCTGATCCGAAGCCGACATATATGTCCTTGCAGTTGGCCGATCGTTCTATTACATATCCACGAGGCGTTGTGGAGGATGTGTTGGTCAAGGTGGACAAACTTATCTTTCCTGCTGACTTTATAATTCTTGACTTTGAGGAGGATAAGAAGATTCTCATTATCTTGGAGAGACCATTCTTAGCAACAGGCCAAACTATGATCGATGTACAAAAAGGAGAGCTTACGATGAGGGTTCATGATCAAAAGGTCACTTTTAATGTGATCAAGGCAATAAAGTTACCCATAACTAAAGAGGAGTGCTTTAAAGTAGAGTGGGTCGACTTTGTCATGAATTCAGAGCCTGAGCAATTGCCAAACTTAGATACCTTAGAGAGATCCTTGATAGGGGAATCAATTATTGAAGATGAAGGAGTAGAGCATTTACAGTATTTGAATGCTCCTCCGTGGAAGAGGAAGTTGGATATGCCATTCGATTCTCTTGGATTGACAGAGCTAAAATTTTCTCAGGAGCGTTTTCAACCGTCTATTGAAGAAGCTCCCACACTTGAGCTCAACCCACTGCCACATCACTTGAGTTATTCGTTCTTAGGTGCACCCTATGATAAGGGGTTGAGATATATTTTTGATGATGTAGAGAGTGGCCGAACGGATCCTCCCGTGCCTATAGAGGGTTCTTCTCATGTGCAGTAGGTAGTTGATAGGATTGGTGTTGGTGATGAGCAATACAGGCAAGTGACTAGGCATATGGAGGCCATGCACGACATTCACCGTCGTTTTGCTGCAGATTTGACACAGGCTTTGGGCACTATTTTTCGAGCCACTTGTGTCGAGGTTGATTGGCCACCTGATCCTCCACCCGAGGAGGGTGATCTTTCCGACGACCAGGTATGACTGAAATCCTTATTATTACCTTCAATGAGGACATTGAAAATTTTAAGTTTGGGGGTGATAATGTAAGGATTAGTTTGTGTTGTGTCCATATAGTTCATATAGATTCATGTTGCATGTTTAGTTGTAGTTCATTCATATTTTTGCATGATTGTTCATCTAGGGCATATTTGTTTGCATTTTTGTTCGTGTTATTATGTGAGTCCATGTAGTTGCATTTGCATGCATATAACATGATTCCTTAGGTTGAGCTATTTCTGATTGATTGGTTGATGTTGATGTGAGTGTCGTGATGATGAATAGAGGGATGTTTAAGTCCTAATGAATTGATTTGCATGCCAGATCAAATATTTTCACAAAGTCTTATAGGGTTGCTTTTGATCTAGATCATGATCATACTTGTTTATTAGTTGAGATTTAATCACTTGGTTATATTTAGAATTTGTGATTCTCGAAATGATAAAAAGAACACTAAATTTTTAAACTGGAGAAAAACTTTGATTCTATTGCTAGTTGTTGTAAGGCTAGACGTCAAATGGCTAGTAGCCGGCTCATATTTTTATGAGTAGTCTAGGGTTGAATATGATGGAGCGAAACACACTCATTCAGAAATTGTTGAAAAAAAAGAAAAAAAGAAAAAAAGAAAAAAGAAAAAAAAATATGTGTTATGCATATTTGATCAAGAGTGAGCTCTTTAATACTCGAGTTATTAAGTTCTAGGGGACTTTGTGCCTAGTGACCTAAGGCTTTTATAGTCTGGGATCCGCTAACCTAACGCTCGCTATATGGGTATTATTGTATAAGTCTTTTGGGACCTCATTCATTGCATGGTCAAATAAGCATCTTTGTTATGTGTTCAACAATAGCGTGAATCTTTGTTTAACTCAAGTAGGAAGGAGGTGTTGCGAGTCATTATGCGTTTATCATCTATTATATTTATAAACTTGTGATTGTTGCGATGATAGATAAGTTATGGTTATTGATCTAGTTTCGTGAGTATATCCGTTAAGCATCCACGCACGTTCTGGTTTGTGAGTTGATTTATGAGATTTATTCGAACTCTGTGTTGATTTATTGCAATTTTAAAGGCGTTGTCTTATTCATTTGGTTATGATTATTCTGAGGGGATTGATTGCATTATCATTTAGTTGCATTCATGTAGTTGCATTCATTCATTAGGTTTTTTATAGATTTGAGTCTGTTTATGCTTAAGGACAAGCATCAATTCAAGTTTGGGGGTGTGATAAGTGGATTTTATATCTATTTGGAATGCTTCATTTCAGGCTTAAGTTGGTGTTTTGGACTCAAGTTGTTGGTATTTTGATGTGTTTTTGTATTTTTGCATCTCAGGCACTAGTTGGAGGAAGAATGGAGCTTTTATTGAATATATGCTGAAAAAAGATCAGAATTGGAAGCCTAGGCCATTCTCAAGTTGTATAGAATCTAGTTATCTTCGCGTTGACTTCTTATTCATCAAATTCTAATAAGTGGAGCAAAAGTTATGATAAAAAGAAAAAAATTCAGAATTCCAACTACACAAGCACGGCGTGCCCGCGCTGGGAAGCGGGGCGGCCCCGCTGAAACAACAGAAGCACGGCGCGCCCACACTGTGAAGAGGGGCGGCCGCACTGGAACCACAAAAATAGAGCGCGCCCGCGCTGGGATAGCGCACGGCCGCGCCAGGTCGTTTTCACATAATCCTGATTCCAGTCTGATTTTGAGAGTCTAGAAGCCCAAAACGACCAGAAGCCTATATATATCAATAAAAATACGTTTTTAACAAGAAGGAGACCTGGGAGAGCAATAAAAAGACCTAGAGAGCACGAGAAGGCTACGGAGAAGAAGACTCTTATTTTCTTTAATATAGTTGATACTTGGATGCTTGTTTTTGATTTGTCTTTGAACCCTAGTACTCTATTATTTCTTATTATCATGCTTTCATTGGAACCCATGGCGACGATGAGTTCAGTTATGAACTAATCGTTATCGTGGGGTTCTAACGAATGTACTTATGGATTTCTATAGTTAATTTGTTTCAATATCTTGGTGTGTGGTGATTGATTGATATCCTAGTATTGCTTGTGCTTATTCATCTTATGTGCGTATCTAACATATAAGATAGCGTGTTAATCTATATTGAAGCGACAATGAATATAGAGGTTTAGAACTTTCCATACTAGCATAGGTTCATGTATTTGTTATGCATGATTCGTAGGTAATTTTAACCATCTTAGTTGCCCTATGTAATCACGATAGATAACTTGTGCATTAAACCGTTATGTTTTCAATTCTTATAGACATATAAGGACTAAGCATAATTGGTGTCTATTCAACTTCTATCTCTTTTGTGGATGCTTGGTAGTAGGGTATTTGTACAACGAAAGTTGGCGTTTACTAGTTTCGTGTTATCTGATTAGTATCATCACCATTACATGCTAAGGTTTAGAACAAAAAGGCTATTAAATGAAGTATTTAATGAAGTTAAAATCCCATGTTTGTCTCATATAAGTAATTCAACCTCAATTTTTTTAGTTAATGTTATTTAGTATAATCTCTTAGTTTAATCAAAACTCAATTTGTTATTTGTCTTAGCATTGAGCGATAACCATACATTGTTGCATAGGTGCATAAATTGAACTTAACCTAAACCAGTCTATGTGGGAACGAATCTGATTTATATCTTATACTACTTGCAAACGCGTATACTTGTGTGAATTTTAGCGCATGTTTTTGCCCTAACAGTAAATGTTCAAATCAGTCAAGTAATTATTCCAGAAACTACTCTGCCAAAGCCACCAGTATTGGACAACATTGATCTGATCCAAATAGCAGCTACTAAACTTGATTCAAAGACAAATCCAAAAATGCTTGATGTTGTAGCTGTTGAGAAGGAACTAGATGAAAAATGGAAGAATATTGATGCAGATATTCAGAAGAAATTTGGTCAGCTACAGAAACCAGACAAGACTTTTCATCACCAATCTCAAGTCAAACATATTTCAGTGCATGAAATGAGTTTAGGCAACTTGGAAAAAGTCCAAACTTTTTGCATCAAATCTCCAAAAGCTAATCTGATTTTGAAGCCTAAAAGGAACTATTCAAAGCTCTCAGACAAAAATCACGTGGATCTTATGTTTGAGACACCTAGGCCAGATGAAAAGAAGCTGTTGACAAGGTCAATTGCATTTTATAAAGATCCATCTAATTCAGTTCAAAAGAAGAGAATTGTAAAAACCTATAGAAATGGTATGGAAATCTGTGTGGTGGCTAGACACCCTCTTTTTGTAGAAGCTAAGAAGGAAGAAAAAGAAAGGATCAAGCAAGAAAGAAGCAGCCTTCTCTAGATGCTAAGAAGCTTAAACAAAAGAAGAAGCAAGCTGCTATCTTGGCCAAACTTCAAGCTGTGAAGACTACAACTGAGATTTCTGCACAACCATCTGTGATCTCTGAAGCTCAAGATCAGAAAGTGCAAGATGCACCCCAACAGATAAAGAAACCAAGATACAAGCCAAGAATCAAGAGAAAATTGGACTTTAGTTATGAGGAAATGGAAGACTATATTCCCAAACAGTCTACATCTACAACTCAGTCATCCAAGCCATCAGTGGTGCAGGAAGAAGTCAAGGTAGATCCTACAAAGAACTTTCATGGTGAGCCCATAGTTCCCAAGGATGAGCCAATAGGCTGGGAAATTTTACAAATTCCTGAACTCAACTTACATATCTTCAACAAGCCAAAGAAAACAAAGACTAGAGCAATCAAGAAAAGAAAGCCTGGAACTCTCAGAAGCAAGACCTTAGCCAAATCTTAACTTACAGTCAACAAGGGAGATCTTTTGTATTTCTGTGATATCAAGGAGTTTTCAGAGTTAAACCTCTACTTGGATGAACTGGAAGAAGTAAGAGGAATTGATGCTCACCGACATCTTCCTGAAAGACTGATGTTCAAATACAAGGGAGGAAAAGAAATCACATGGCCACTTCACAGGATTCTTCAAGAAAGCCAGTCTGTTCTGATAAAAGTCTTCTCATCCTTCAAGAAAAACTTTGGGTTCAGTGTGACAGCAAGGAAACTGGTTCTAAAGAAGATAGAAGATCTAAGGAGTAATAAAGCCAAGAATGCACTTCCAAGAACTCTATCAATTTCCTTCACAGGAAAGAGAGTGAATTTGAGGCCTTATTGGCTGATGGAATTCATGGATAATAAGGGAGTTTGAAGATTCTTCAGACTGGATGACCAATTGAGTATCTCTAGCAATGAGACTCTATTGGAAATGCAAGAAACATTGGATCTATCTGAAGCTGATGAACTTGAATTCCATAGACAACTCCAGAATCAAATAGAAGAAAACAACAGGAAGCTTGAGAAGAAATCCAGACAATCAAGGAAATGGAACTATCTGCTCAGACTAGAGGAGCACCTTGATAATGATTGTGATAACTCTTTGTACAATTTGCTTTGGTCAATTTTCAATAAATTTTGTAGCACTTATCAGTTTTATCTACTCCTTTTTAATATATATTTTAGGGTGTTTTGTTATCATCAAGGTTCTCTTAATTTATGGCTATAATTCCAGTAGACATAAATTGGGGGAGATTGTTAAAAATATGTTGTGAACTTGATGATAAGTTAAACAAAAAACCTTAGTATATTTAACTTTGTGAATTTTGTAGCTCTCGACGGATGATCCAATATAGTCCCGAGGGATGAACTTTATAGTCCCGACGGATGACAATTTGACATCCATCCAGAGTGTAGTTTATGTAATAAATAAGTATTGTAGCACATTTCTACAAACAACATATTTTAGTCTAGTAAATTGTATAGGGTTATCTAAGTCATGTTGACTACTAGATTGATAGGCAGAATAGGTTGACCAATTGTAAATATGAGATGTCTTGTAATTCTGTATAAGTGAAATAGAGTCAAGTGGCAGATAGACTCCCGACGGATGATCTACAAGACTCCCGATGGATGATCAACAAAGCTCCCTATGGATAATCATCAATACTCCCGATGGATGAAAAATATAGTCCTGACGGATGATCAAATTCAAATAGCTGTTGAAAGTGACAACACAGTCATATGCGTTTGGTGTTTGCAAAAGGAATGTGGTAGCCTATTAAGCAGGATTTTGAGAACAAAGAAGCATTTCCATTTCCATGCAAATGTGAAGATATTCAAAGTTGCTGAAATAAAATAGTGAAGCAGCATGGAGTTAGACTAGATATGTTTTTGTTTTATTATCTTGTCTTACTGTCATGTAAACTTGGTAATATATAAACCAAGTGTAACAAGTAGAACAAAAAAACTAAGCAAATACATTTTCAAGAGAAACATATCAAGCTATATTTTATAAGCATTTCTCTGTAGTTTGTTTGTTCAACTTGTAAAGCAGTTGTGAGCTATTCAAAGCTTCATAGAGTTCTCATTTTGATATATATATATATATATCTTTGGTGGATACTTTCAAATCAACCAGAAAGTTTTAAAAGCTTGTGTTTTTATTACTTAGTGTTTTGATTTCTACCACTCTTTTATTCCGCACCATTGCAAATCAAACACTGTTATATATATTAAGTTAGAACTATTTTTAAAATCTTAAAAAGTAGTCAGAATTACATTCAACCCCCCTTCTGTAATTCTTGTTGTATTGTCAGGGAATAACAACAGTCTTGATCCTTTTGTGCTTCAAGTCAGCTTCTATTGTCATGATCAACCTCAAATTCTCCATGACACAGTGCTTTGGAATCAATAAATGTTTGCACTTTTTGGTTGATGAATAGATGTAGGTCACTCCTTGCTAGGTTAGAGATATGCTTCTGGAAAAGCAATTATTTGAGCCTTTTTGAATTCATTTAGCAAGAGAGTGTCCTCTGAAATCACCCTGTTGACTTTGTTGATTAGGATGTCCAGCTCAGATTGTAATATCCAGGATATATCATGTAAATATCTATATCAATAAATAATTATTATGTGATTATTATGAGAATTTTTGGTGAATTATCTGATAATTGGTATTGATGTATGATGTTTACATGTGATAAAATTTGAGTATACTAATTTTTATATGTTTAAAATAAAGTATAGATAATTGCGATATTTTTCTAGTAATTTATATGTTGTTATATGATTTTATAAAGGACTTATAGATTTAATAAATTATTTTTTCGAGTAATTATTAACTATTTTGTATAGCCGCGAATCGTCCAACTTCAACCGTTTTTACAACCCGGAAGTCTTGGCAAAACTCCGTCCTAACCTAATTTGATTATTCCGAGCCTTTTCCGTGTTTTGACTTTTTTAATCCGGAGTACAGTTTTATCAGTGCGGATCCCGACGCAAAATTTTCGATACGACATCCGTTTCAGTAAATCGATAAAAGCCGTATTCTCGAGAGACGGGATATTTTGATCAAACTATTACATTATCTTCTCGTAGGTTGTATAATAATAAGTCCGATTTTGATAATTATCTTAAACTGGTACCAAATTGGAGCATTTTTATTGTTACTTAGGGGCTAAGTAATCTATTTTCGTATCCGATATGATCCAACGGGGTACTAATATTCCGTAAATATAAATAGCCTTTATATTATTTTATTTTATACAGATAATCATAAACAAACAGTTAAATTACATAGTTTACAGAGAAAAAATCGAATATTCGTCGTGTTCTTCAAAATCAAACCTAACAACGAAGTCGTTATCGAAATCGAAATTAAGTGTGTGATTAACCGAATCAAATCTTGTGAAAGTATTTTCAGATTCTACAATCAATTTCACTGAAGAAATCAAAGGTATTTTCATATATATTTATTTTAATTCGAATTTAATTATGATTAAAATATGAATTTTTGATTTTAATGTTGTTTGTGTGATTTGATGGTTGTATCTTGTAGATAATTTTATCTTGATCATTTTGGTATATTATATGTTGAATTTGAGGTTCAATAACATATAGAAAATTGAGTTTGATTGTCGAATTAATAAAATTAGGGTTTATACAGTATGAATGTTCTTAATTGATTTTTGGGCGTTTTTGATTCAAGGGTTATTAGTTTAAATTGATTACACCAATGAATAGATCGTTGAAAAATGAATCGATTGATGTATGTGAGTCAGTGTTCTAAAAATCGGTCTAGGCGGCCGCCTAAGCGGCGCCTAGGCGCTAGGCGGTGGTAAAACGCCCCGACTCGGACCTAGGCGGTGATTTAGGCGTTTTTTCAAAAAATCGTGTAAAAATCGGGATTAGGCGGGCTAGGCGGTCAAAAATCGGTCCTAGGCGGTCTAGGCGGAAAATAATTAAAAAAATATTTTTTTTACATTTTTATAATTTTAATTCCTTAATTTCATAATTTCACACAATATTATGTCAATTTCAAATATAAAGTATTGGTAAGAAGTAACAAGTAATTTAATATATTTATTTTCTCACTTGAAATATAAAAATAACATATTATAATTAATTTAAAATTGTAAATTAAAATATAATTAATATTGTAAACACAATAATTAGTACATAACGCATCTCAAATGTGTAGATATTGTTTAATATCATTCTAATTTCTTTTTTCAAATAAATATTTGACATATTGATCATTATATAATTATAAAAATTAAAAATAATATTTATATTCTTCCTATTAATGTACCGATTAATCGATCCGATTAATCTTCGACTTGCCGATTAATATCTCGAAGGTACCCTCACCGCCCTGGCACGTCTAGCGATTTCTGGAACACTGATGTAAGTTGAACGGAGGATAACTGTAGAACCTCGTCGGAAAATCGATCGAAACGGTGTCGAAAAGTTTCGATCAATTTTTTGATCAAACCACACATTATTTGAGCAAATTGATTCTACGGACGTGTTCCTGGAGGCTTATAGATGATTCCCTGGTAATTTGGCTTGTTTCTGGGTTGATTTTGAGTCGCCGGAAAAGCTCGGGGGTCCCCATTAATGGCGATCGGCCGACGGCGGCTCATCGGAGAAGAAAACCGGGGGAACAATTGCAATTTGACCCCTGGTAGTTTGCCATCTTTAAAAATTATATTTTCCTGTTTTAAAATTTTACAAAAAATATATTTCTATTTATATTTATTTTCAGAAAATTGTTTTTAATTATTTAAAATTCCAAAATTTCATTATTTTTTATTCTGAAAATTATTTTTAATTCATAAATTAATCTGAATTATTTAATTAATTAATTTTAGTTGATAATTAATTATTTAATTAGTCAATTAATTTTAATATTAATTGATTAATTGATTTAGTTAGTTATTAATTAATTTAATTAATTATTTAATTAGATCTAATTATTTCTATTGATTTAAAAATTCCGATAAAAAGTTTCGAGTTTTAAAATATTATTTTAAATTATTTTCAAGGCTCGATAATTATTATTAAATGATTTGAAAGTCAGATTCGGGTATTCCAACCTTGTAATTATTTATAAAATGATTCGTTGACCCGTTTTAATTCTAAAAAATGTTCAAAAATTTGTATTAAATACCTGGAAAATCATTTTAACCCCGAATTTTCTTTGAAAAAATATTTTTATGGAATACCTTGCGTGCTATGTGTTATATGTGATCTGATTGATGTGTGATCAGTTTATGTGTATACCATTTGACGGTTTTTATCGTAACTTTCAATCCGTAAGTCGGATTTGGGTGAAACAAATGGTAGATAGAAGTTTATAATGAATAGAATGAGATGAGAATAAATATTGATAAATACTTGTGATGTCTAACAGAGGAAGCAAGACGTAGTAAGGGAAAGCAAGTGTTCAATGAGTGAGAATCAATAGACGAGTACAAGTAAAGTGAAAGTAGATTGAAATAAGGCAATTACTTCTGAACTTTCTTTGTATATGTTGATAAGTATCCCAATAGTTCTTGTTTATATTGCAAGTGATTTGAAGTAATTAACCCTAAACCCTGATTTTTCTTATTGATGTTTGACCCGTAAACTTTATTCTTTGTAAACCATTGACTGTTAAACCCCAGATACGATACTACTCCACAAATATATATGTATCATATGCAGATCACTGAAATGGAATTGCTTAACATATGAACTTTCATATCTTGTACAATAGAAGAACAATCCTTGTAACCATTAAACCTCTGGTCTTCTACTTTCTGATTCTTTCCCTAGATGGGAGCCAATCTTCATATTTACCTATTTTATACTTTAATGGTGTTATGAATCACCCTATGCTTTGAGATAAATGTTGTTTATAATTCTGCTTATTGATTTACATTTTTTTATCATGTTGATATTATAGAATTGGATTGTTTTTAAATGTGGACCAGATTCGTGGTCAGATCAGATTCATGGTCATATTAGGCCAATGTGTGCCTTGGATCCAGTATTTAGAGCAGAGCTATTTTCCTTACTCGGGGTTAGTGCGTGACTGATCAGCAGCCTAACCTTGGTTTTTAAAATAAAAGTGAATATCCAATTCTAATTATTGGTTATCAAGAAACTTGATTCCTTATATCATTTCAATTGATCATTCTCTAATCTTAGTATTGTCATTATGACTTGCTGAGCTTGTTAGCTCACTCTTGTAAATCTGTTTATGTTCTTTTCCAGTTAAAAAAGGATAATAGTGGTAACGAGGATCCCTAGACAAGTAGGTTTCCAGGTTGAAATGGAATAAACTTGCAGAGTATGTTTGTCTTAGTTTGAGTTGAAAGTTTGTAAGAATGTTATTTCCAGTTATAAGTAGAACTAATTTATAATTTTGTATGTTTGTAATATAAATAAGGTGGTGGCTTGTGTGCATACTTTAACCTGCTGCTATCCGTGGTTATGGTTAGTTGGGTCATTGCATATATTATTTTCAAAAACAGGTTTATATATAGGGTGTGTGTGTTGTGAACCCCAAACTTCTGATCCGGGTTTGTACGATGTCACAGGTTTGGTATCAGAGCTACAGGTTAAAAGTCACAGGCACAAGCCTAGATTATCGGAAATATGTAGAGGGTTAAGATTAGGATTAAGAAATGGAAAGATAGGACGTCGAGAGGTTGAGTGTAGATGTATAGTAGGTCTTGGTATAATTCGTATTGAGATTCGAGATTCCTATCTAGCAACGTAATTTTCAGATAGCAGCGATGGAAGATTTTCTTTATCCCGGTATCATCGGATCATTCAGAGCCTTCATTCGTATGATCGACATCTGATCCATGCCCTGCTCTTCCACCAGTGTTAGCTATATTACCTCCTGTTGTGACGGTTGTACCACTATGAGCTATTCCACCCCTGATGTGAGACCACCTATTCGAGGATCCCCACATGCTGATTCTGACTTTATTAGACATTCAGTTACGGGTGCATATTTCCAGTTTACTCCACACCCTATTCCATACCATCAGTATGAGGCCCTTCTTTTGGAGTGAGAGACCCTATTTGCTCAGATTCAGGAGCTACAACATATTATAAGGACTATAGATATTGACAGGAGTGCGAGGGAGCTTCAGGATGAGATTCATGTGACTCGGAGAATATTTGAGGCTAGACTTCATGGAGCTACTTGTGAGTATGCGGCCCTGGATGCTCTTATGGGATGGGCCAGAGAGGTGTTAGAGGATCTTGCGAGGCTTGGTGGACCGGAGTTTCCCTGGAGCTAGATAACAGAGATGTTGTGACAATTATTATATGTATATTAGTGCATAATGTGTTTTATCAGACTTTTGGTTGATATAAATAGACTAGACTTAATAAATAGTGGATAGACCTATTGTACCTTTGCTTTTGCTGAAATGTTTTCATGCTTGTACTGCCAACCTTTGATATATATATTAGTAACTTTCCTTTTCCGGAATTATCATTTACATTAATGAACCTGTTTTATCTTACTTTATTGACTGTACCAGTTATAAACCTTTGTGATAACATGTACCCCTTTCCCCTTAAATTGTTTACATTCTATGAAGAAGCATGCAGTTTACTTAGTTCAACCATTGAAAATATTTTTAAAAAGAGATATTTTTGTTTTACAAAACTGTTCATAAAAAGGATTTGATGTAAAGGCTAAATAAGTTGTTTGATTCTTTACAAAAAATGCCTCCCAGAAGAAATAAATGTTCCACCAACCAGAATGAAGAAACCAACAACAATAACCAAGACAACAATAATCAAAATGCAAATCTAGTTCATATAGACCCAAATATAGCCCATATTCTTCAGATCTTGGCTCAACAAACTGTCAACCTGACTCAAAAATAACAGAGACATGCCAATCCTCAAGTAATCTTTAAGACTTTTAAGGAGGTGAATCCACCGGAATTTAGAGGAGATTGAGAAGGCGTTTGCTTTAGTCAAGGTGATAGAGGAACATAAAAATGAGTTTGCGAGGTACTATATGAAGAATGAAGCCACCTATTGGTGGGAAACTGTTAAGACATTGGAAGGTACAGATGATATTGTATGGAAAAGATTCAAGGAGTTATTTTTAGAGAAGTATTTTCCTCAATTTGTCTAGGATCAAATAGAATTGAAGTTTCTAGAATTAAAGCAGGGGAATATGTTAGTAGTAGATTATTAAAGTAAGTTTGAGGAATTGTCTAGGTTTGTAACGTCAAATGTGGACACTGACAGGAAGAAAGCCAAGAGATTTTAGCAAGGTCCTAAGCCATGGATCAAAGGGAAGGTAGCTATATTTGAGTTGGATACGCATGCAGGAGTAGAAGAAAGCTATGATTGCGGAGACAGAGAGTAAAATGTCACAGAAGGAAAATGACAGTAAGAAGAGGAAGTTTGAGGGAAGTGAATGATAGTCCCAAGCAGGGAAGTTTCCAAATTTTAATCAGAGGAAAGGCAAGTTTCAGCCCGGAAGGAATTTTAATTTCAGAAGGCAGAATGCAAGAGATGGAGGAAAAGAAAACCGTCCAGCCATTGGGAACCAGCCAACCCAGCCGAGGCAAACTTTATCAGATTGCCAAGTATGCGGGAAGAAGCATAGAGAAATTTGCAACAAGCTGAATGTTGTCTATTATAGATGCAACCAGAGAGGGAACAATTCAAGGGAGTGCCGTAATCAACCAGCCAGAGAGCCAGCAAATAAGGATCAACCTATCAGGAATCAGGCAGGAAAGGTTCCAGCAATTGGGTTTACATGTTTCAATTATGGAAAACCAGGACATATAGCAAGGGATTGCAAGACACCAGTCCCAGTCAATAATGTGCTGAGAATCATGAGATCTACTCCAATAGTGAATGAACCTCCTAGAGCTAGAGTTTATGACATGTCTGTGAAGGACACTATTCTGGACACCGATGTAGTGGCAGGTACGCTTACTGTGAATTCTTTATGTGCTAAAGTGCTAGTAGATTCGGGAGCAACTCGATCATTTATTTCTCAAGATTTTGTTGATAAGTTGAATTGTCCAGTTGGATTGTTAAATGAGATTATGACTGTAGAATTAGAAAATCGAGAGCGCGCATCTATTAATCAAGTGTGTACAAACTGTGAGATTGAGATTTCAGGAAATAAGTTTGGTGCTGACTTGATACCATTTAATTTAGGAGAGTTTGATGTTATTTTAGGAATAAACTTGCTATCTAAGCACGATGCTCAGATAGACTTTCGTAATAAGAAGGTAATCTTGAAGATGTCGGATGAGAAAGTGGTGACGTTTAGAGGTCAGAAGCAAGCAAAGAAGTTTTTAATGATGATCTAAGCTAAGAAGTTACTACAACAAGGATATGAGCATTTTATTGCTTATGTGATAGATAGAAATCAGAAGCCGGCAAAACTTGAAGATATTCCAGTGGTAAATGAGTTTCCAAACGTATTCCCAAATGAGTTACCAGGATTTCCTCCAGATAGGGAAATTGAGTTTGCGATCGACTTGGCACCTGGAACAGAACCAGTATCTAAGGCCCCGTACAGAATGATACCAGTTGAAATGAAGGAACTAGCAATTGCAAGAGTTTTTAGAAAAAGGAGTTATTAGACCTAGTGTATCCCCGTGGGGTGCACCGATATTATTTATTAAAAAAGATGGAAGTATGATGTTATGTATCGACTATCAAGAACTCAACAAGCTTACAATCAAGAATAAGTATCCGTTACCTCGAATCGATGATTTGTTTGATCAGCTGAAAGGAACTAAGTATTTCTCTAAGATTGATCTGAGATCCGGATATCACCAATTGAAGATTAAACCTGAAGGCGTACCAAAGACAGCTTTCAGATCAAGGTACGGTTATTATGAATTCTTAGTAATATCTTTTGGATTGACTAATACCCCAGCAAAATTTATGGACTTGATGAACAAAATTTTCAAGGAATATTTGGACAAGTTTGTCATTGTGTTTATCGATGATATTTTGATCTACTCGAAGTCAATGGAAGACCATGCAGAACACTTAAGGATAGCTTTGGGAATTTTGAAAAAGGAGAATTTTTATGCCAAGTTTTCAAAGTATGAATTTTGGTTACAGGAAGTTCAATTCTTAGGGCACATAGTAAGTAATGAAGGGATCAAAGTCGACCCAGCGGAGATTGAAGCTATTATCAATTGGGAAAGACCAAAAACACCAACATATGTGAGGAGTTTCTTAGGATTGGCAGGATATTATCGAAGATTTGTTCAGGATTTCTCGAAGATTTTGACACCTCTGACGAAGCGTACTCGGAAAAATGAGAAGTTTATATGGAACGAGAAGTGTGAAGAAAGTTTTTAAGAATTTAAGAAAAGATTGATCACGACACCTATTTTGTCACTTCTAGATGAACAAGGAAATTTTTTTAATTTATAGTGATTCTTCTCATAAGGGATTAGGTTGTGTTTTGATAAAACACGATAAAGTTATTGCATATGCGTCTAGACAACTGAAACCTCATGAGCAAAAATATCCTACTCATGACTTGGAACTAGCGGCAATAGTATTCACCTTGAATATTTAGAGATATTATCTATATGGAGAAAGATGCAAGATTTATACGGACCATAAGAGTTTGAAGTACATATTCACGCAAAAGGAACTTAATATGAGACAACAAAGATGGTTGGAGTTGATCAAGGACTATGATTGCACGATAAACTATCACCCAAGAAAAGCAAATATAGTGGTGGACGCATTAAGCAGAAAGGAAAGATTAAATGTGTTAATAGTACTAGAGGAGTTATATAAGGAGTTTTAGAAGTTGGAATTAGAAGTCAGAATTTGCAAGTCTAATGAAGCAAGGATGTATAGTATGACTTTTCAACCATAATTGTTAGAGAAGATAAATAAGTGTCAAGAAGAAGTTATAGATCAGGATATCAATCACTTGGTAGGAGAAGATTTATGCACTCATAAGGATGATCATAGTATTTTCGGATTTTCTTCCATAATTTGGATTCCACCAGTGGCAGAGTTAAAGAATGAAATTCTACAGGAAGCTCACAACTCAAAGTATTCAATCCATCTAGGAAGTACCAAGATGTACAGAGATTTAAAAGAGAATTATTGGTGGCCAGTTATGAAAAGAGAAATTGTGGGATGGGTTAGCAAATGTTATATGTGTCAAAGAGTTAAGGCGGAGCACCAGAGACCAAGTGGATTATAGCAACCGTTAGGGATTCCACAGTGGAAGTGGGAGCACATTGCTATGGACTTTATAATTAGCTTACCAAGGATGAAAATGAACCACGACGCCATTTGGGTTATAGTGGACAAACTAACTAAGTCTGCTCATTTTCTGCCTATTAATGAAAGATTTTCATTGGACAAGTTGGTTCACATGTATTTCAAGGAAATAGTAGTTCACCATGGAGTTCCAGTGTCTATTGTATCGGACCGAGATTTGCGATTCAATTCAAGATTTTGGAGAAGTTTTCAAGAATGTTTGGGAACTAAGTTGAATATGAGTACAACTTATCATCCACGGAATGACGGCCAGAGCGAAAGAACGACCCAAACAATTGAAGATATGTTACGTGTATGTGCCATTGATTTCAAAGGAAATTGGGATGAGCATTTGCCCTTACTAGAATTTGCTTACAACAACAGTTATCACGCCAATATTAGAATGCCTCCCTATGAAGCTCTTTATGGATGCAAATGTCGATCACCCATATATTGGGATGAAGTAGGAGAAGGTAAGATACTTGGACCCAAATTGGTACAACAAACAAAAAAAGTTGTTGAAGTCATTCAGAAAAGGTTAATTGCAACACAGGATCGTCAAAGGAAATATGCAGATCAATCTAGAAAGGACATGGAATTTAAAGAAGGAGATATGATATTACTGAAGGTGTCATCGTGGAAGGGATTGTCTAGATTTGGAAAGAAAGGAAAGCTGAGTCCTAGATACGTTGGACCTTTTAAAATTTTGAAGCGTGTCGGCAAGGTAGCATACGAATTGGCGTTATCCCCGTATATGGAGCATATTCATAATGTATTTCATGTTCTATGCTTAAGAAGTACAATCCATACTCTAGGCATGTAATCGAGTATGGGCCGATAGAACTCTAGGCAGATTTATCGTATGTAGAGTATCCAATAGAGATTCTAGAAAAGAGAGAGAGAGAGAGAGAGAGAGAGAGAAAATGTTAAGAAATAAAGTTGTAAATTTGGTAAGAATACTATGGAGAACCCCAAGGGTTGAAGAGTCAATCTGGGAGCTAGAAACTGATATGCGTGAAAAGTACCCTCATTTGTTTACTTAGGAGATTTCGAGGACAGAATCCTTTTAAGGGGGGGAATGATGTAATATCCTGTATATATCGTGTAATTATTTTTATCAATAAATAATTATTATGTGATTATTATGGGAATTTTTGGTGAATTAATAGATAATTGGTATTGATGTTTGATGTTTATATGTGATAAAATTTGAGTATTTTAAATTTTATATGTTCCAAATAAAGTATAGATAATTTTGATATTTTTCTGGTAATTTATATGTTGTTAAATGATTTTATAAAGGATTTATAGATTTAATAAACTATTTTTTCGAGTAATTATAAACTATTTTGTATAGCCGGGAATCGTCCAACTTCAACCATTTTTACAACCCGGAAGTCTTGGAAAAACTCTTTCCTAACCTAATTGGATTATTCCGATTATTTTCCGTGTTTTGACTTTTTCGATCCGAAGTACGGTTTTACCTGTGCGGATCTCGACGCTAAATTTTCGATATAATATCCGCTTCAGTAAATCGATAAAACCCGTATTCTCGAGAGACGAGATATTTTGATTAAACTATTACATTATCTTCTCATAGGTTGTATAATAAGAAGTCCGGTTTTGATAATTTTCTTAAACTGGTACCAAATTTGATCGTTTTTATTGTTACTTAGTGGCTAAATAATCTATTTTCGTATCCGATATGATCCAACGAGGTACTAATATTTCGTAAATATAAATAGCCTTAAGCTTATTTTATTTTATATAGATAATCATAAACAAACAGTTAAATTATATAATTTACAGAGAAAAACTCGAATATTCGTCGCGTTCTTCAAAATCAAACTTAAAAACGAAGGC
The DNA here is from genome assembly GCF_009905375.1 of Apium graveolens. Lineage (NCBI taxonomy): Eukaryota > Viridiplantae > Streptophyta > Magnoliopsida > Apiales > Apiaceae > Apium > Apium graveolens. The sequence continues at coordinate 81,935,786 of NC_133650.1, read as the reverse complement.
GTTATCGAAATCGAAATCAAGCATGTGATTAACCGAATCGAAGCTTGTGAAAAGTACTTTCAGACTCTACAATCAATTTCACTTCAGGAATCAAAGGTATTTATATATATATTTATTTTAATTCGAATTTAATTATGATAAAATATGAATTTTTGATTTTGATGTTGTTTGTGTGATTTGATGATTGTATCTTGTACATAATTTTATCCTGATTATTTTTGTATATTATATGTTCAATCTGGAGTTCAATAACATATAAAAAATTGAGTTTGATTCTCGAATTAATAAAATTAGGGTTTATATAGTATGAATATTCTTAATTGATTTTTGGGCCTTTTGATTCAAGGGTTATTAGTTTAAATTGATTACACCAATGAATGGATTGTTGAAAAATGAATCGATTGCTGTATGTGAGTTGAACGGGGGATAACTGTAGAAGCTCGTCGGAAAATGGAACGAAACGGCGTCGGAAAGTTTCGATCGATTTTCCGGTGAAACCACGCATTATTTAAGCAAATCGATTTTGCAGACGTGTTATTGGAGGCTTGTACATGATTCCCTGTTAATTTGGCTTGTTTCTGGATTGATTTTGAGTCGCTAAAAATCTCGGGGGTCGCCGTTAATGGCGACCGACCGGTGGCGGCTCACCGGAGAAGACAACCGGGTGGAACAATTGCAGTTCGACCCAAGGTAGTTTGCCATATTTACAAATTATATATTCTTGTTTTAAAAGTTTACAAAAATTATATTTCTATTTATATTTATTTTCAGAAAATTATTTTTAATTATTTAAAATTCCAAAAATTCATTATTTTTAATTCTGAAAATTATTTTTAATTTAAAAATTAATATAAATTATTTAAATAATTAATTTTAGTTGATAATTAATTATTTAATTAGTTAATTAATTTAATTGAAATATTTTTTTTGATTTAAAAATTCTGAAAAATAATTTTGAGTTTTAAAATATCATTTTAAATTATTTTCAAGGCTTTTTAATTATTATTAAATGATTTTAAAGACTGATTTGGGTATTCGAACCTTGTAATTGTTTATAAAATAATACGTTGACCCATTTTAATTCCGAAAAATGTTCAAAAATTCGTATTAAATACTTGGAAAATCATTTTAACCCCGAATCTTCTTCGAAAAATTATTTTTATTGAATACCTTATGTGCTATGTGTTTTATGTGATCTGATTGATGTGTGATCAGTTTATGTGTATACTATTTGACATTTATTATCGTAACTTTCAATCCGTAAGTCGGATTTGGGTGAAACGAAGGGTAGATAGAAGCTTATAACAAATAGAATGAGATGAGAATAAGTATTGATAAATACTTGTGATGTCTAACAGAGGAAGCGAGACGTAGAAAGGGAAAGTTAGTGATCAGTGAGTGAGAATCAATAGACGAGTACAAGTAATGTGAAAGCGGATTGAAATAAGGCAAGTAATTCCGAACTTTCTTTATATATCTTGATAAGTATCCCAATAGTTCTTGTTTATATTAGAAGTACTTTAAAGTACTTAAACCTAAACCCTGATTCTTCTTATTGATCTTTGAGTCGTTAACCTTATTCTTTGTAAACCATTGACTATTAAACCCAAGATACGATACTACCCCACAAATACATATATACCATATGTAGATCACTGAAATGGAATTTCTTAACATACAAACCTTCATACCTTGTATAACAGAATACCTATCCCTGTAACCATTAAACTTTTCTCTTCTACTTTCTGATTCTTTCCCTGGCTAGGAGCCAATCTTCACATTTACCTTGTTATACCTTAATGGTGTTATGAATCACCATATGCTTTGAGATATATGTTGTTTATAATTCTACTTATTGATTTACATTTTTTATCATGTTGATATTATAGAATTGGATCGTTTTTAAATGTGGACCAGATTCGTGGTCAGACCAGATTCGTGGTCATATTAGGCCAATGGGTGCCTTGAATCCAGTATTTAAAGCAGAGTTGTTTTCCTTGCTCGGGGTTAATGCGCGACTGATCAACATCCTAACCTTGGTTTTTAAAATTAAAGTGAATATCCAATTCTAATAATTGATTATCAAAAAACTTGATTCCTTATATCATTTCAATTGATCATTGTTTAATCTCAGTGTTGTCATTATGACTTGCTGAGCTTGTTAGCTCAAACTTGCAAATCTGTTTATATTTTTTTCCAGTTAAAAAAGGAAACTGGTGGTAGCGAGGATCCCCAGACAAGTGTGTCAGCTAGGTTTCTAGGTTGAAATGGAATAAACTAGCAAAGGATGTTTGTCTTAGTTTGAGTTGAAAGTTTGTAAGAATGTTTTATTTCCAGTTATAAGTTGAACTAATTTGGGATTTGGTACGTTTGTAATATAAATAAGGTGATGGCTTATGTGCATACTTTGACCTGTTGCGATCCGTGGTTATGGTAAATAGGGTCATTACATATATTATTTTCATAAACAGGTTTATATATTGGGTGTGTCCGTTATGAACCCCAAACTTCTCACCCGTGTTTGGAGGGCGTCACACAGATGCTCTTTTAGATATTAGATAGTTGGAGATACCTGTATACGTCTATCCACACCAGAGTCATTTATGTTGGCCACAATCCTCCTTTCCTGAAATCTGTCTATAGTCACCATTATCACCCTTAGAAAATTTATATTTCCGTCTAAAGCCTTTTTATAGGAGAAGAAGTTGTTGGTTAGAGAAACTATGAAAGCCCTGAGCAATTCATCAAACTCTTTGTCCAAACAGGGTCCCTCGTGTTAGTCCCTAACAATGCAACAAGAATTACAGAAGGGGGGTTGAATGGAATTATTGAAACTTTTTCTGAATTATAAAATGTTCTAACTTAATATATATATATATGACAGTGTTTTGATTTGCAAAGTGCGGAATACCAAGTTAAATATGAATCAAAACACAAAGTAATAAAAACAAAAGTCTTTAAAACTTTCTGGTGGATTAGAATGAATCCATCAGATATATATATATATATATCAAGAGAACTCTATGAAGCTTGAATAGCTCACAGCTGCTTACAAATTAGAACAACTAAACTCACAGAGAAATGCTATGGATACAGCTTACAAATGTTTCTCTGAGAAAATATTTGCTTAGTCTTCTTGTTATTCTAATTGCTACTCTTGGTTTTTATATCACCAAGATTACACAGTAATAAGACAAGATAATAAAACAAAACCTATCAAGTCTAATATTATGCTACTTCATTACTCTGTTCCAGCATCTTTGAATATCTTTATAATAGCATGGAAATGGCAATGCTTCTTTGTTCTCAAAAACCCAGTTGAATAGGCTTCCACTTTCCTTTTCCATACACTCGACGCATGTGACTGTGTTGTCACTATCAAAAGATGTTTGAATTGATTATCCGTCGAGTACATGATCATCCGTCGGGTTGCCTTGTTGATCATCCATCGAGTAGCATTGTTGATTATCCGTCGAGTAGCTATTTGGCACTTGACTTCATTTCATTTATACAGAATTATAAGACATCATCTATGTACAATTAATCAACCTATTCTGCATATCTAATTAAAGTCAACATGACTTATATGCTACTACAGAATCCAAACAAAGGTGTTTGCAGAAATATGCTACATGACTTATTGTTACATAAGCTACTCACTCGATGGATGTCAAATCATCATCCGTCGGGACTATATTGAGTCATCCGTCAGGACTATATCTGCTTATCCGTCGAGTGCTACATTTTTCACTAAGTTAAATCTACTAAGGTGTTTTGTTAATGAAATCATCAAGTTCACAACATATACACAACAATCTCCCCCAATTTATGTCTACTAGAATTATAGCCATAAATTAAGAGAAACTTGATGATAACAAAATACCCCAAAAAAATACAAATTTAAATAAAAGTAGACAAAACCGTAAAGTGCTACAATTAACAAAATGTACAAAGATTTGCTCACAGTCATTTTCAAAGTGCTCCTCTAGCCTGAGTAGATTAATCTATTTCCTTGAAGATCTGGATCTCTTTCCAAGCTTCCTGTTGTTTTCTTCTATCTGATTTTGGAGCTGTCTGTGGAATTCCAGTTCATCAGATTCTGAGAGATTTAGCATTTCTTGCATTTCCAAAAGAGTCTAATTGCTAGAGATGCTCAATTGGTCTTCTAATCTGAAGAATCTTCTAACTCCTTTATCATCCATGAATTCCATCAGCCAGTAGGGCCTTAGATGCACTCTACTCCCTGTGTAAGGAATAATTAGAGTCTTTGGCTCTAATACTCCTCAGTTCTTCAATCTTTTTTAGAACAAGTCTTCTAGCTATCACATTGAATCCAAAGTTCTTCTTGAAGGATGAATAAACCTTTATCAGCACAGATTGGCTTTCTTGAAGGATCCTGTGAAGTGGCCACTGTATCTCTTTTCCTCCCTTGTACTTGAATAATAACCTTTCAGGTAGATTCCTGTAAGCATCAATCCCTCTAACTTCTTCTAGTTCATCTAGATAGAGGTTTAAATCTGAGAATTCCTTGATGTCACAGATGTACATGATGTCTCTCTTGTTGACTTTGGTTTGAGCTTTGGTTAGGGACTTGGATCTGAGAGTTGAGGGCTTCACTTTCTTGAATGCTCTGGTCTTTGTCTTTTTTGGCTTCATGAAGTGAGGTAGATTGAGTTCAGGTATTGGCAGACTATCCCAGTCTATTGGTTCATCCTTTGGAATGATATGTTAACCATGGAAATTCTTGGATGGATCTATCTTGAATTCTTCATGTGCCACAGAGGGCATGGATGTGTGAGTTGTTGTAGAGATAGACTCTTTTGGAAAGTATCCTTCCATCTCCTCATCACTGAAATCCAATTTTCTCTTGATTCTTTGCTTGTACCTTGGCTTTTTTGTCTGTGGAGGTTCATTTTGCATTACTTGATCTTGAGATTCAAAAACTTCAGATGGTTGTTCAGAAATTTGTTGTGTGGGTTTCACAGCTTGCAACTTGGCCAAGATAGCAGCTTGCTCCTTCTTTTGTTTGACCTTTTTAGCATCTAGAGCAGCTTGCTTCTTTTTTTACTTCAATTTGCCTTTTCTTCTCTCTTTTCTTCAGCAAATTGAGGCTGTCCAGTCACCACACAAATTTCCTTACCATTCTTGAAAACTTTAGCAATTCTTCTTTTCAATGCTGAATCAGCTGGATCCTTGTAGAATGCTATAGACCTGGCTAACAGCTTCTTTTTATCAGGCTTTGGTGTCTCATACACTGTCCAAGGGGTTCTTTAGTGAAGATTTTGGATAGTTAACATTTGGCTTCAAAATTAGCTTAGCCTTTGGAGATTTGATGCAGGATGGCTGTCCTCTTTCCAGATTATTCATGCTCATTTCATTCACAAAGATTTTCCTGACTTGAGAGTGATGAATGGTTGATTTTTCATGCTTCTTTACTAACCCGAACCTCTTTTGTATATCCTCATCAATTTTCTCCCAATTGATTGGGCTCAACTATTTCTTTTCAGCTGCTCTCAATGTGGTTGATGCTTCATTGATCAGATCAATGATGTCCTTAGTTGGTGGCTTGGTGAAAGCAATTGTAGGCATAATTACTGTGCTAACTTGAATATTAAGCTGTTGCTACCCCTCACTTGATCCTTTCTCCCCCTTTTTGTTATCATCAAGTTGTGTGGAAGGGAGTTGAGCAGCCACCAACTGTTGGAGTAGTGCATTCTGAGTTTCTTGATTGTTAAGTATCTTGGCCATTGACTTCTTCACAATAGATAGTCTTGAGTCCATGGCCTCAACTTTCCTATTAAAATCAGCCTCTGTCCTTAGCTTTTGAGCAATTTCAGTCATGGTGGTTGCAGGGAGTCTAGCATTCATCCTTTCTATAACATCTTGCTTGACTTCAGAAATTTCCTGCTTGATTGCATCCACACTCTGACTGTGTTGAAGGGCTTGAATTTTATATAGCTGGAGTGCTTCAAGATGTGTTGTGAGTGGCTTCTTTGTGCTAGCATTGGTAGATGCCTGAATGGCTGCTTGGGTGTCATGAATTAGCTTGAACAAAGTTAATTGGAGATGTGAGTCAGAACATTCTTTTATAAGCATCCAAGCAAGAACAGCTGCATCTCCCCCTATGTCTATGCTGTCTTCCTCATCATCCCCATCAGCATCCCCAAAAGAAGCTTCATCCTGTTCAAAATCACTGCCAATGTTGGAAGGCATAGCAGTGATTGCATCCTTTGCTCTTTGTAAAGATTGTGTAGTGTGTACCAAGTTCAGCAATCTTTCAGCCTCCTCATTGCCCAGTACAGCTAGAGTTTGGTAAGCTGTTACAGGGTGAGTAAATGTCTCAGCATCCAGGGAAATGGAATCTATAACAACTTGATATTCTTGCTGGAATAGCCTTTCCCTTTCTACATCATTGACACTCATTGACTCACTTGCAACGGTTTCCATCCTTATCACTCCTGTACCCGCATTTCTCTCTTGATCTCTCTTTTGTTGCATCAAGGTCTCACCTTTGCTCCCTACCCTCACACCCTCACCTTCACCATCTAAGGTGGGACTCCTCACACTCACTTTTGCCAATCCTAAAGAAATGGATTGAATTTGTTCACTCTTTTCCCTCCTTTTTCCTGGGAGCAACCCAGACTCTCACTCATTTCACTCCCTTCCCTCAATCCAAGGAGTGATTGCACTACCATTAAGTCTTCTGCACTTGTAATAATTGATGAAATTTGAAGCTGTGCAGAGACACTCGACAGATAAGGGATATCCGTCGGGTTAACAGTTTGACTATCCGACGGATAACTGCTGTTAAGTTTATCCGTCGGGATACAATTATTACTCGATGGATGAACAATATCCATCGAGTGAGTAGAAATGAATGGGTTTGGAGTGGAAACTATTATGGATACTGTGCAGAGTGATGAGAATTTTGGCACAGATGTCTCAACAGTTTCAGAAAGAAATGGCAAGTGAGCCAACAAATCATCTAGAAGATGATGCTCACTTGTTTGGATTTTTGGCTTCTCCAAGAAAGTTAAATATGGAGAATTTGGAAGTGATGTGTTTATCATGTCAACATCCAAAGAGTGTGTGGGAGAATTTGGTGTTTCAGGGGCTTCAATTGTTAGAGATTTTGGCTGTGACTCCACATTTATTTGAGCCACATCAACCTGACTTTGAGAAGGTGCAGTGACTGTGTCTTTAGCACCAGTTTGCACAGTATGTGAACCCTGTACATCCCCAAGGGTCTTTGATTTCTTCTTTCTAGTGTAAGTTTGGGGTGAGCTTGTGTCCCTTACCCTTTTGGCCTGTGCTCTTGGCTGAGAGCTTTGTTCAATAGTCACATCCTTTTGGGAGGACGCAACTAGTAATGAGCTTATATCCTTATTAAGCACTGCAGTTTGTTGGGAAAGTGCAGTGTGGCTAGGCTGGGAAACACTCATCTCTCCAACCTTATCCTTAGGGTTTCTTTGATATTCACCTTGTCCCTCACCTTTCTTACCCACCTTCACACTCCCCTCTTTTGGTTTGGTGGATTTTACAACTGGCATCTTTTGAGAGACACCAGAGGGGGCTTTCTTTGACTTTGTTTTTAAAATTTTGGGTTTGGTAGCTTGGGTATGCAACTGTTGGGTCAATGACACAGTTGCCATGGCTAAACTGAAATGCAAAGAAGTTTGTGAGGCTGGAAGAGTAGAAACAGTTGAACTTACCTCACTTACCTGAGGTGCCTCCATAACTGGAAAGTAGAAGAGTGGCACATCTTTGTGATGGTTTACCCTGTTTAAATCTGCAATGATTCTCCTTTCTTGAACCCAACAATCTAATTTGTTGGTTGGGTTCTCAAGCACAATATCCTCAGAGAGGTGGTTAGCAAGCATCATTAAAAATCTAGCATAGTAAACATTTTTACCCCTCTTATTTAGCTCCCCTAACTGAAACCCCAACTCAAATATGACAAGATCACTAAAGATGAAGAATTTATTAGTTACTAGCATGTAAAGCATGTTAAGCATAGAGATATTAACTGAATCAAAATTGCTAATTTTACCAGAAAATACTTTAGTAACTACATCACACACATAACTACACTCCTTCCTAAGGCCCAATCTCCTAATTTCACTTAATTTAGAAGTAGATAGTGCATATCCCATGGAATTAAGCATATTAACAATATCAGTGTCTGTGTGTGGAGAAGTTACAGTGTTATCAGGAATTTTGAAACATGTTTTAACAATATCACTATTAACACAGAATTCCTTACCTTTAATAGTGAAAGTGACAGTCTTATCAGTTTAGTTGTATGTTGCAGTCGTCCACATTTCTTCAACAACCTCACAGAAAATGGTGGGTGATTCCAGCATGGCATTGTTGAGTTTGCAGTTCTACACAAAATCCATCATTTTGTGGTAGGCCCCAGACTGCTGAACTCCTTTGTTCACTAAAGCTGTGAAGTTGTTCTTCTCGTAGATAAATCTAGTTTGAGACATGATCTTGACGACTGGTGCCATTGTTAGAGAGTAAAAACTTGTAGAGAGAGAGTAGGTGCTTTTGAGAAATAGAGAAGTTAAAGTAGATGATTTGAGAATGATAAAAGAAAAGCAGTGAAAATGAATTGTGCTTTTATACTCTCTCAAAAATAACTGTAAAAAATAATAAAGTAAAATAAAGTAACCAATAAGAATTGCCCAAAATAGCCGTTTAAAAATAAACTGTAAAAATTCCATCAATTATCTGTCGTGTTATGCTTATAAACTGTAAGTATACTCGATGGATAATGTTCAGAGAATCAACAGCTAAGAATAAGACAATTCGACTGATGAGGATAAATCAGTTATCTGTCGAGACATAAAATATTCCCGAAAAATAATTGATTTTATTAACAGATTGTATACCGATGGATGATCAAACTCGATGGATAATGATCATCCGTCGAGATGCAAATTTTGACTTAGCCAAAATTTCATCCAAGACTGAAAAATCAATTAAATTTCTGCCTGCATTACAACTTGCAAATTATCTGAAAAAGATTCAAGAGTAATTAAGCATACCTAATTCACTTACCAACCTTGAAAAGGTGGATTCATCCAGTGGTTTGGTAAATGTATCTGCAAGCTGCTTTTCACTTGGAACAAAATGTAGTTCCACAGTACCATTCATTACATATTCCCATATGAAGTGATACTTGATGTCTATGTACTTTGTTCTTGAATGTTGTACTGGATTTTCAGTGATGGCAATTGCACTTGTGTTATCACAAAAAATGGGAATCTTTTCCACTTGCAGACCATAGTCTAGCAATTGGTTTTTCATCCACAAGATATGTGTACAGCAACTACAAGCTGCAATATACTCAGCTTCAGCTGTAGAAGTAGAAACTGAATTTTGCTTTTTACTGAACCAGGACACAAGCCTGTTTCCTGGAAATTGACAGGTTCTCATTGTACTATTTCTATCAATTCTGCAACCTACATAATCTGCATCTGAATAACCAGTTAGATCAAAACCAGAATCTCTAGGGTACCAAATGCCAAGTTTTGGTGTTCCCTTGAGATATCTGAAAATTCTCTTAATAGCTACTAAGTGAGATTCTCTAGGATCAGCCCCTGAAATCTAGAACAAAGACATGTAGCAAACATTATATCTGGCCTACTAGCTGTTAAATACAGAGTGAGCCGACCATGCCCCTATAGCTTGAAATGTCCACAGACTTTTCAGTAGCATTTAATTCAAGCTTAGTTGCAGTGGCCATGGGAGTTTTTGCAGATGTGCAATCCATTAGATCAAACTTCTTTAAAAGATCATTAATGTATTTAGTTTGACTAATGAATATTCCATCACTAACTTTCTTAACTTGCAAACCAAGAAAGTAAGTTAGTTCTCCCATCATGCTCATTTCATACTTACTTTGCATCAATTCGGCAAACTCTTTGCAAAGTTTCTCATCTGTAGAGCCAAAAATAATGTCATCTACATAAATTTGAACAAGTATACTAGAGCCATTAACATTTCTAAAGAATAAAGTTTTGTCTACAGTACCTCTAGTGAAGTGATTCTCTAAAAGAAACTTTGACAAGGTGTCATACCAGGCTCTAGGTGCTTGCTTCAGTCCATAAAGTGTTTTCAAAAGATAGTAGACATATTCTGGAAAATTTGGATCTTCAAAACCAGGAGGCTGACTGACATAGACTTCTTCCTCTAAATCTCCATTCAGGAAGGCACTTTTGACATCCATTTGATAGACCTTGAAATTGGCATGGGCTGCATAGGCTAAGAAGATTCTGATGGCTTCAAGTCTTGCAACAGGAGCAAATGTTTCATCAAAATCTATACCTTCTTGTTGACAATAGCCCTTAGCAACCAATCTAGATTTGTTCCTGACTACTATGCCATTTTCATCCATCTTGTTTGTGAATACCCATTTGGTGTCTATTGGATTCTTTCCTTTAGGCTTGGGTACCAGCTTCCTTACCTTATTCCTTTCAAATTGGTTTAGCTCCTCCTGCATAGCTAAAATCCAATCAGGATCCAACAAAGCTTCTTCTACCTTCTTTGGTTCTTCCTTAGGGAGGAATCTTCTATATAGACATTCTTCTTGAGTTTCTCTCCTTGTTTGAACTCTAGAAGATACATCACCAATGATTAGCTCAAAGGGGTGATCCTTTGTCCATTTCCTTTGTTAAGGTAAATTAGCTCTAGATGAAGAGGCCTCATTGTTGTCTTGATGTGTGATTGAGTTTTGATTATTAGAAACTCCCCCTGAGTTAATGGATCTTTGATTTGAGAAAGGGGAACTTTCTGTAAATGATCTATTCTGACCTTCAGCTTCTTTTGATGACCCGACGGATGGTGAATTTTGAGTACCGACGGATGAAGCTGGTTGACTCCCGACGGATAAAGCCGAATTGTCTCCCGACGGATGAAGCATTTTACAACTCGATAGATATTGAATTTAGTGCTTCATTGGTAGTGGATTTTTCTGCATTATCATTTGATACTATTTCTTGATCACTTTCATCATCACTGTCATCACTAACCATCTCCACATTATCAAATTTGAGGCTTTCATGGTAATCTCCATCTTGTAGTCCTTCAATCTTTTTATCATCAAACACAACATGTATTGATTCCACAACAATGTAGGTTCTCAGATTGTAGACTCTGTATGCTTTACCAACAGTATATCCAACAAAAATTCCTTCATCTGCTTTAGCATCAAACTTCCCATTATGATCAGTTTGATTTCTCAAGATATAACATTTGTAGCCAAAGACATGAAGAAAATTTAGAGTTGGCTTCTTGTTCTTGAACAATTGATAGGGAGTCATGCATTTTGCTTGATTAACCAGAGAAATATTCTGAGTGTAGGATGCAGTATTTACAGCTTCAGCCCAGAAATATGTTGGTAACTTAGATTCTTCAAACATTGTCCTTGCAGCTTCAATAAGTGATATGTTCTTTCTTTCTACTACTCCATTCTGTTGTGGAGTTCTTGCTGCTGAAAACTCATGCAAAATCCCATTTTCTTCACAAAATGCTCTCATGACAGAATTCTTGAACTCAGTTCCATTGTCACTCCTGATTCTTCTAACTTTGAAATCAGGATGATTGTTGACTTGTCTTATGTGATTGATGCTGATTTCACTAGCCTCATCTTTAGACTTAAGGAAATATGTACAAGAGAACTTTGAGAAATCATCTACAATTACTAGGAAAAAAAATTTCCTTGAAATGTACAACACATTGACTGGTCCAAACAAATCCATGTGTAGCAGTTGCAAAGGTTCTTCAATTGTTGAATCAAGCTTCTTTCTGAATGATGCTTTAATTTGCTTTCTCTTTTGGCAAGCATCACACAGTCCATCCTTAGAAAACACCACTTGAGGAATGCCTCTAACCAGTTCTTTCTTTACAAGTTCATTTATGGTCTTGAAGTTTAGATGGGATAGCTTCTTGTGCCATAGCCAACTTTCATCTTGACTTGCTTTACTAAGAAGACAAGTAACAGATTCTACATTAGATGAGTTGAAGTCAGCTAGGTACACATTTCCTTTACTCACTCCAGTGAGAACCACTTTGTTGCTCCTCTTGTTTGTCACAACACAAGCTTCTGAGTTGAAGGTTACTGAATTCCATTTATCACACAGCTAGCTGATACTCAACAAATTATGCTTGAGACCATCCACTAAGGCAACCTCCTCAATGATGACATTGTCTTTTGAAATTAAGCCATATCCCTCAGTATAACCCTTGCTGTCATCTCCAAAAGTAATACTTGGGCCAACTCTCTCCTTGAACTCTGTGAGCAGGGTAGGATCACCAGTCATGTGTGTTGAACAGCCACTATCCAAGTACCACAGATTCTTTCTATTTCCCTGCACACATTAAAATCAAATCAAGTTGAATTTGGTACCCAAGTTTCCTTGGGTCCTGCGTTGTTATCTTTCTTCTTCTGTTTCTTAGGTTTGATCTCATTTTACTTTGGGATATCAGATTCATCCTTAGTCATTTGAGTTGGACCTTTGAAACCATTCATTACAACAGAATTATCTTGCACACTTTGATTAACAGGAAATGGCATGCTACTAGTAAACATGTTATTCCAATAGGGCATGCTAAATGACATTTGAGGCATACTAAATGCAGCATAATAAGGATTAGGTGCAAATGGCATATTAGCAAATTGTGCATTCATATTCTGTGTAGACATAGCATTCATAGGCATAGAAGGCATGGCATTCATATTGGGAAAAGGAGGTGGCACAGATATGAAAGTAGGCATGGCAGTTTTGCAATTAACAGACAGATGATTTACACTACCACACTTAGCACAGATTTTTCTTGGAGTATACTTATCAGGTGTGTAGTTGTTATGTTTATTATCGCTACTTTACCATTTCTATTCTTTTTCTTTTTAACCTCTGTTTTAACCTCAATCTTTTCTAGTCTGTCATTCAATTGCTTGATAGACAGATGTCCAACATTCACTTTCTTCTCCTTCCTCACTTGACTAGATTCTCCTGAAATGAAGTTTTTGGAAACTGATCCATATTTTTCATTTAACTTGGCAAGTTTGGCTTTACTCACAGGTTTGCTTACAGCCGACAGAAGAGGATTTATATCACTCGATGGATAATCGTTTTGGTTATCCGACGGATGACTCTCATCATCCGTCGAGTCCACATATGTTAGCAATCCTTTAACCAAATTGGATTCCAGCTTCTCCTTATTCTTCTTCCAGGATGCATCACAAAAGGACTCAATACCTTAAACTTTGGTGATTTGAGCATGAACATCTTTAGATGTTTTCCATGTCTTAATCACCTCATGTTCTCGTTCAAGCTGCTTCTTCAAGATCTCTTCTTTCTTCAAGGACTCAGTTAATTCATCCTTAGCAATTTTACAGTCAATTCTCAATTTTTCAAATTCAATAAACTCAGATTCTAACACAGTATTCCTCTCACTTAAAAACAAATCGTTTTCTTTGATTTTAGCATTTTCCTTAGTAAGAGACTTAAGTGTAACACGCAAATGATATAATTCTGTAGACATGTCATTTATTGCGTCATTACACTCAGCTTTAGATAAATATGCAAGGTTAGTGGTAATTACCAGATTACTTGAAGAACTTGTCTCTGTTTCATCAGACTTGGCCATTAGGGCTAGATTGACATAGCTGACATCCTCATCTTCATCCAGAACATCTGCTGCCCAGTCATTTTCTTGTGTAATGAAAGCCCTTTCCTTTTGTTTGAGCAACTCAAAATATTTCTATTTATAATCCACAGGCTCTTCTTCTTGCTGGAATCTGACTTTCTACACTCACTGGCAAAGTGCCCTGCCATGCCACATTTAAAATATTTGAATTTTGATTTATCCACCATGTTTCTATTTGGCTTAGCTGCTCCAAAGTTTTTCTTGAACTTGAGCTTGGAAAATCTTCAGGAAAGAAATGCTAGATGTTCGTCAATGTCATCCATATCATCTTGGCTCAAAGAATCTTCATTTTCTGCTACTAGCCCCTTGCCCTTGTTTCCACAGACCTTTGAAGTAGATTCAACAGCTTCTATCTTCATTACCTTCTCTTTTTCTAACTCAGCAACTAGTGCAATGGATCCTCCTTTCTTTCTCCCTTTTTCCATTCTTTCATCTTGCTCTATTTCAAGCTCATAAGTCTTTAGAATACCATACAGTCTCTCTAGTGTAAACTCCTTGTATTCTTGTGAGTTTCTCAAGGAGACTGTCATTGGTTTCCATTCTTTTGGTAGGGATCTCAGAAATTTGAGGTTAGAATCTTTGGTTTGGTAGACTCTTCCATGCAGCTTTAGAGCATTTAGTAGCTTTTGAAATCTACTAAAGATATCAGTGAGAGTTTCACCTTCTTCAAAGTGGAAATGCTCATATTGCTGAATTAGTAACTGCATCTTGTTTTCTCTAACTTGTTAAGTGCCATCACAGATAATCTGGATTGTATCCCAAACTTCCTTTGCAGTTTTGCAATTGATGATATTGCCAAATATGTCACCATCAACTCCATTGAACAGAATATTCATGGCCTTATTGTCTTTCCTGACTTGTTCAATATCAGGATCTGACCATTCATGCCTTGGCTTGGGAACTGATGGCTCATTTCCAGTTGCAGCTCTCATTGGAACATGAGGGCCTCTCTCTATGCAATCCACATAGGCCTCATCTTGAGAAAGTAAATGAAGATGCATCTTTACCTTCCAGTGATGGTAATTGTCTTTGTCCTTCTTATTCATCTTGCTGTTTATTGTGATCTTTAAACTCTTTGTTCTTCAAGAGCTTGCTCTGATACCAATTGTTAGTCCCTAACAATGCAACAAGAATTACAGAAGGGGGTTGAATGGAATTCTTGAAACTTTTTTTGAATTATAAAATGTTCTAACTTAAGATATATATGACAATGTTTTGATTTGCAAAGTGTGGAATAGCAAGTTAAATATGAATCAAAACATAAAGTAATAAAAACACAAGTCTTTAAAACTTTCTGGTGGATTAGAATGAATCCACCAGAGAGATATATATATATATATATATCAAGAGAACTCTGTGAAGCTTGAATAGCTCACAGCTGCTTACAAATTAGAACAACTAAACTCACAGAGAAATGCTAAGGATACAGCTTACAAATGTTTCTCTGAGAAAATATTTGCTTTCTTCTTGTTGTTCTAATTGCTACTCTTGGTTTTTATATCACCAAGATTACACAGTAATAAGACAAGATAATAAAACAAAACCTATCAAGTCTAATACTATGCTACTTCATTACTCTGTTCCAGCATCTTTGAATATCTTCATAATAGCATGGAAATGGCAATGCTTCTTTGTTTTCAAAAACCCAGTTGAATAGGATTCCACATTCCTTTTGCATACACTCGACATATGTGACTGTGTTGTCACTGTCAACAGATGTTTGAATTGATTATCCACCGGGTACAAGATTATCCGTCGGGTTTCCTTGTTGATCATCCATCGAGTAGCATTGTTGATTATCCGTCGGGTAGCTATTTGGCACTTGACTTCATTTCATTTATGCAATTAATAATCTTTAATGATTAATCAGGTTTGAAATAAATAATTGTTGGGGCATACTACTCCCATGATAAAATAATAAGTATATAGTATTTATTATTCGAATAATAAAATATAGTTGAGGGAATATGATCTTTGGGAAATCGTTTTAATAAAAGTTGGGTGTTTTAATGTTTCGTAAGTGGATGTTGAGTCCCTTTTAAAAGGTACTACTATGGACTTATAACCGTCCTATAATATCAACGGAATGATTCCCGGGTTTTATCTTAAATCCCGACCGACTCTCGGTCTTATATAATACGTCACGCTTAAAGCGGAATAACATTTCACGATATATACTTATCGTACAACATCGCTACATTATGCGAAAATTCAACAACTACATATCATGGAAAATATGGTATTTATGCAATGATAATAAAATAATCCTTTCACAACACAACAGTAAATGGAGTTGGATTCGTAAACTTGCTTGGGTATCTTGAGGTGGAGGATGCTCTAGGTTCTGCTCGGAAATCTATAACCATAAACACAATTCACTTTGTTAGGTCCCGTTCTAATTTACGGCGACTCGCACTCATGTGCTACTTATTATGCACCCTCTCAACTTATACTACCCTTATTATTCCTTTAATTCATTATTCACATTATGGTCGCTTCATTTTTCTAAGTATCTTAGGTTTATTCTCATTATCGTCGTCGGCTCCGCTTATGGATTCTTATGGTTTCTACTCGCGCGGTCTCGGCTCCGATATTTTTATAAAACTGAGAAATCATTATTTTCACTTGAAATATTTATGGCAGTTAGGAAACTTAATATGTTACTATCTGTAAAAATTTCATGATTTATGAACACATTTAAGTCGATCCTTTATATTTTCAAAGTTCGTGATTTGTAGCAGTTTTTGTCGCGTAAATCACTTTTACTAAAACGACCATAACTTTTGATCTGTAAATCGGAATCAAGTGATTCAAGCACCTAAACGATCCTTATAACATTGTATATTATCAAGGGTTATTTTTCAAGACACTGCAGTTTACAAATTCGGGACTTTCTGCAGAAACTTAAAGTTACGATTTGTCGGTTTTAACGGAGTTACGTTTATGATCGGGGTTTCGTTTACACCCTAACTCTTAACACAACCACCAAAAATCATCATTTCATCATCAAAACACAAACTCCTCTCAAGAATATCATTTTCTTGAGGAAACAACAATCAACCTTAAATCTACTTAACTTAAACACCAAGATTTCATCAATACCACTCATTGAACTAGGTTTACTAGCACATACTAAATGGATCTTAAAATGAATCTTAAATCAAGTTGGGCCAAATATTTTTACCTTTCTCGAAAGCTTGAGATGTGTTCTTGAGGATGGTGGAGGCTTGTAAGTGATTGGTATGATTTTTGGAACCTAAAACCACCATTGAAATCAAGAAACCAAAGAGAGGTTACTATTCATACTATTCACTAGTGACTTTCTTGATTTTATTTCATCCATCAAACCTTGATAAAAAGAGATGAAAGAATTTTATTACCTTAGTTTAATTTCTAGGAAGCTTTAGAATTAATGGGATGATTTTACCATGACTAGAACTTGAGTTTTGATTTTTGATTTCTTTGTTTTTCTTCAAGGGGCCGAATGGAAGGTTGAAGAAGAGGGGGGGTATTTACACTTGCTTCTCTTGGTTGCTTCTCTTGGTTGCTTCTCTAGGTTGCTTCTAGGAAATGGGGTGTGATATCTTCCAATTTATTTTTATTCTCCTAGGTTGAATCCTAGGTTTATTCTTGTTACAAATCTTGGGGATAAAATCTAAGTAGCCTGCTAGGTTACAAGCAAACTACATGGGTTAGCTTCCTTAGCACACTATTTTGCTAGCTAGCTTGATCATCCTATAGTTGGCTCACTATTTGATGAAGTAACTATGGTTACTTTCTTACCATGGTTTAGGTAGTGCGTTACGTTTATTTAATCGTTTACGCGTTCGCTCGGTCGCTTAAACATTTTCGTAATACTTATTCGTAAATGGTTCGTGACGTAATTCCTTTAGTATTTATTCCTTATATTTTTAATTGTCATACTTGAATATAAATCCGTAGGGTTTTAATCTCATAATTATATTGTGATCCCCGTAATCATCGATGGGTCGTAAATACTGTCATTTTTCAAAGTTCGTTTTCTTCGAAAACTAATAGCGTTTACATACACTCATTTGGTACGTATAACCCTTATATCAACTCCGAAACTCATTTTCTCATGTACTACATATTGTGGGCTCAAAAGTTTTTCCCGTCCGTCAGGTTTACTATTCATTAAACATTTTACAAGGTCTCAAAATTTCGAGTTATTACAGTCTTCCCCTCTAACAAGGATTCCGTCCCGGAATCAATTAGAAAATAAGTGGGGATATCTATTCCTCATTGCGTCTTCAAGTTCCCAAGTTGACTCTTCGACATTTTGATTTCTCTGTAAGATCATAACCAGCTTCACAGTCTTGTTTCTCAGCACTTGCTCTTTTTGGTCCATTATCTTTACTGGTTGCTCGATGTAGGTCAGGTCTGGTTGTAAATCTACATGTTCGTATTCTATTACATGTCATGTGTCATGCATCTGCATGGTACTTCCTTAACATGGACACGTGGAACACGTTGTGCACTTGTTGCAAATTAGGAGGCAAGGCGAGCTCGTAGGCTAGAGGTCCTATTCTCCTCAAAATTTCAAAGGGTCCTATGAATCTAGGACTCAGCTCCCTTTCTTCCCAAATCTCATCACTCCTTTCCACTGAGATACCTTCAATAGCACAGAATCTCCTACTTCGTATTCCCTATCATTCCTGGTCTGGTCGGCGTACTTCTTTTGTCTGTCCTGGGCTGCTACCAGTCTTTTCCTGATGAGTCCTACCATTTCCCTGGTCTGCTGGACTAACTCTGGTCCTAATCTCTTGTGTTCTACAACTTCGTCCCAACACAGGGGAGAGCGACATCTTCTTCCGTAAAGAGCTTCATACGGGGGCATTCCTATGCTAGCGTGATAGCTATTGTTGTAAGCAAATTCGATCAGGGGTAAGTGGTCATCCCAATTTCCTTTGAAATAAATGGCACACACTCGTAGCATATCTTATAGGGTCTGAATAGTCCTTTCGCTTTGTCCATCAGTCTGGGGGTGGTAGGCGGTA
This sequence comes from Apium graveolens, assembly GCF_009905375.1. Taxonomy (NCBI): domain Eukaryota; kingdom Viridiplantae; phylum Streptophyta; class Magnoliopsida; order Apiales; family Apiaceae; genus Apium; species Apium graveolens. The sequence goes on along the minus strand of NC_133650.1, from coordinate 81,917,052 downwards.
CTCATGTTTAGTCTGGTGCCTACGCATTCCTGGAAGCTTTTCCAAAATCGGGAATTAAACCTCTGGTCTCTATCTGACACTATGGCTACCGGAACATCGTGTCTAACTACTATTTTCTTCAAGTAAATATCCACCAACTTGCCTACGGTGTATCTTTCGTTGATTGGTAGGAAGTGTGCGGACTTGGTCAATCTATCTATGACAACCCATATGGCATCGTGATTGGTCTTTGTTCTTGGGAAGCCTGTCACAAAATCCATGGCTATATGCTCCCATTTCCATTCCGGAATTTCCAGGGGCCGTAACAGTCCACTAGGTCGCTGGTGTTCAGCCTTCACTCTCTGGCATGTCAAGTACTTGCTGACCCACTCCGCTACTTCTCTTTTCATGTTAGGCCACCAATAATATTCCTTAAGGTCACAGTACATCTTCGTACTTCCTAGGTGGATTGAATATCTGGAGTTGTGCCCTTCGTGCAGCAGCTCATCCTTTAACTCTTGCACATTTGGAATCCAAATTCGGGACGCATACCTCATGATCCCTTTCTCGACCTTCTCGCATCTCACTTCTTCACCGGTCAATGTTCCTCTTTCTTCTCTCACCTTCTTTTCCTGACATACTCGTATCTTTTCAGTCAGCTCTGGCACTAGCTTAATCTCAAATAATCCTTCCGTTCCCTTACCAGTCATTCTCACGTCAATTTCCATCTTTTCAAATTCTTTAATCAACTCCTCCGATGTCATTATCATCTTGAGTCTTTCCTTCCTACTAAGGGCGTCAGCCACCACATTGGCTTTACCCGGGTGATACAAAATTTCACAGTCGTAGTCTTTTATCAACTCTAACCATCTCCTCTGTCTCATGTTCAGTTTTTTCTGATTGAAAATATATTTGAGGCCTTTACGATCAATGTAGATCTCACATTTCTCACCGTACAGGTAGTGTCTCCAAATTTTTAGGGCAAACACTATGGCTGCTAATTCTAGATCATACGTAGGGTATCTGCTCTCATATTCCTTCAATTGTCGAGAGGCATACGCTATAACTTTGCCGTGCTGCATTAGTACACATCCTAATCCTTTAAGTGATACGTCATTGTATATCACAAACTCTCCCTTTCCATCGGGAAGAGTGAGCACTGGTGCTGACACCAGCCTCATTTTCAGCTCTTGAAAACTCTCCTCACATTTCTCTGTCCATACAAACTTTTCTGTCTTCCGGGTAAGTCTAGTCAGTGGACTGGCTATCTTAGCAAAATCTTGCATGAACCTTCGGTAATATCCTGCTAAACCCACAAAACTCCTAACCTCCGTTGGGGTAGTTGGTCTTTCCCAATTGGATACCACCTCTATTTTTGCAGGGTCAACTAAAACTCCTTTGCTACTCACTACATATCCTAAAAACTGAACTTCTCTTAACCAAAACTCGCACTTCGAGAACTTGGTATACAATTTCTCATTCCTCAAGATTTCTAAGACTATCCTCAAATGTTCTACATGTTCTTGCTCTGTCTTTGAGTAGATCAGAATATCATCTATAAAAACTATCACACATATATCCAGGTACTTTTTGAACACTCTGTTCATCAAATCCATAAAGGCTGCGGGTGCATTGGTTAACCCAAACGACATGACTAAGAACTCATAGTGTCCATACCTAGTGTGAAAAGCAGTCTTCGGTATATCTTCCGGTTTGATTTTCAACCGGCAGTATCATGTTCTCAAATCTATTTTGGAAAAATGTATAGCTCCCTTGAGTTGGTCGAATAGGTCATCAATTCTAGGGATAGGGTACCTATTCTTAATAGTCAGCTTATTCAGCTCTCGATAGTCTATGCATAATCTCATACTGCCATCCTTTTTCTTTATGAACAGTACTGGCGCTCCCCATGGCGACACACTGGGTCTTATCATTCCATTATCTAATAACTCTTGCAGTTGAGAAGCTATTTCCTTCATCTCAACTGGGGCTAGCCTATATGGGGCCTTGGATACTGGTGTCGTTCCTGGTGCTAATTCTATAGCGAACTCTATTTCCCGGTCAGGTGGTAATCCTGGTAAGTTCTCTGGAAATACATCCTCGAATTCGTTTACTACGGGTATGTCCTGTATATTAGGGACTTCCTTCTTGGTATCTACCACATAAGCCAAATAGGCCTCGTTACCTTTCCTTAACAATCTTTTTGCCTGTAGCATGGTTAGAAATTTCTGGTTCGGTCGTTGACCTTTAAACACTACTTCTTTTTCATTCTGCACTCTTATCTTTACTCTCTTATGTTCACAATTTATTTGCGCTCGTTACTGGATAACCAATCCATTCCTAAGATTACATCAAATTTTCCTAATGCGAATGGGATTAGGTCAACCTCGAAGACCTTCCCTTCTAAGTTCAACTTGCACTTAGGGTGTACTTGATTTACAGGAATTATTTCTTTGTTTGTTATTTTTACTTGCAATATCTCACATAAGGGTATTGAATTAAGTTTTAACTTTTTAGCAAAATATTGAGATATAAAAGATTTGGTTGCTCCAGAGTCAAATAGGACATTTGCATGTTTGGAATTTAACAAAAAGGTACCTGCTATCACATCAGTGTTTCGAACAGCATCTTGAACAGTCATGTTGAAGGTCCTAGCAGCTGGGGGTCGGTTGGACGCAGCTCTGCTCATACCTGAGACTGGGGGCTTCATTATTGGGCAATCCTTCCTCATATGTCCTACTTTCCCATATTGGAAACAAGTCTTGCTATATTGGGGACAGTTGTTGGCAAGGTGTCCGGGTTGGTCGCACCTGTAACATTTCAGAGGGGCTCTCACCTGGTTGCATATCCCAAGGTGTCTTCTCTTACAGGTCTGGCACTCTGGTATTGGGGCGCGGGATTGGCTATGAAATGTGGCCCTAGATTGTCCACTGCTATGGATAACGCTCTCACTCGGGGCCTTTCTGAATTCGGGGCCTCGTGCAGGTTGGGACACTGCTCCCCTGACGAACTTGCTTGGAAGGCTCCTGTTCCCGGTTCCTATTCCTTGGCTTCCTTTTCCTATTTTCCTTCTCCTTCACACTCTGCTCACTGCCAGCTTCAACAATCGAGGCTTTCTGCACTAAGGTGGCATAGTGTGTCAGCTCTAATACTGCCACTCAGTTTTGGATCCATTATTTCAGACCAAGCTGAAACCTTCGTGCTTTATTCTCTTCGGTATTCACAAATTCAGGCAAAAATCTCGACAACTCAGTAAATTTGGCCTCATATTCTGCTACAGTCATCTTATCCTATTTCAACTCCAGAAACTTAATCTCCATCTGGGTCTCCATAAACCTAGGGAAATACTTGTCTAAGAACAGTCGGGTAAATCTATCCCATGGAATCACATCATCGGTCTCTATGTTTCGTTTGGACTCCCACCAGTAGTTAGCTTCTCCTTTCAGCATGTAAGATGCGAAAATGGTCTTGTGTCGTTCCTCAACACTTAGTATCTCGAAGGACTTTTCTATTTCTTTGAGCCAGGCCCGTGCTTCAACAGGGTCGGCAGATCCTAGAAACTCTGGGGGTTTGAGAGATTTGAAGGCCCTAAAGGCAGTAGCTGCAGTCTGTTGGGCAACATGTGGCTGTGGTAGAATAGGCTGTTGGTTCAGATTTGCTCTTAGTAGTTCCATTAATTCATTCATGGGATTACCTCCCTGATGGGTATCCTCATCCTCTTCTTCTACATATTCTTCCTCATCATATTCATTATAGTCTAAGTCATATTCACTTTCCTCATTCACTACTGGGTCAGGTTCACTCCATTGTTGGTTAATAGATTCTGCGGGCTATGCCCTGGTTCCTCTTCTACGGGGTGGCATTGTCCTAATATTGGAAATTGGTCAACATGGTTGTAATTATAACAGTTGGATTATTTTATTCATATGTAAGCATGTCATTTCTTATCTAACATGTTTCCATAAAGTGCAATAATATGGACATCAATTTCTTGATGACTACTTAAATATGTATTTCATAAGGTCACCCACTTATATCTTGGGGAACAAAACAACTAGCTGAGTTCATACATGCCTGATTATAATACATCACTACTAGTCCTGAATACTGAAATGAAAATACATAAGTCGTGTACCCTGAAGGGCTAGGAACGCTATCTACTACTAGCTATCCTATCAAAATTGGTGACAAGTCACCCAACCTTCTTCAGTCACTAGTCCCTCAGTCACTATCACTGCGAGTGAAGTCACGCACCCTCCTCATCGCTCCTGCCAACATCAGCTCTGCATCAACTACCGGGATGTATCCTCCAACCGCTCTCATCCTCATCTGAACCCTGGTACGGAGCTCGATCCCATCGATCTCTCTGCGGGCTATGGCTGGGGAAGCAGCTCTAAAATCCCCTGGGTATCCTAGTCGGGTGGCTCTCTCAGCTGTCAGTGCCTGGCGTAACTCCACAATGCGAGCAGATGCTGCAGTGATCTCAGTGTTAAGCTGACCCACTATCCATTCGTGTACGGCTACATGCATGGTCGTCGGTGGTGGTAGAGGTGAATCTGGGTCGCTAGAGGATATGTCATAAACCTCATGGATCTGTGCACGTATCGCCTCCTCCTCATCATCATCAGTATAGGGCATAGGGCTCTGAATCCCTGGGGTGGTATAGGAGAACGAATAGTCGGGTGAGGGTACATCTCTACATCCCTCCAGACTACGCCATTAGCTATGGGGACAGGAAGGTTAGTCTCCTCCTCTAGGACATCCTCAGTAGGGTCATCATCTGAATCATCAATAGGTGGGCTCTCTGGCTCAGGAATAGGGTCACGCTCAGGGACCATGACATCATCAACAGGATCAATCTTCCTTCTAGGCTCCACTGGTACCTGACACAATAGGCAAGATGTTACTAACTTAGAGTTGGAATTCCCTTGACGGTAAAATTGTCAAGACTACCCGTGTAGCCTGACGACGAACTCAACTTGAGCTCTAATTAATTATTTTATTTTTCCTATATCTACGTATTTTATATCCTAAAGTTTCCAAGATTTGATAACCTAAGGCTCTGATACCATTTCTATGGCGCCCCAAAACCCGGGGTCAGGAATCTCGGAGGCCACACCATATAAACTGTTACAACCATACAACTCACACTACAATATATAAATACTCACGCTTCACGACCCCACGCTTATCATACACACACACTTACAGGTTATTGTCTTGGAAACGAACCATCATATTTAGAGTACTTTCAACCATCAAGTGATAATTATTACAACTCAAAAGTAATTTAGTCTTCCCGGGGAGTAACCTTTAAGTAAAGCTAGTCCTCCGGCCAAATATATGTTTCTTGTTTATTATCTTACATAAGTCATACTTATAAATAAGCCGAACTAAAACAACTGAAAACTAATCCAGCTTATTCGAACTACCTGTGGTACAACACCAAACAATCTACGGAACATCTGACCATTTCCTACCCGTTTCCTGGCTGTGGTTCTCATGGAAGGCATCTTGATTCATTGTTGTGTTGTGTCAATTTAAGAAAACAAGTGTGAGCTATAATGCTCAGCATAATAATGTACAGTATGAAATTGATTGTATGATAACATCATATATGATAATTATGTTTTATTCAAAAATAGTTTTCCTTGGTGATACACACCTTCTTATGAAAATAATTCTTTAAGGGATTTTATTATCCAGCGAATACCTTAATAGTAATCCCAGCACCTAGGCTTGGGTTACGGTATTGCATCACAATTCCAATTGGAAGAATTTGGACATCCGTTGGAGCCACCGCATACGATGATCAGTCGTACTACGATAAAAGTAACCTTTTCTACTAGTAGAGGGATGACACCTTCACATCTCGGTTATCACCCTTGCCGTATACGGGCTATGTGTCCTCATTTCGGGTATACACACACTTCGTAAATCCATAGGTACATATTGTACCGTCTTCTACGGTACCAGTGGTCTATCCAATACATGAAGTACTTGGATCTTACCCCTCCCTTGTCCTTTAGGAAATCCTATCATATCTCGAGAACTCGAACCACATCGAAGTTCCTCCAAGCGTTTTGCTTGTTGATAGGCATAGCTTTACTGTATATATATATATGTACTTCCGAAAGTTTCGGAGGAAGTACTAAGGATGTGAGTTGACCGTTGTCAACAGATAATTAAATAAGGGGAAAAAGTTTCTCTTTGAAACTATATTCGATATATTAAATAAGTCGGAGTAACATTCTTCGACGATCTGAAATTACTCGAATGATTTTCCGAAATCAGAAAGTATGTTTTAAATCGGATCTATGATTTTTAAATGAAAAGTAAACCCTTTAATAAATAATAATTAATTAAATGATAATCGATAAATAATTAAACCTCGAATGAGTTTACTCTTTAAAAGAGTATTTAAATAATATTCCTCAACTAGTTTATGTTTACGCAATTAATAATCTTTAATGATTAATCCAGTTTGAAATAAATAATTGTTGGGGTATACTACTCCCATGATAAAAGAATAAGTATATAGTATTTATTATTCGAACAATAAAATATAGTTGAGGGAATATGATCGTTGGGAAATCGTTTTAATAAAAGTTCGAGGTGTTTTAATGTTTCGTAAGTGGACGTTAAGTCCCTTTTAAAACGTACTACTATGGACTTATAACCGTCCTATAATATCACTGGAATGATTCCGGGTTTTATCTTAAATCCCGACCGAGTCTCGGTCTTATATAATACGTCACGCTTAAAGCAGAATAACATTTCACGATATATTATCGTACAACATCGCTACATTATGCGAAAATTCAACAACTATGTATCATGGCAAACATGGTATTTATGCAATGATAATAAAACAATCCTTTCACAACACAATAGTAAATGGAGTTCGATTCGTAAACTTTCCTGGGTATCTTGAGGTGGAGGATGCTCTAGGTTCTGCTCGGAAATCTATAACCATAAACACAATTCACTTTGTTAGGTCCCGTTCTAATTTACGGCGACTCGCACTCATGTGCTACTTATTATGCACCCTCTCAACTTATACTACCCTTTTTATTCCTTTAATTCATTATTCACATTATGGTCGCTTCATTTTTCTAAGTATCTTAGGTTTATTCTCATTATCGTCGTCGGCTGCGCTTATGGATTCTTACGGTTTCTACTCGCGCGGTCTCGGCTCCGATATTTTTATAAAATTGAAAAATCATTATTTTGACTTGAAATTTTTATGGAAGTTAGGAAACTTAATATGTTACTCTCTGTAAAAATTTCATGATTTATGAACACTTTAAGTTGATCCTTTATATTTTCAAAGTTCGTGATTTGTAGCAGTTTTTGTCGCGTAAATCACTTTTACTAAAACGACCATAACTTTTGATCCGTAAATTGGAATCAAGTGATTCAAGCGCCTAAACGATCCTTATAATATTGTCTCTTGAGTTTTCATAAAGGATCTTATTTTAGTAAATTACAGTTTAAAACTTCGGGACTTTCTGCAGAAACTTAAAGTTACAATTTGTCGGTTTTAACGGAGTTACGTTTACGATCGGGGTTTCGTTTACACCCTAACTCTTAACACAACCACCAACAATCATCATTTCATCATCAACACACAAAATCCTGTCAAGAACATCATGTTCTTGAGGAAACAACAATCAACCTTAAATCTACTTAGCTTAAACACCAAGATTTCATCAATACCACTCATTGAACTAGGTTTACTACCACATACTAAATGGATCTTAAAATGAATCTTAAATAAAGTTGGGCCAAAGATTTTTACCTTTCTTGAAATCTTGAGATGTGTTCTTGAGGATGGTTGAGGCTTAGAAGTGCTTGGTATGATTTTCGGAACCTAAAACCACCATTAAAATCAAGAAACCAAAGAGAGGTTACTATTCATACTATTCACTAGTGACTTTCTTGATTTTATTTCATCCATCAAACCTTGATAAAAAGAGATGAAAGAATTTTCTTACCTTAGTTTAATTGCTAGGAAGCTTGAAAATTAATTGGATGATTTTACCATGGCTAGAACTTGAGTTTTGATTTTGGATTTCTCTATTTTTTTCAAGGGGCCGAATGGAAGGTTGAAGAAGGGGGGTATTTATACTTGCTTCTCTTGGTTGCTTCTCTTGGTTGCTTCTCTTGGTTTCTTCTCTAGGTTGCTTCTAGGAAATGGGGTGTGATATCTTCCACTTGATTTTTATTCTCCTAGGTTGAATCCTAGGTTTATTCTTGTTGCAAATCTTGGGGACAAAATCTAAGTAGCTTGCTAGGTTACAAGCTAACTACATGGGTTAGCTTCCTTAACACACTATTTTGCTAGCTAGCTTGATCATCCTATAGTTAGCTCATTATTTGATAAAGTAACCATGGTTACTTTCTTACCATGGTTTAGGTAGTGCGTTACGTTTATTTAATCGTTTACGCGTTCGCTCGGTCGCTTAAACGTTTTCGTAATACTTATTCGTAAATGGTTCACGGCGTAATTCCTTTAGTATTTATTCCTTATATTTTTAATTATCATACTTGAATATAAATCTGTAGGGTTTTAATCTCATAATTATATTGTGATCCCTGTAATCCTCGATGGGTCATAAATACGATCGTTTTTCAAAGTTCGTTTTCTTCGAAAACTAATAGCGTTTACATATACTCATTTGGTACGTATAACCGTAATATCAACTCCGAAACTCATTTTCTCATGTACTACATAGTGTGGGCTCAAAAGTTTTTCCCGTCCTTCAGGGTTACTATTCATTAAACGTTTTACAAGGTCTCAAAATTTCGAGTTATTACAGCTGCAATCAGGAATGCTCTTACTCAATTTGCTCAGGAATCAGGAGAATCTTTGTATGAGGCTTGGGAGCGCTACAAGGAGATGCTTAGGAAGTGTCTTCATCATGGCATGCCTAATTAGATGATCATCAATTGCTTTTATAGTAGTTTGGGAGCGCAGTCCAGACCCATGCTCGATGTAGCATCAGGTGGAGCATTATGGGCTAAGAGCTATGATGAAGCGTATGAGCTAATTGAATTGATGGCGGCTAATAAATATCGATACCCAACTCAGAGACTACCTTAAGTCAAGGTAGCAGGAATTCTGGAGGTGGATACAGCTACGACTATAGTTGCTCAACTAAAGGCGTTAACGATGAAAATGGATTCTTTGGATAACTATGGAGTTAATCAGATCACTAGTGTCTGTGAGCTTTGTGCAAGAGCGCATGAGATTGAGCAATGTGCTATATGTAGTGAACCAGCTCAGTTTGTGAGCAGCTTTCAGAGGTTGCAACAACTAGTTCCTGCCACTTATCATCCTAACAACCGCAAGCATCTTAACTTCAGTTGGAGCAATAATCATAATGCGGTACAACAGCCTTATCAGCAGTTTGGAGCAAAGCAATTCAACCCTCATGGTTTTCAACAACAGTATACACCAAGACAACAACTCCAACTTCAACGACAACCGCATGGAAGTGCCGGATAATCTACTAATGAAAAATCTGAATTGGAGGAGTTGAGGCTTATTTGCAAAAGCCAAGCGGTTTCTATCAAGACTCTGGAGAATCAAATAGGGCAAATTGCCAATGCTTTGTTGAACCGTCAACCAGGAACTCTTCCTAGTGATACAAAAGCTAATCCAGGCAAAAGGGATATCAAGGAGCAATTGAAGGCAATCATCTTGAGATTTGGAAAGGTTGCGAGCCCCCAAATGCAGCAATATGAAGATTATGAATACTCTGTCCAGAATGCAGGTGCATCTGCACCTTTGCCAATTCCAGAAAATAAGATTGTAGCTAAAAAAAGTTGTACAGAAGGATGCAGAGGTGAAATCGAAGAAGAAGTCTGTTGAAAGCAATTCTCCTGAGGGTAATACAGGAGATAAACAGGTCTACCCACCTCCGCCATATCCTAAAAGACTTCAGAAGCAGAAGTTCGATAAGAAATTTTCCAAGTTTTTGGAGGTTTTCAAGAAGTTGCACATTAACATACATTTTGCTGAATCTCTAGAACAGATGCCGATCTATGCTAAGTTCATGAAGGGTATTCTATCTCGGAAGCTAAAACTTAAGGAGTTGAAAACCGTTGCTCTAACGGAAGAGTGTAGTGCTATGCTGCAACATAAACTACCTCCTAAGCTTAAAGATCTGGGAAGCTTCACAATACCTTGCACCATGGGTAATCTGTCATTCGACAAGTGTTTGTGTGACTTGGGAGCTAGCATCTATCTAGTGCCCTTGTCCGTTTTCAAGAAACTTGGACTACCTGATCCATAACCTGTGAACATGTCTTTGTAACTGGATGACCGTTCCATCACTTATCCGTGAGGAGTAGTGGAGGATTTATTAGTTAAGGTGGATAAATTCATCTTCCCTGCTGATTTCGTCATTCTAGGCTTTGAAGAGGATAAGAAGATTCCCATTATCTCGGGAATACCATTCTTAGCTACAGGCCGAACTCTAATCGATGTGCAAAAAGGTGAACTAACCATGAGAGTTCAATGTCAGGATGTCACGTTTAATATCTTTAAAACAATAAAATTCCCCACTGATGAAGAGGAGTGCTTTAAAGTGGAGTTGGTCATCTTCATAGTGACTTTAGAGCTTGATCACTTGCTAAGGACTAACGCCTTAGAAAGAGCCTTAACGAGGGATTTTGAAAGTGAAGATAAAGAAGAGGAAGAGCACATGCAGTATTTGAATGCATTCCAATGGAAGAGGAAGTTGGGCTTTCCGTTCGAGTCTCTTGGATTGGAAGAGCTGAAAAATTCACCGAAGTGTCTCAAGCCATCTATTGAAGAAGCTCCTACACTTGAGCTCAAACCACTGCATGATCACTTGAGGTATGCATTTTTAGGTGATGAATCTACTTTGCCTATTATTATTGCATCTGATCTTTTAGGAAGTGATGAAGACAAGCTCTTGAGAATTCTGAGAGAGTTTAAATCAGCAATTGGATGGACTATAGCAGATATCAAGGGAATCAACCCTTCTTATTGCATGCATAAAATTCTGCTTGACGAAGGAAGCAAGCCAACTGTAGAGCAACAAAGGAGGCTAAATCCTATCATGAAGGAGGTTGTGAAGAAAGAAATTCTTAAATGACTAGATGTAGGAATCATTTATCCTATATCTAACAGTTCGTGGGTGAGTCCGGTGCAGTGTGTGCCTAAGAAACAAGGCATTACAGTTGTAGCGAATGAGAAGAATGAGCTCATCCCTACTCGGACAGTTATATGATGGAGAATATGCATGGATTATCGAAAGCTGGATAAATCCACAAGGAAAGATCACTTCCCGCTTTCATTCATTTATCAGATGCTTGACAGGTTGGCTGGTCATGAGTACTATTATCTTCTGGATGGATATTCGGGAATAAACAGATTTGCATTGCTCCAGAAGATCAAAAGAAGACCACGTTTACTTGTCCATTTAGCACTTTTGCTTTTCGTCGAGTCTCTTTCGGAGTTTATGATACACCTGCTACTTTTCAGAGATGCATGATGCCATTTTCTCAGATACAATTGGCACTAATGTGAAGGTGTTCATGGATGAATTTTCCGTGTTCGGGACTTTTTATGACGAATGCTTGCATAATCTTAGTTTGGTGGTGAAAAGATGTGTTGAGACCAATCAGGTGCTCAACTGGGAAAAATACCACTTCATGGTGTAACAGGGTATCATTCTTGGGCATAAGGTATCTCACAAGGGTCTTAAAGTGTATAATGTGACGGCCTCAACCCCGGGGTCTAGAGTTTACGTCATCAACAACCACCAAAAGATAAACAATTCAATAATAGGATATAAATACGACCCCGTTATCAAGATCTTTGCCAGGTTTAAGTATGATTTAGGTTACAACTAACGTAAACCAACTTACAACAATCATCTCGACACAGCTAACTTAACACAGCTACTCAACAGATCACCCTTGGTCCAACACAACCAGCTCAGAGGAGTCTGACACAAAGGGAACTGGAACCCTGCCCTGACTACCACGGAAGAATCTTCTAGGCATCTGCAATATATATAAAACATTCTGCACGGGTGAGCAATTACTTGCTTAGCAGTATCGCTATATGAATAACAATAAAACAGTTTACAATAAAACAGTGATATGAACAGAGATTATAGCTCGCTTACAAAACATGTAAAACATTCATAAACTGGATACTCAAAACTAGCATGATTTCAACAAAACAAACGTAGTAGTGTGCTGTGTACAAATACCAGAGTTTAATTCTAGCATGCCATTTTCATTTCCAAATCCACTATATGACTTACTTATTCCGTTACGAGAATCACAAAGCCAAATCAGATACTTACGGATATGTGAAGACATCTGATCAGGCTATCAACACCGGACAGCTCCCACTTCCATCCTATATACCTGTTCCGGAACTTAGAGACTAGCTAGGTCTCTGACCTATTGGACTAATCGGTTTTATATTGCGCGCAACCGAATTAGCCTCTTACGCCACCTCAATAGGCCTACTCTGGCCCCAATGTATCCCATATCTGACCGTTTTATCCAGTTTTCAAAACACTTGTACCTATCTCATTTTCCAAAACCATTTATTTTACCAAAACACATATAAAATCCATTTTGCAAATCATTTCATTCGAGATAGATACCTTTCGAAGTTACTTTTCCCCAAAACAATTTGAAAATAGTGATTTATAACTACAGGGGATACGTAACTTAAAACATTTGTATTCCATTACCAAAATAAAACATTTAGATATTCATACGTACTGAACCATAAAAGAATGGTCAGGGGTACTTGCCTTGCAGAGCGTTACAACTATCTCTGATTGACCTTGAACCGATTCGGGACACTCAGTTTTATCGCTTTACTATTTGACTATCCTGGATCCGACTTCAACGCCCAGGTCCTTCGATTGGGAACCTCGCCGCGCTCGTCGACTGATCACTAGGTTATCTTAGTTCGATATCAATCCTTGAGTGCTTCGACTAGAACCTACAGAGCTGAAATACCCTACGTTAGACGTCTAGGTATGCTTGACATATCCTCGATACCAATTCTACCCAACGATACTGAAACCCGACTCGTAATTATGTAGATTATAATAACACACACAATAATTAAGGTTCACATTCTCGAAAATCGGTTCAGTGTTCGCTTCCAGAAAATATGTATACTAGTTATTTTACGAAATTAGGGTTATTGGTTTTGGCAAAACAATTTACCACTACATACAATCAGGTTCCGCACATAATATATGTATATACTTATTTATACTCGCTCGACGTTCCGATAATTACAGGGTATGTCCCGAAGTTTCGAATTTAATTTCCAAAAATTCGGGCAGCACCTCCTCTGTTTATCGGCCTACCCGTCGAACAATAATCGACGTCAATCAATCACACAACAATTCACAACTAATCAATTCAATCCAGCAAACAGGCAACCAATCCAACTTCACATTTCCAATAATCCCGAAAGTATTATTTAACTACTACTTTTTATTTCAAATCATAATATGTGAACTAAATTATTTATTTTAAAATATTAGGACTCGGAATAATTCATCACGGTCCACCGTCCGCTCGTAAAAAGTCATCGCGGACGGGGACAAAATTTCGCGGGTACCCGATTAATTTTCAGGTTTCCAACGCGAAATTCTGCCGATAAAGAATTAAATAAATTTTCCGCACGAAGATTACATCACGAATATTAGTCAAATTGATTCCTGCAGAACATAAAATAATTAAGAAAACCATGATCGACTGCGTGTAATGACACGCCAAAAACCACCGCACCACAGCATGAAACAATCGGAAAAATAAAGAAAGCAGAACAGTAACAGCAAGCTAACCCACACCACTCAGACTGTATATATACATACATATAAACACAGTCATACATACACAACAACAGTAGTACCCAATCGCAACCCCACGCCCACACGCCACCATAACCCGCCGGAGAGCAAGGCAGGCGGTGACGGGCACAGGAGGGACAGACGGGAGGATTATTATAGAGGAAACGGGCCTGGAAAATCAAGCAGCCACCAGAGAAATGGGCGGCGAACTCGCCGGAGAAGGAGGGAAACAGGGCAAACCCAGAACAGTAAACAACGAGAGAGATGAGAGGGTGAAGAGAGAGTGAGAAAGAAATGGGGAGATAAAGATAAAAATTGAGAGACAATTCTGCTGCAGACACGTGTCTGAATTTACATATACGTGTCAAATTTTATAAACTGGAATAACACGTATACAACCGATTAATTGGGCTTTTCTGGTTCGTTTTCTCTTAATTTGACGAACCAATTGCGCGAGAGGATATACCAAAAAATTTCCCCAAACACTTTTAAATTTCTCGACATAATCAACTATTAATAAAATAAAGTTTTAGAAATTTTTAAAACATTTCTAAACCAAAACTTATATCCGCATTCTACAGTTAGCGAACCGAACTGCACCTAGAACAATTACATAAAATCACGAAAGTGGTCTTAAAATGTTATAAATATCTCGAAGTTAATAAAAACATAAATTTCTTAATTTTAAAATAATTTATGAAACACAATTTATACCCGCTTTTAACAATTAAACGAATCAACGCGCGGGTGAAATTAATCCCAGAAATTTCCAAAATAATTTAAAAATTCTCGGAATATTCCAAACTTAAATAAATATGAGTTTCATAATTTTTTGAAGAATTCTAGAATTAAATATGGATTTTACAAATAAATGCACTCTGAAAATCATACAGGGCTAAATAATTAATAAAATATAAATTTTAAAATTTTATAAAATCCCAAAAATAATTATTGTAATTATGAAATCATAAAAACAATTTTAGAGACATTCCAAATATTTATGCAAATAAATTTGTACTAAATTCACTTTTAAAAGTGAACACGATTCAGTACAACTCATTAATTAACTACACGAACCACCTTGGGCCATAATTCACACACATAGATAAAAGTAAAACAACGCATAGTTGACAGAAGCTATACACATATTTTATTCATTTAATAATTCCATAATTATGTATTTAAATAATACAGAAATACACGAGTCGTTATAGATAAGGCCAAGGTGAGGGTCATTAAAAAACTTCCTCCTCTAATCTCAGTTAAAGGGGTCCGCAGTTTTCTTGGTCATGCGAGTTTTTATCGGCGATTCATCAAAGATTTCTAAAAAATCTCTAAGCCTTTGTGCAATTTGCTGGAAAAGGATGTCCCCTTCAAATTCGATGTAGAATGTCTAGCTGCTTTTGAAAGCTTGAAAAAGAGTTTGACTACAATGCCTGTTATTACTGCACCTGATTGGAATGAGCCCTTGAGATGATGTGTGATGCTAGTGACTATGCAGTTGTAGCAGTTCCTGGACAGAGGAAGCAGAACATATTTAATGTGGTTTACTATGCTAGTAAGACCCTTAATGGTGCTCAGCTACATTACACTACTACAGAGAAGGAGTTGCTGGAATTTGTCTATGGTTTTGAGAAATTTCGATCTTATTTGATTGGGAAAAAGGTGATAGTTTACACAGATCATGCTGCTATTCAATATCTGGTCTCGAAGAAAGATTCAAAACCTCGCTTGATTCGATGGATTCTCTTACTACAGGAATTCGAGCTAGAAATCAAGGATCGGAAAGGTACAGAGAATCAGGTAGCATATCATCTCTCACGATTGGAAGATCAAGGAAAAGCTTCACAGGACAAGACGTTGATCAATAAATCTTTTCCCGATGAGCAACTTTTTGGGGTGCAAGAAGAAGAGCCATGGTTTGCAGATATTGTGAACTATCTGGTTAGTAATGTTATTCCCCCAGAGCTTTTTTATGCTCAAATGAAGAAGTTTCTACATGAGGTGAAGTGGTATCGATGGGTTGAGATGTTCTTGTTTAGACAGGGAGCTGACTAGATTATAAGATGATGCATTCCGTATAGTGAGACGGAGGGAATCTTGCGCGACTGTCATTCTACTGTGTATGGTGGACATTATGGTGGAGAGAAGACAACTGCTCGTATCCGTTAAGTAGAATTCTTCCGTCCTACTTTTTTTAAGGATGCTCATCGGTTCGTTTAGAGATGTGATCACTGCCAACGAGTTGGTATTATATCCAAGAGAGACGAGATGCCTCTTAATGTGATGCTCGAAGTTGAGATTTTTGATGTTTGGGGAATCGACTTCATGGGGCCATTTGTCTCGTCCAGCAATAATCAATACATTTTGTTGACGGTTGATTATGTGTCTTAGTGGGTCGAGGTTAAAGCTTTGCCAACCAATGATGCTAAGGTAGTGATTAACTTCCTTCATAAGCAGATATTCATGCGTTTTGGCACTCCGAGAGTCATAATCAGTGATGAGGGATCGCATTTCTGCAGTCGCAAGTTCACTGTATTGATGGAAAAGTATCACATGAATCATCGTGTTGCCATAGCTTACCATACTCAAACTAATGGGCAAGCTGAAGTTTCTAATCGAGGATTAAAGGTATCTTGGAGAAGGTGGTGAGTCCATCAAGAAAAGATTGGTCTTTGAAGCTAGATGAAGCTGTTTGGGTATATAGAACAGCATTCAAGACTCCTCTTGGTATGTCTCCTTTCCAGTTGGTGTATAGGAAGGCGTGTCATTTGCCTGCGGAGTTAGAGCATAAAGCATAATGGGCTTTGAAGAAGTTAAATCTTGACATGGAAGCTGCTAGAGAGAAAAGAATGCTTCAACTAAATGAGCTCGAGGAGTTTCAACTACAGGATTATGAGAATAACAAAGTGTACAAGCAGAAAGTTAAGAGATGGCATGATAGGAGATTAGTGCGCAAGTCTTTTGTGCCCGGTTAGAAGGTTCTATTGTACAACTCTCATCTCCGACTTTTTCCGGGAAAGCTTAAGTCGAGGTGGTCAGGGCCATTCACGGTCAAAACTGTGTTTCCACACGGAGCTGTGTCGATTTTTGATACGCATCAGATCAAGCGTTCAAGGTAAATGGGAAGAGATTGAAGCATTACTATGGAGATACGGCGAACCGTGAGGTGGTTAGCGCCGTTCTTTTGATAACTTGAGTTCTACGATTCACGTCATGCTAACGACGTTAACCAAGCACTTCGTGGGAGGCAACCCATGACTTGTTGTATCTTAGTATGATGAAAAAAAGCAGAAAAAAAATCATTTTTTCTAGAAGCACGGAGGGCCCGCGTCAGAAGCGGGGCGGCCACGCGGAATTGGCAGAATCACGGCGCACCCACGCGGGAGAGCGGAGCGGCCGTATGGCATGTGTTGAAGAAGAAAAAAAAGAAAAAACTGAAAAATCAAAACAAAAACAAACCCTACCCGAATTTTACCCTATTCATACCCTAATTCTTATTCCTAAACACTTCTAACCAAAACCTATATCTATCATATATACATACATCATATATACCAATCTCTCACATATCTTTCACTTTCAAAACCCTAGCTTCTCCTATACACTATATACACACAAAATCTCTATTACTCTTGCAATGGCACCCAAAAGATCAAGAATCGAGGTTAGTAGTAGCTCTAGTCCCTCATCTACCGAGGATTTGAGTACTAGTGGAGCGACAAATAGATTTTCTTCTCTGGAGGCCCAGGCTGAGTTCGCGAGATTGATGTCCAAATCAATTTCTAAGGAGAGGGGTTTCTTACCCACTGCGAGAGATGAAAAGCTTTTGGAGATGGTTACAAAGTTGGGTTGGCAGACTTTCTGTGAGGTTCTTGCTGTTGTCCCGATGAGCATCATGTGGGAGTTCTAGGCGAATGCTAGAGCGGACATGAATGGGTTTTCTGTGGTTCGTGGGTTGATGGTGGATTATCATCCCACGGCTATTCGTCGGGTCATTAATCAACCCGCGAGAAGGTCGACGCAATAGGACTGGGTGAACAAGTCTAAGGATGAATTTGATCTTGATTATATTGTGGCTGAGTTGTGTGTTCCGGGAACACAGTGGAAGTGCAAGAAGGGAACGAATGAGCCGCTCACTTTTTCGGCTGCATGCATAAATAGGTATGCTCGGGCTTCGAATGTTATTATGTGTGCCAATAGTATGCCTTCTTCGTATCAGGATGATGTTCTTGTTGATCATGCTATTCCATTTTTGGGGATCTTGAATGAGGAGTATGAGGATCTCGGCCATGTGATATATCAGAATATGCTACGGTTTATGCAAAGCAGGACATCGGGGGAGATTCCTCATGGCTCTATTGTAACGAAGCTTTATATTTCGATTGGTGTTCATTGGCTCGAGTTGGTGCAGTTACAGATACCGAGCGCTCCTATTGGTAGCTCGACAATCTCAGTCATGCAGGAATGGTATGGTGAAAAGGCTGATGAGAAGGGTTTGGGTAAACTTATGATAACTTGCCCGGTGGCCATCCAGTTGATCAGACTTATGCTGGTGGTTCTTCTCCGGCTAGGCGTGTAGCTTAGAGAGCCGTTCTTGGAGAGGCTAGTTCTTTGCGTGTTCAGTAGGAGGCAGGGGATGGTTCTGGGCTTGGCGATGCGCAGTTCAGGAGATTGGCCAGACGTATGGATGCAATACACGACATGCACAGTCATTTTGTGGCTGACTTGACACAGGCTTTGGGCACTGCTTTCTGAGCCACTGGTGTTGAGGTTGATTGGCCGGTTTTTGGTGCTGATTTTGCGTATCCGCCACTTGATACTCCACCCGAGGAGGGTGATCTTTCTAACGACTAGGTATGCCTGAAATCCTTATTATTACCTTCAATGAGGACATTACAAATTTTAAGTTTGGGGGTGATAATGTAAGGATTAGTTTATGTATGTCCATATAGATTCATATAGATTCATGTTGCATGTTTAGTTGTATTTCATTAATATTTTTGCATGATTGTTCATATAGGACATATTTGTTTGTGTTTTTATGTGAGTTTATATAGTTGCATGTGCATGATGATCCCTTAGGTTGAGCTATTTCTATCTGATAAGTTGATGTTAATTTGAGTGTAGTGATGACGAATAGAGGGTTGTTTAAGTCTTAATGAATTGAATTGCATGCCAGAAACAATTTTTTTCACAAAGTCTTATAGGATTTCTTTTGAGCTAGATCATGATTATATTCTTTTATTTGTTGAGATTTAATCACTTGTTTATATCTAGAATTTTTGGTATTCTCTTAATGACAAAAGAACACTCAATTTTTAATTTGGAGAAAAGCTAGAATTTCATTGCTAGTTGTGAATAAGGCTAGGCGTCAAATGGCTAGTAGCCAGCTCATATTTTTATGAGTAGTCTAGGGTTGAATGAGATGGAGCAAAACGCACTCATTCAGAAATTGTTGAAAAGAAAAAAGAAAAGAAAAAAGAGAAAAAAAGAGAAAAGAGAAAAAACATATGCTAAGGCTTTGACAGACTGGGATCTGCTAACCTAACGCTCGCTACATGGGTATTATTGCATAAGTCTTTTGGGACCTCATTCATTGCACGGTCAAATAAACATCTTTGTTATGTGTTCAATAATAGCATGAATCCTTGTATAACTCTAGTAGAAAGGAGGTTTTGTGAGTCATTATGCGTTTAACGTCTATTCCGTTTATAAACTTGTGATTGTTTTGATGAAAGATAAGTTATGGTTATTGATCTAGTGTCAAAAGTATATCTGTTAAGCATCCCACACACACACGTTTCTGGTTTGTGAGTTAGTTTATGGGGTTTATTCGAACTCTGTTAAAAGTCATTGTATTCTTAGAGGCAATAGCTTGTTGGTTGGTTATAGTTATTCTGAGGAGATCGATTGCATTGTCATTTAGTTGCATTCATGCATTAGTTTGTTTTGTAGTTTTTGAGTCTGTTTATGCTTGAGGACAAGCATCGATTCAAGTTTTGGGGTGTGGTAAGTGGATTTTATATCTACTTGGAACGCTTTATTTCAGGATTAAGTTGGTGTTTTGGACTCAAGTATCTGGTATTTTTGATGTGTTTTTGTGTTTTTGTATTGCAAGCATTAGTTGGATGAAGAAAGAAGCTTTTCAAGGAAATATGCTGAAAAGAAGTCAGATTCTGAAGTCAAGACCATTCTCAAGCTGAAGAGCATCTCTATAGCTTCGCGTGGACTGTTGAATCAACAAATTCTGACGAGCGGAACTCAAATTACAGCCAAAATAACAAATTGCAGAAGTCCAAGTTCAGAGGCACGGCGCGCCCGCGCGGGAAGCGGGGCGGCCGCGCCAGTTTTCCAAAATGTGTGCGCGCCCGCGCGAGAAGCGTGGCGGCCGCGCGGGGTTCCTGGCCCAGAATCCTGTTTTGAGTACGATTTTGAGATTTTGCGAGCCCAGGTCCACCAGAAGCCTATATATATCTATAATTATTCGTTTTTAATAACATGGAGCGAAGGGAGAACAATACGAAGACCTAGAGAGCACAAGACGGCTATGAAGAAGAAGACTTTTGTATTCTTCAATATAGTTGATACTTTGGATGCTTGTTTTCGATTTGTCTTTGAACCCTAGTACTCTTATATTGTTTATTATCCCATTTTCATTGGAACCCATGGTGATGATGAGTTCGATTATGAACTAATCGTTGTCATGAGGTTCTAACGGATTTATCTATGGATTCAATAGTTATTTGTTTTATAATTCTTAGTGTGTGGTGATTTATGATTTCCTAGTTTGGTTGTGCTTATTCGTCTTTGATGCGTAGCTAACATCTATGATTGTTTGTTAATCTCTATTGAAGCGACAATGAATATAGAGGCTTAGAACTTGCCATGCTAGCATAGGTTAATGTATGAATTGACATGCATAATTCGTGGGTAACTTTAACCATAATATTCACCCTATTCACCCTATGTAATCACGATAGATAACTTGCTCTTAAACCATTATGTTTTCAATCTTTATATGCATATGGGGACTAAGCATAATTGGTGTCTATTCAACTTCTATCTTAATTGCGGATGTTTGATAGTAGGGTATACATATAACAAAAGTTAGCGTATACTAATTTCGTGTTACCTGCTTAGTTGTCATCACCATCACATGCTAGGGTTAAAACATAACTTTGATTGAAGTATATAATGAAGTTAAAATCCCATGTTTATTCTCATATATGTAATTCAATCTTTATTCTCTTAGTTAATGTTATTTAGTATAATCTCTTAGTTATATCAAAACTCAATTTGTTATTTGTCTTAGCATTGAACGATAACCATACATTGTTATATAAGTGCATAATCTAAAATTAACCTAAACCAGTCCCTCTTGGAACGAACTTGACTTATATCCTATACTACTTGTGATCGCGTACGCTTACATGTATATTCGCGTTTGAATTATAGCGAACAGTATATGAGAAGTATTTCGAAATCTCCAGTTTGTTCTATAGAGAAGTGACATCTCGATAAGTATAATGACTTATCGAGATCTCTGAGTTCTCAATAGGTATACTTGACTTGTCGAGGTCTCTAGATCCTTACATGTGAAATGACTTGTCGATATATCTGAGATCTTTACATACAGGAATGACGTTTTGATATCTCTGAGGTCTCTATATACACATTTTGACTTGTCGATATCTCTAAGAATATGAGAAATTGACTTGTCGATATCTCCAATTCTTCACATCTTCATTTTGACTTGTCGATATCGCTGAGTTCACTACATGCAGAAAGGACTTGTCAATATCTCCAGTTCTATACATCTTTATTTGACTTGTCGATATCTCTGAGACTTCTCTATAAGCCATTTTGGACTTCTCGATAAGTCATTTGTGACTTCTCGAATGGCTTCTCTATATAACTTGATATGTGACTTGTCAATATCTTGACTTAGAACATTTTTCATAGAACAGTTTTATTCAACTCCAAGCTTCTACACTTTTCTCTGAGGCATGATCATGGCTTGATCTTCTTCTAGAGTTTATTCTTTAGCTTGAGTTTGTTCACAAAAAAATCCTCCAGTTTAAACTTCTAACCTTTTTACAGACTCAAGAAATACAATACATAATACAAAATTGATTATCAAACAACTAAATATTAGGGTTATCAATTTGAATTAATCTTGTTATTATACAGGCATGTCCTGCACAACAATCTCCCCCAAATTTGTGAGAAGATTGCTTATCATAAATTCATTCCTGATAACAAGACTAACCCCAAGCTAAAATCAATTACATAAAAATTGATAGATTGATAAATACAATGAGTAACTGTTGAGGTAACCAACTTTGAACCTTGAAAATATGCCAACTTGAATTTTTAGAAAATGTCCATCCTTAGATATTCTATTCAGCCCCCTTGCCTTGAGTTCATTTAATCTTTGCTCAAACATCTCTATCTCCCTGGAATACTACCTTTCCATTTCCTCCTTTTCAGCCTTTATCTTAGCATGTCTTTCATTCCTTTCTCTCAGTCTTTCAGACATCACAACCTTCCATATACTTGTACTTGTATCCTTGTCCTTCATCAAGCTAACCACCCTCTTCAATTCTGTGGTTGAGAATGTTTCCATTACTTCCCTGCTAAGAAAAATGAAAGAGCCATCCAAATAGTAAATTCTTACTTCTGACACAGAGACAACCCAAACTTTGACTATTTCTTAAGATAGTTGTTAAGAGTAGTCATCATCTGTTATGCTCATATTTAGAGATAGAAAATCATCTTGATTGAAGCAGCTCCAGATGACAACAACATCAGCTTAGATTTTTTTAGGTTTTCTCCCAACAGTCTTGAAGTGAGTTTTGGTTGGAGGCTTGAATGAAGGTAGGTTTGTGGTTTTCTTTAGTATGACTTGGCTGGATCTGATTGGTATTTTGAGTAAGGTGTTCGCGGTTTATTTGAGTAGGAATTTAGGCTTTTGAAGTTGGATCGGTTGAGAGTCTATTTGGCTTGGCTTGGGGGTTTGAGTAGGTTTGATTTGTGACACTTTTGCTTCCTTGACATTTTGTTTCTTTGACTCCCCTTCACCACCTTTCCTACTTTTCTTTCCATATTTCCTCTCTTTTTTCCCTTTTCTCTTCTCATACACATTTCTGCCTGTTACTTTAGAAGATTGACTTGGATTTGAGCCAGAAGATTTGTGTTCATCCTTTTTCTGCTCATCATCATCCAAATCATCTTTGGTGTTGAATTGAGTTTTTGGTAACAAGTTATAAACATTTCTTAAGTATCTTCCCAATATCTTTATCATATCTTCATCTTCTATAGTCTTGATCCTTTTGTGCTTCAAGTCAGCTTCTATTATCATGATCAACCTCAAATTCTCCATGACACATTGCTTTGGAATCATTAAATGTTTGCATTTTTTGGTTGATTAATAGATGTAGGTCACTCCCTTGCTAGGTTGGAGATATGCTTCTGGAAAAACAACTATTTGAGCCTTTTTGAATTCATTTAGCAAGAGAGTGTCCTCTGAAATCACCATGTTGACTTTGTTGATTAGGATGTCCAGCTCAGATTGCAATATTCAGGATATATCGTGTAAATATTTTTATCAATAAATAATTATTATGTGATTATTACGGGAATTTTTGGTGAATTATCTGATAATTGGTATTGATGTTTATATGTGATAAAATTTTAGTATTTTAATTTTTATATGTTCAAGATAAAGTATAGATAATTGCGATATTTTTTCAAGTAATTTATATATTGTTATATGATTTTATAAAGGATTTATAGATTTAATAAATTATTTTCCCGAGTAATTATAAACTATATTGTATAGCTGGGAACCGTCCAACTTCAACCGTTTTCACAACCCGAAAGTCTCGGGAAAACTCCTTCCTAACCTAATTTGATTATTCTGAGCATTTTTCATATTTTGATTTTTTCGATACGGAGTACAATTTTACCTGTGCGGATCACAGCGTAAAATTTTTGATACGACATCCGTTTCAGTAAATGGATAAAACCCGTATTCTCGAGAGACGGGATATTTTGATCAAACTATTACATTATCTTCTCGTAGGTTGTATAATAAGAAGTCCGATTTTGATAATTATCTTAAACTGGTACCAAATTGGATCGTTTTTATTGTTACTTAGCGGCTACGTAATCTATTTTCGTATCTGATATGATCCAGCGGGGTACTAATATTCCGTAAATATAAATAGCCTTTATTTTATTTTATTTTATACGGATAATCATATACAAATAGTTAAATTATACAGTTTATAGAGAAAAACTCGAATATTCATCGTGTTCTTCAAAATCAAACCTAAAAAAAAGGCGTTATCGAAATCAAAATTAAGTGTATGATTAACCAAATCAAATCATGTGAAAAGTACTTTCAGATTCTATAATCAATTTCACTGCAGAAATCAAAGGTATTTTCATATATATTTTAATTCGAATTTAATTATGATTAAAATATGAATTTTTATTTTGATGTTGTTTGTGTGATTTGATAATTGTATCTTGTAGATAATTTTATCCTGATCATTTTGATATATTATATGTTGAATTTGGAGTTCAATAACATATAGAAAATTGAGTTTGATTCTCGAATTAATAAAATTAGGGTTTTATATAGTATGAATGTTCTTAATTGATTTTTGGGCGTTTTTGATTAAGGGTTATTAGTTTAAATTGATTACACCAATGAATAGATCGTTGAAAAATGAATCGATTGATGTATGTGAGTTAAACGGAGGATAACTGTAGAAGCTCGTCGGAAAATCGAAGGAAACGACGTCGAAAAGTTTCGATCAATTTTCCGGTCAAACCACACATTATTTGAGCAAATCGATTCTACAGATATGTTCCTGGAGGTTTGTAGATGATTCCCTGTTAATTTGGCTTGTTTCTGGGTTGATTTTGAGTCGTCGAAAAAGCTCGGGGGTCCCAATTAATGGAAACTGACCTTCGGCGGCTCACCGGAGAAGACAACCGGGGGGAACAATTGCAATTCGACCCCTGGTAGTTTGCCATATTTACAAATTATATATTCATGTTTTAAAACTTTACAAAAAATATATTTCTATTTATATATATTTTCAGAAAATTGTTTTTAATTATTTAAAATTCCAAAAATTCGTTATTTTTAATTCTGAAAATTATGTTCAATTCATAAATAAATCTAAATTATTTAATTAATTAATTTTAGTTGATAATTAATTATTTAAGTAGTCAATTAATTTAAATATTAATTGATTAATTGATTTAATTAGTTATTAATTAATTTTAATTGATAATTTAATTAGATCTAATTAATTCTTTTGATTTAAAAATTCCGAAAAAAAGTTTTGAGCTTTAAAATATTATTTTAAATTATTTTCAAGGATCTAGAATTATTATTAAATTATTTTAAAGTCAGATTCGGGTATTCGAACTTTGTAATTATTTATAAAATGATTCGTTGACCCGTTTTAATTCCGAAAAATGTTCCAAAATTCGTATTAAATACCTGGAAAATCATTTTAATCCCAGATCTTCTTTGAAAAATTATTTTAATCGAATACCTTATGTGCTATGTGTTATATGTGATCTAATGGATTTGTGATCGGTTTATGTGTATACTATTTGACGATTTTTATCGTAACTTTCAATCCGTAAGTCGGATTTGGGTGAAACGAATGGTAGATAAAAGCTTGTAACGAATAGAATGAGATGAGAATAAGTATTGATAAATACTTGTGATGTCTAACAGAGGAAGCAAGATGTATTAAGGGAAAGCAAGTGGTTAGTGAGTGAGAATCAATAGACGAGTACAAGTAAAGTGAAAGCGGATTGAAATAAGGCAATTACTTCCGAACTTTCTTAATATATGTTGATAAGTATCTCAATAGTTCTTGTTTCTATTGCAAGTGCTTTGAAGTAATTAACCCTAAACCCTGATTCTTCTTATTGATCTTTGAGCCGTAAACTTTATTCTTTGTAAACCATTGATTGTTAAACCTCATATAGAATACTACTCCACAAATATATATATATATATATATATATATCATAGGAAAATCGCTGAAATGGAATTGCTTAACATACGAACCTTCATATCTTGTACAATAGAATACCAATCCTCGTAACCATTAAACCTTTTGTCTTCTACTTTCTGATTTTTTCCCTGGGTGGGAGCCAATCTTTATATTTACATATGTTATACTTTAATGGTGTTATGAATCACCCTATGTTTTGAGATAAATGTTGTTCATAATTCTGCTTATTGATTTACATTGTTTATCATCTTGATATTATAGAATTGGATTGTTTTTAAATGTGGACCAGATTCGTGGTCAGATAACATTCGTGGTCATATTAGGCCAATGTGTGCCTTAGATCCAGTATTTAGAACAGAGTTGTTTTCCTTGCTCAGGGTTAGTGCGTGACTGATCAGCAGCCTAACCTTGGTTTTTAAAATAAAAGTGAATATCCAATTCTATTCATTGATTATTAAGAAACTTGATGCCTTATATCATTTCAATTGATCATGTTTAATCTTAGTATTGTCATTATGACTTGCTGAGCTTGTTAGCTCACTCTTACAAATTTGTTTATGTTATTTTCCAGTTAAAAAAGGAAACTAGTGGTAGCGAGGATCGCCAGACAAGTGTACGAGCTGGGTTTTCAGGTTGAAATGGAATAAACTAGCAGAGTATGTTTGTCTTAGTTTGAGTTGAAAGTTTATAAGAATGTTATTTCCAGTTGTAAGTTGAACTAATTTGGGATTAGGTACGTTTGTAATATAAGTAAGGTGGTGGCTTGTGTGCGTACTTTAACCTGTTGCTATCCGTGGTTATGCTTAATAAGGTTATTGCATATAGCATATATTATTTTCATAAACAGGTTTATATATTGGGTGTATGTGTTGTGAACCCCAAACTTCTGACCTGGGTTTGGAGGGGGTCACTGGTTTGGTATTAGAGCTACAGGTTAAAAGTCACTAACACAAGCCTAGATTGTCGAGAATAGGTAGAGGGTTAATATTAGGATTAAGAAATGGAAAGATAGGACACGGAGAGGTTGAGTGTGGCTGTATAGGAGGTCTTGGTATAATTCGTATTGAGATTCGAGATTCTTATCTAGCAACATAATTTTCAGATAGCAGCGATGGCAGATTCCTTTATCCCGGTATCATCGAATCTGTTAGGTCCCAAATTATCGTAGAAGAGGGGGTTGAATACGATAATCACTAAATTGAAAATTCTTTCGAATCTTTAGCGGATATAGATTTAGTGCTCGGTTAGTGGTTTTGTGTCCTTGAGAGGAATATTGTTTGGAACGATAAAAACAAGGAACACAAGATATTCGGGGAAATATATATATTCGTATATAAATCCTCGAGGGGTGTTGTTACACTCCGGTAAATAAATTAACCGGCTACAATCTTAGAACAATAAAATTCCTAGCTTCTACAAAGATTTACAAATAAATCCTATACAATAATCTAGCTTTTGTTTATCTAAGGATTTAATTACCGGGTAACGATTATAATGCCTCAATGAATATACAAGAGTTAAATCGGGCATTATAACGTTACTTCAGTGAGAAGTTAAACGGATATTCAAGAAGCTTGAACTTCTCTATAAATCATTGCTGCCATTTTCACTACTCTCTTGGGAGAGAAGATGAACAGAACTAGATCTAAAAATGAATGGTTCAATTCTTCTGCTGCAAAGTGTAGTCTTTATCCAATAAAATTGTGTGGCTGAGGATTCTTTGGCGACCAGGTATAACTTCTCTGTGGCGACCAAGTGTTACTAGTACAAACTTTTCTGTGGCGACAGGGGGGAGGGGGAGGATCCTGTGGCGACTGGTTATTAACTAGTACATGTATATGTACTTGGTTAATCAAAAACAACTTGTACATGTTTTTGTTTATTTTGATTTTTTCTTTTGTTTTTCTTTTGTTTTTCTTTTGTTTTTCTTTTTGTTTTGTTTTGTTTTTTTTTTTGTTTTTTTTTCTTTTTCCTTTTTCAATTTCCTTTTTTTCTTTTTTTTTCTTTTTTTTCTTTTCTTTTTATTTAAGTTTAAATTGTAACTAAATTAATTTATAAAATAAACTTAAATATAACTTATATAAATAAACTAATTTAGATTTATAAAATAAACTTATTTAAAGTTTATAAAATAAATCATTTTAAGTTTATTAAATAAATTATATTAAAGTCCATTAAATAAATTTATTTAATTTAACAATTAAACTTTGAGTTTCGCCAATCCCCAGAGTTGTTTAGCTGTATACCCCGCGCACCTCTTCTCGTACTTTAACAGATAAATGTTCAATCCAAGTACGTTCCTCAACTTAACAATTCTTCTATAAATAATACTCAGATTCTTTTCACGAGCTGTTGACGCCTAGTGCAACTGGTCTGGTTCACAGACGACTAACCCCGATTCAGGTCTTCGTATTATGGCCTTGATTAAATTGTTAAGCTTGCAATAACTTTATCGCTTCAGACACTGACTGTCAATAAACAACTGTACTTTCACTAGAATTCTTTATGGTACTTTAGACAACATCTTCATTAACCTCTGTCTATACCCTGTCTTCAATTCTTTGGATTCCTATGCTTCGAACACTGTCTATCTTCAATCAATGCCAATACACTGAAATCTTCCGGTAGCACTTGTATACTAAATCTTCAACATTTCTGAAACCCTAAAAGTCTTTAACCTTTGTTCTTCACTGAGGCATGATCATATTAATGAAATTTTTTCAGTGACATGTAGACAGACTTCAGGCTTTCTTCTAATCTTCTGATTCTTCGTATTTTCCTTGTCTTCATTCTTCCTGATTTCTTGTGTAGACGTAGTATTATTAACTTGTCATGTTCTAGTGTTGTTATCGTATTGAGTTATCACGTAACTGTTTATACAGCTACATAGTCTCACAAACAATCTCCCCATATTTGATTGTTAAACCTAATAAACAAATTAAATAGAGAGGATAATTCAACTAACAATTAGAAAAAGTAAAGTACCAGGACTTGTAAATAATGCTACTAGTTTTTTGGATCAAATACTGCATTTCCAGATTTCTTGAGTAACTGAAATGAAAGATGCTTGTTCTTTTAGCACTGAACCGATCTTCAAGTAGTTTCATCTTAATTTCCTTGGTTCTTCAAATCTATGCCAGATAATACTTCTCAGTCTTGAAGTAATCAACAACAACTTCTTTTATACAACCACATTTCCTGTTGAGAAGTGCATATCTCTTGTAACACCCCAAAATCCGGGGTCGGGGATCCGGGTTGTCACGAGTTCCATTTCCCTTAATAACACCCAATCTTAATAAACAATCAACTACTCTGTACTGTGACCCCACAATAAACACACACACCACAAGTTATAGTCTCAGAGATGAATATCCAAAAATAATCACAAGTCGTTTTATTCCACAATTATATGCCAATACACCTTAAAAAGGTTTCTGAATAAATTTACATTTTTTTGCCATTATTACAATTCATAAATATACTTAATCTGGTACATCAAAAGTTGAAAGCCTAGCCTATTGGTAGTTCCTACCTCAGCTACAGCGACATCAACGCCTATAGGAAACTGCGGAACGTTTCCTATCCGCTCGTGAATTGGGAGCTTGGTCCTGTTCATCTTGTCTATCTGATGTTGTGTGATGAAAGAAGAAAGCAAGGGTGAGCAACAAGCCCGCCAAAATAATATGTATAGTGATTTACAATATTTGAGCATTCTCATAGTACTCATGAAAGTCTTGGTCAAGAAGAAATGAACCAAGTTGATATCTTAACGCGACCAAGTCGCAAAATATTCAGTATATATGTATATATACTTTTCAAAATCTTGGAAGTCCTCTTCCATGCATAATATACACAGAGTTCCAGTTTATAACTGTATAAAAATATCGTTGCAAGGTGATCTCATATATCTAACCTTGTCTCAACGTTTTTCTGAAAATCTTTGTCATGCATAAGATAATCATTTACTAGATATAAGTTTAAAAGATGAAGTTACAAGATACTCCAATATACTTATATCCGAATACTACTTGAACTACCACCGTTCAAGTTATAATAAGTTTCAAAGTTCATCACCCAGATGAGACTATAAGACTTGAATAGATTCAATCTTTGAAATATCATTATAAATAATGAAGTTACGAGATACTTCATTAAGTCCTGATATATATATCCATATATATATATATATCATACATTTCCAGAAAATCTCTGTCATGTAAAGTATGAACAGAGTTGTAATATCCAATGAATTTGGAAAGAAAAGAATTTTGGCATAAACCTGATATCTTGCTGATCAGGAAAAGATACCCATTAAGTAACCTTTTCTACTAGTAGATGGATGAATCCCCCACCGGTCATCACCCTGGCCACATAAGGACCTTGTGCTGGACCGCCACCCGGCCTCTTACGCGTTGATGGACTGCCACCCAGCCACTTACACTTTGATAGACCGTACCCCGGCATGTCGCTTATGCCGACTCAATTAGATGGGCTTACTTCCCGAACATTGGGTAAGTAATCAATTCATTTGTTTTCTCAAAACAGCAACCACGTTGCGAATGTAAAATGCACCACAGAGCTGGATCCCCCAGGTTTTGAGCGAGTATTTAAATCCCCTTTGAAAGGAAGATCTTAAATATAAAAAATGAGTTTTGGGGTCGACTCTAACTTTAAAAATCATTTTGAAGACTCGAAAATATTTTTAAGAATGTTTGGAGTACTGCTGATTTATTAAAATAAATCAGTCCCGATATATTAGAAAATATCTGAATATTATTATTTAAATAATATTCTCATAAAGATAATCCTTATAAAAATAATCGAAGTAGAAGTTTTAAAACTTATACTTGAAATGGATATTAAATAACCAAAGATATACTAATATGAAAGTACTATCTTTATTTGAATAATCGAAAATAAGTTTGATTATTGACACCTTATTCTTTAATAAAATAAAGAATATATTTCAGTAATAAGCGGAGTCATAATACCTCGAATGAATATTATAAATAATATTCATTAAATAAAATAAAGGAGTCATACATCCTCAAATGAATATTCAATTAATAATCAATAAATATAATAAACAGAGTCATAAGTCCTCGAATGAATATTCAAATAATATTCATTAAATAATATAAAGTTATCGAATAAACCTTATTCGATTAATAGTTTTTAAAACTATAACCATATATATATATATATAAATATATATATATATATAATCTACTCGGGATCCTCGACTCCCTGTTTTAGAAAATGTTTTCACCTTTGGGTCCCTATACTAAGGGTATATGCAAATTACCGCTATTCTCTAGCATAGGTATTATCAACTGAACCAACAAATATATATGGCAAGAATACGAAACAGGCATGCATATGTACCATATCACATGCTACAATATATCGCAAGAATTTGCTAATAACAAATATGCATTTATCGCAAGATCATGCATATACACATATACATCACAACAACAGTTATAACGGGTAGAAAACTTGCCTGAGCGACTAGGGGTTACGAATGGCTCGGGACGAGTCTGGTAACCTATAAGCAACAAGTTGGAATTAAACCAAAGTCACTTGTAAATCTATACTCTAACCAACTCAGACTCTAACGCTCGTTTTGCGCTTACTGATTCTCTTAAGTCACTCGAGTACCCTCGGCTCCACCATTTTTAATAATTTAACCATTACGAGTTTTAAGGCGATTCCTTCGCGAGTGTCTTACCAACTTCCTATTACACCTTACATAATTGTTTCATACTCCAATTAGTCCTTTAAGGTCTTTAACCAAGGTTTCAAAGTAAGGCGAGGGGTAATGGTTCGGTCGCGAAACGCCGTTACTTAAAACGGTCGTTTCTCCTAAACCGTACATCGGAATCAAACGAACTACATATCAAAACGAAGCTCGTAACATGAACTTTCTAAACATGGCAATGGTCAAAATCTAGCAGTGAGTTCAAGGGTTCTGATCTTAAGAACAAAAACAGTCTACGGTAAATCGGGCATTACGACGGCTATGTTTACGCGATTACCCAATTTTAAACCACTCCAAATCATCTCACAATCAACCCACAATCACAACCCAATAAAAACTCCATCCATACTTTATCATGACAGCCCCAACAACTCAACATTAACAATTTATATTATTCTTTATCATGAATTTAAACTACACTTAAGTTCATTAATCAACAACCAAGATTTACAACTCCAAAAACATCCCAAAACCAGCTAATCTCTACATACACAACCATCAAGCCTCTCATGAACTAGAATACTCATATTATGCTCTTAACATTCAATAAAAAAGCTTGGTTAAGAGATTATACCTTCCTTGAAGCTTCTTAACACAACACAAGAGCTTTGAATGCCTAAAGAACCTTGATCCTTGCTTGTATAACCTTAAACTTTCATAAAAATTCAAGAAAACTAAAGTTATTTCTTGAAGGTTACTATTCACCATCTTCTTCCTTGATTTATTGGAAGAGATTGTGAAGGAATTAGGAGCTTAAACTTATAGGATATCCATATCTATGTACAAGGAACCTTAGATAATTACCTTGTGATTTAACAATGCTTGGAACTTGATTTTTGGAAATTTCTTCTTTGAAAAAGAAGAAAAGCCGAGAGCAAGCTTGGAAGAAAGAGAGATTTTTGTGTTTTTGCTTTGATTTGATTCTTTGGTTGGTTGTTTTTGATTTGTTTTTGGGTAATTACCTTTCTAACCTTGACTTTGTGTGGTTATAAACCAACCACATCTCCTTCCTTCCTATGTCATGCTTATGTCATCATGTGATGTCATCCTCCCCTCTTTGTCCTCTTCTCATTGGTTGGATGACATCATCCCCTCTAATCTCTTTGATTAACTTCCTAATTGTTTGCCTAATGACCGCTGATCTGTTATACGGTTCGCTTAACTTTCATTTTCGTTTATCGTTTGAGGGATCATACCCGGGATCTTATTACTTAGGTTCCCTTAACCTTTCTCAATATATTGTATTCCTTTTATGATCCTCTCTTATAATCCTTTAATTTAAATCCTTTTTATCCTGTTACCTTATACTTAATTCTTTCCGTATCTAGTGGATTTCCGGGAAAAATCAAAGTGTTCGGAATTGGATTCTGACGATCTTTACATACACTTATATACCACATAGAGTACTAATAATATCCCAGAAGATCAATAACAGAACCCCTACATAGTGTGGCATGAAAAGTTTTCTCATTCATCAAAAACACTATTCATAAGGGTTTCAAAAATTTTCCAAATATTGGGGTTATTACATCTCTCTTGTTTCTCCCCCTATGAGAATCAACTACCTAAAGGAGATCACCTTCGTTTACCACCTCTCCTGTACAATAGGATCCGCAGATAAAAACCAATGGTACTCCCCTTTTGGAAAACAGCTTCTTCCTTTATGAAAATAGTGATGAACCAAACCACTTCTTCTGATCACTAGGAAATCACCTTGTGTTTGCCACCTCTCCCGTACAATAGGATCCATAGTTAGAAACAACAATGGTGTGGTGTAGTGTAAATGTGCTTTACCTTTTTCCTCCTCCCTGCTATTTCTCCCCCTTAGTTGAGGAATCCTCCAAACTATTATATAAGCATGTATGCTGTTGTCTGAAGGAGTTCTCATATTTTACTTGGTTGGAAAAGAAATAACAAGGCAGAGTCTGATCAACCATGTCCCTTTAAATGCTGCAAGAATGAATTCACTGTTGATCATCATGTTCACCAATCTTCCCAGCTCCTTATACCTCCCCAATGTGAGATCACTAATTGTTACCAATTGTTATGTCCCAATTGGTTAGGTCCCGTAGTATTCTAATCCAATCTGTAAATGTTAGGTCCCTAAGAGTTAGGTTCCAATCATAAACAGATTCGAGACCCGAATTATCAAGAACCATGTTTAGGGATAGGGAATGGGATATAGTATTTCTCTTTCTTCCTCACTGTGAGTGTGTGATTTTGTTTCGTGTACCTCACAAGTGTTTCACTCTTCTTTTCACTCGTGTTTAAACTCATTCTCATAAGTGTATCACTCCTCTCATAGATCCAAAATCCAGCTGTACCTGCAAGGAAAATCACCTTAGCCATCCTTAAGGAGCTCACAGGTGGTGCAATGGGAGTTCGCAAATCCCCATCCTTGTTAGACTCGTCAGATGAATCTGAGTCATGATCTACAAGTTGCTAGTTTCCCTTTTAGGGTTCCAGATTTGAACTTTGGGAAGGTAAACAATGATCCAAAGAATTTAGCATAAAGATCAAAGTTTTCTTCTAATGTCTGTGAAGACATTTCCTTGTGACTCATCAGGTAATATCTGAATCATTGTCAACAAGTTGCCGATCTGCACCTATGTCAGATCCACTATCCGCAGATGCATCCAGGTTTATTAGTCCTGGGGAGGTAGACACTGACCACTGACATATTGTTATTGGATCAGTATCCTCTCTTAACACCTGTAAAGGTAATTGGTCCATTAAAGAACCTTGAACAATCGAATCTGACCGTAAAATGGTCAAAACTCTTGTTTCTGTCAACTCTTCCTTTGTGTATGAAACCTTTCCTTGTGTATCAAGAATTGTTTATGTTTAAGGTGGTGACACTACATCGGATGCCTTGGCCGACAGGCGAATTTCAATAGACGCGCCCTGTTGAGAGAATGAATCTAGTGACTGTTTTTGTGCCTTTTCAGCCAATACATCTTTTTGAGAAGATGTATGGGGGCTAGCAGTTGTCTTTGTTTAAATACTACTCATCTTTGTAAGAGACAGAGTTGCTGGGTTAACTTCAGAACCTTCCTTATGTGGTGCATTAAGGCATTTTCTCCCTCACGCTCATTCATACTTCATTTTAGTGGCAGAAGAGTGTTGGTTGGTTATGTTTCTGTGTTTGTCTTTACAGTCTGAGATAGAAGTTGTGGGTTTTCAACCTCATGACTATCAATGAAAGAAGGCCATTGGAGGCTGAACCTGTATCACAGAACATATGGCAATGTGGAGATAAAATGCACTTAAGATCTATAATGAATGAAAATTATGCATTTAATCTTTTGAGAGAAATGATGTACAATAGTGATTTCAAAATATTTTAATGAAATAAGCAATCACCATTGAAGAAAGAAATTTGATTTTTCTCTAAAAACTATTCAAGTGCACAAGTCTTTTTTTATGCCTAAAAGGATAAATGATTTGATAAGACACAGACTGATGACCTAGCAGTATTAAGAAGAGAAAGAAAGATTTTTTCTTTCAATATGAATGAGTTTTTGTAAAAGCATTGATCACTTAGGGTAAAGTCTAAGCAATTCTCATTCATGTCAAAAGCTCCATAATCTATCTTTATAAAATTATTACCAACAACATTGTTCGTTGATAAATAATCTTAATAAGAATGATTATGCTACTGATTTCAAATTATCGTGAATCTGTCAGATATAGCAACTCATATAAATTCGCTAGAACTTAAAATCTCACAATTATCTGCAACAAAATATTAACAATATATCATTGTCTGATACTTGTCAAGTATTTTAGATACCAATAATTATGTTGCATCCAATTTTAAATATTAAAAAAAGATATCAATGAATTAAATACCAATTATCTATCAAAAAGACATCAACATTCAATTTCATTTATCATACAATTGTTAACTCCTAACAACTGTAATATCTCAAACAATATTGGTTCGATAAATAAAGCAACATTGACTTGTTTGAAATCTTAGAAATATTCTAAGTCCCATATACTTTGATCCATTGAGTATTGCATCTATTATCAAAGTGTTTGGGAATTTGCAATAAGTATAAAAATTATTCTAATTGGACAACATATGGTTATTTATAATAAATCATCAAACATTATAACCATAATTGTACTTAAGAAAGATTTTTACACTTTTTATTTTAGTATACGTGACTGAAGATAAGCATTGATTACTTAGGGGAGTTCTAAGTAATTTCACAAATACTAATACTTCATAATTAGTTCATAGTTAAGCTCTTAACTAAATATCATTAGCTGATATAAGTCATGAATTTAAACACAACTAATCATGCTACAATTATATTCTGATTTCGGTGAATTCTTGAGATATAAGCATTGCTAAATTCACTAAAACCAAGATCTCATAATTAACTCATAACACATAAATTAGAATCAATATACTAGATATCAATTGTTGACAAATTTAGTTATAATCAATCATGTTGCTTATTTATTTTAAGTTAGTTTGAATTATGGAGCAAATAAAATTATTGAATTGCTTCAAATTCCATAATCCAAACTACCCAAAATAAATATTAAATAAATAAATACTAAATATCTATTAGTTAGATACTAGCACTTAAATATTTTCATAATTATCCTTGAATAATCACCAATAGGATATATATGACTTATATACATGGAAATCACTCTCTGGATAATTAGAAATTTTAGAAATACTTACTAAGCATATAAAATATTGAGAGTTTTATACACATAACTTAGAAAATACTTCAACTTTCAATATCAGTAATTTTAGAAATAAGCATTGATTACTTAGAACAAAATTTCTAAATAATATCACTAATACTAAAAGTATCACAATTATTCGTACAAGATACAAATAACTATGTTGCATATTATTATAATATAATTTATAATTATGAGACTGATATGGAATGGAATTGTCTACAGTCATAATTTAAATCAATTAAAATAAAATTCAAACTTAATGCTATAATACTTAACTACCACAAATGTATATGACATCATAATCATGATAATCAAGATAGTAGCACTAAGTATGAGGTACTGGATTACTGATAAATTCACAAGTCATTAAAATATTAAAGATTTAATACTTATGAATTTATATGAAGAATTCCTTACAGATGGGATTTCCAACTAATATGCAATGAATGATATCCCACACTTACAAACCAGTCTTGAAAAATTAACTTTATCAAGTGATTTAATAGATGTTTCTGTCATTAACTCTTTGACTAAAATGACATGCTCTCTAAAGTGATGATACCTGGTGTGAAGGTGCCTTATCATAGAGTGTTCCATAGAGTGGTTAGTTTTGAAGTTGTTTCTCATCGTAACATGAAATCAATCTTCTTCCACGAAGTTGATAGCTTCCTGAGATGCTTCTCCTGTCGCTTATGTTGACAACTTCAGAGATGCTTCTCCTGTCTTTCTTACAACCTGCATAATCTGTATCTATATAGCCAAACATGTTAAGCATAATATCTTTAGGGTACTTTACTCTAAGAGTTGGTAGTCCCTTAAGATATCTAATAATCTTGTTAATAGCTATAAGATTGGATTCTTTAGGATCCACTTAGAACCTTGCACTTTGGCATCTTGAGAACAATACATGTTGTCTATTAGCATTCGAGTAAAAGAGTGATCTCGTCATACCTCTATAGCTTATCATTATACCTGAGTTGCACTGATCAAGCTTTAGTGGTTTCTGTTGGTAAGTAGTCTTGGCATGTTCAAAATCTTCCAAATTTTGCATCTTCAAAAGATCCTTAACTTATTTGTATTGCCATCATTCTTTTGGTTTACTTGCGCTCCTAAAAGAATTGTTCTTTTGGCTTGCTTGAGCTCCTAAAAGAATTATCCTAAAGGCTTGCTTGAAGTAATTCCAAAAAGAATTGTAACCTTTCCTACATGCTCCTCTATACCTGCTCTGCAATAACTTAGCAAATAATCTTGCACAAGTCTTTGTTAGTAGACCAACATATAACATTATCATTATATCACTGCACATATATACCATTATGTTTGTGCCTAGTGATAAGAGAGTTATTAATATGACGACTCTACTAGTTCATATTTAACTATAACTTCAGTTAGAGTGTCATACCATGTCCTTAACGATTGCTTGAGTAGTATACTAGTTCATACCAACCTGAAGTGAGCTTGTGAAGAAGAGATATACAGAGTTCAATTGATCTACTGCTGCAAAGTCCATGAACTGTTTTGCATTGACTTCCTCTTTTGACTCACCAACCAGGAGTGCACTTGTACACATCTACTAGAGTCCAATTCCAAGTGTAATGTGCATCAGGTGCCTGATATGTCGTAATATCCTCAAGTCTCGTCACTGGTGCTATCTGTTAGATACTGCTTCCTGATAATAACCTAGCATCTAGTTTGTCCTTATCCCTCATAACAATGCCATTATCATCCAGTATGACTTCTGGTTATCCTAATAC
Organism: Apium graveolens; assembly: GCF_009905375.1. Taxonomy (NCBI): domain Eukaryota; kingdom Viridiplantae; phylum Streptophyta; class Magnoliopsida; order Apiales; family Apiaceae; genus Apium; species Apium graveolens. Next base: position 81,878,921 of record NC_133650.1, on the reverse strand, counting down.
CAATTACAAAGTTGTCATTTGGTTTGGATACCAGCTTCCCTACAATCTGGTTGCTGACTGATTGAGTTCATCTTGCTTTGTAATCACCCAATCAATCCGGATCTATCAGAGCTTTTGTAACTTTCTTAGTTTCTTCCTTAGATATAAAACTAGAGAGATACTCATTTATACTCAGCAGCCCTGCTAATCACTACTTCACCATCTGGATCACTTAGAACTAGACTGTGGGAATAATATTAACATCAAACTCTTTGTCTCAGCAGATATGTTCTTTAGTGTCCTCTGATTTTTCAATGTGGTGTTGTGTCTGACTAGTTGATCCTTCTTTTTCTCCCCCTAAGTTGTTGCTGGGATTTCCTGAAAATCCTTACCCTTGCTGACTGGCTTCATTGAAATAATGAGTTGTGTTATACACTGTCATTCCACTGCTTGGATATGAATCATCAATACCCTAAATTTATCCTTTAACAACTTGAAGCATGGAGTTGTTGAATTGTGCACTTAGACTTTCAATCACCTTCTGTTGATCAACCACAAATGCCCTGTAGGTTGTAGATTCCACTGAGTATCCATGAAGAATATCCTTACAAGTCTTAGCTGCAAATGCCAAGGTCTTCAAACAACTGAAAATATTTCATTGTTTGCTCATGTAGAACATTCTCTCCAAACACTTTCAAGTTATCCAGTGTTTGCTTCTATAGGCCATTAACTCATTAGTGGTCTTCATGTATACATCCAGATCAAGGCTTGATCTTACGTGTTGCAAACTGTTTTGACTGCTCCAGCCCTTTGGTATTTAGAAAGTCTTGATCAGCTTGATATTTCCCTTGTAACTTTAATCAAGTTCTGGTTCTTCCTTTGTACCACTCCATTTTGACACGGAGCTCTCAGTGCTGAATATGTCTCAAAATATTCTTGATGTTACAGATATTAATCAGAATTGCTTCTTGAATTCTTTATTTTGATGTGAAATTGTTTAATAAGAATAGTCAACCACCATCACTAAGGTATATCTTTATTTTGATGTGAAATTGTCTTTGACTCTTCTTTCTGACATGCCTCACATTTATCATCTTCTGAATTCCAGATGAGGCAGTCCTCTCACTAACCCCTTTTCAAAAAAGAGTTTCTTGAGTTGATGTTCAAGGGTGAGAGCTTCTAATGCCATAGCTAAACTTTTGTCAGATGAAGCTTTACGGTAGAAACCATTGACTTCGCCTTTTCAGAGTTTCCAGTCTAGCCATGAGCATTCCCTTTCTTTACTCTAAGAAGAGCAAGCTTCTCAATCTTCCTGCTTCAGATGAGACACTAATCCTTCATTGAATTAACATTTTGTTCTTTGATACAAGACTTTCTGATAAGAGGATTTGTGCTTTGATTTTCCAGCAAGGAAGTTGCTTCAATTGTTATCAATGACTCCAATATTTAGTTGTTATCAATGATAGCAATTGTTGAGTCCATGATGACATCCCTTTTCTGGATAGCTTGTCTCGTAATAAAAATATTTGCTGTCATCTCCAAAGATTACTGACGGAATAGCTTTTGTTGATCACATTTGATTTTGAGGCTCTTTCTTTGATCATATGCCTTGAGTATGAATTACCAAGAATACATATGAATCAATTAACATGTTATGTCACGCACTCACAAATGGATTAACAGTTCTTGGTACCCAACTTATCAGTTTGGGTCCAGTTGGATTAGAGATTTTACTATAAACAGAGATACCAACAGCTGCAACCTTATCATGCTAATTCTTATCTTTGACTGACCATTTTCTCTATTTTGATACCCTTGACAAATTTGGCTCAGGCTAGGGGATAAATGGTTCCAACCTTATATAAGGGGGACTAGCAGTCTTTGCCCTATTGTGATCCTAAACATGCTTTCTACAATTAAGCAAACATTGTATTAAGAATACATAGCATTCATTCAGAAACATTACACATAAGAATTAAGCAAGACAGGCATGATACGAAATAAACAGAATTAACAAGTAGATCAATAATTCTATCTAGTCCAATCATGTTGATGAATCTCATCTAGTTATCTCAATCCAGTTATAATTTGATACATCTTAACAAACAATTCAGATCAAATGATAAATCACATTATAATAGGATGCAGGAGATAAGCATAGACAAAGGTCTTAAGTGCTGGAAAACATATATCTCATTAACGTAATTAATCATGTTCAACAAATATTCAAACACATATTAAGATCCTTTAAAGTAACATGCACAAGTTAATCATCAATCCTAGTTATCAGAAAGATAATCTAGTGAACTAGATCAGCATTATCTATGTGTGATGTTATCATGCTTGTGCGAGTTTTTAACATTTAAACACTATGATCTTATCATGCATTGAGTATTGAGATCAAAGTATTGCAGTGGTTCAAGAATTTGAAAACTGGGCTATGTGAGTTGGACCATCTTCAGAGATTCATTATTGTCGTCATCTGATCCATCCCAACTCTTTCCCGTGCACTATAAGTTTTGAGTGGCTGCTTCCCTAAAAAAATATTCCACCTTTATCTCAACTCTTCAACTGAATCCCTACTCATTCTTGTTTGTCAAGCTTCTTATTCTGTTGTAGCAAAACCCCTGATAGTTACTTGACACATATTGCTTGTCAAACCTGTAGCTATCAAATCGTGTTTTATGTCCAAACTCAGTTTATAACCACCTCTTGAACTGAATATGTAATAATCTCTGCTTCAGAATAGATAGGCTTGATCCTTGGATATAGCTTATGTACTTCTTGTGAATCTTATATGACCAAACTTCCCTAACATGTGAAAAACTGCCCTGACGTCCAGTCCCTTAAGTACTTGTACATGAGCTTCCTCTGATTCAACTATCAGGAACTCTTACATTCTATCTCGAGGTTCCAACTTTACTGCCTGTAACTGAGATGTTTGTTTGTCCCCACTATTCTCTTTGACCTTCACAATTCCTGCCTGTATGATCTCATTGATTCCCAGATAAATCTAGAATTGGTACAACCCACTGTGTGACTGTATAATCTGGAATCATAGAGTTGTCTTAAAATTTCCGAGAAAAATTGTACCCGTAGAAATTTCATTCAATTCCTGCGTCTGAAAACCCAGTGGTATCCTTTGGAGTAAGCCTTTGAGGAAGTTCCACAACTTTCGTCTGTAGGTCTTGAAATCATTTTCTTTAAAATAAGAAAATCATTATCTATAATTTCCGTGTTCGGGAATTTTCCGTCTGAATAGCACATGGTCTTCGTTTTCTTCAAAAGATTAAAATCCACTTTAAAAGCCCGGAGGAATCCTGAGTCTACCAATCCTTTGATTACCCTTAATTTAATATTTAAGAAAAATTAAATTTCCATTATTTTTAATTTTCTTAGAAAATAAATTAATCAAAAATAAATATTCACGTAAAATTTAATTTTCAAGAATTTCGAATTTTCTTAAAAATAAATAAAATGTAAATTATTATTTAAGAAAAATTTAAATTTAAAAATATTAAATTTTATGGAAAAATAAATAAATCAGAAATAATTAATTAAGAGCCTACTAATACTTTGCGCCGACTTTACAGTTCCTGTGGCAACCTCTCTATAACAGATTGTCTTAGAAATTTTCTTTTTACTTCTGTGGCGACCAGTTATTTCTGTGCGCCGACTTTAATCGTATATGGCGACGAGTAATAACAACAGAGAAGCACATGTCTATGGCGAACTTGGATTTCCTATACTCTATTGCGACTCTTCAGTGTAACAAATCAAACACCTTCTCGCTCGTGCGCTTAACGATGTGCGTGTATTGTAACAGCCGAGTCCAATTGCTGCCAACTACTGCCGTGACAATTTCCCGCGAGTGAGTTTCAAACAGGAAGGTTGCTTTCCTTTTTCTTCAGAACATGCTTTCCCAGCGCGTAAATACCAGCATGGCAGATGGAGTACGGCCCGTGTTGTACTTTGTTTGTGCGTGTAAATCGGGAGAGTGAAGTTGACAAGTGAAATGGCAGATTCACCTTACCAAAACATTATTTAGCAAAATAGCTGCCATGTACAATTACTATACATAACACGTACAATTACTGTACATAACACGCTTTGTTCCTTTTGAAAATAAAGTGACTAGAAATGGCAACCTTAATAACCCCTGTAGGCCAAGAGAATCAAGCAATTGGCAGCCCTTAAATCTGAAAAATGTACCGAAAAATTAATTTATGTTAATAATTTTATTTACTAAAAGTTAAATAATAAATTTATTAAGTCAAATTTATAAAATAAATTTATTTAAATTGAGTTCATAAAATAAACTTATTCAAGTTTAAGTGATAAACTCATTTAAATTAAATTTATAAAATAAATTTACTAAATCAAATTTATAAAATAAATTTATGTAAAATCAAATTAATAAAATAAATTTATTTAAGGATCCTGATTTGTGTATCAATCAGTCAGATTCGATACCAATTGTTAGGTACCAAATTATCGTAGAAGGGGGGTTGAATACGATAATCACTAAATTGAAAATTCTTTCGAATCTTTAGCGGATATAGATTTAGTGCTCGGTTAGTGGTTTCGTGTTCTTGAGAGGAATAGTGTTTGGAACGATAAAAATAAGGAACACAAGATATTCGGGGAAATATATATTCGTATATAAATTCTCGAGGGGTGTTGCTACACTCCGGTAAATAAATTAATCGGCTACAATCTAAGAACAATAAAGTTCCTAGTATCTACAAAGATTTACAAATTAAATCCTATACAATAATCTAGCTTTTGTTTGTCTAAGGATTTAATTATCGGGTAACGATTATAATGCCCCTATGAATATACAAGAGTTAAATCGGGCATTATAACGTTACTCTGGTGAGAAGTTAAACGGATATTCAAGAAACTTGAACTTCTCTGTAAATCATTGCTACCATTTTTACTACTCTCTTGGGATAGAAGATGAATAGAACTAGATCCAAAAATGAATGGTTCAATTCTTTTGCTGCAAATTGTAGTCTTTTATCCAATTAAATTGTGTGGCTGATGATTCTTTGGCGACCAAGTAGAACTTCTCTATGACGACCAAATGTTAGTAATACAAACTTCTCTGTGGCGATCGGGGGGAGATCCTGTGGCGACTGGTTATTAACTAGTACATGTATATGTACTTGGTTAATCAAAAACAACCTGTACATGTTTTTGTTTATTTTGATTTTTTGTTTTGTTTTTTTTCTTTTTGTTTTGTTTTTTTTCTTTTATTTTCTTTTTTTTGTTTTGTTTTCTTTTTCCTTTTTCTATTTCTTTTTTTTTCTTTTCTTTTTTTTCTTTTTTTTTATTTAAGTTTAAATTGTAACTAAATTAATTTATAAAATGAACTTAAATATAATTTATATAAATAAACTAATTTAGATTTATAAAATAAACTTATTTAAAGTTTATAAAATAAATCATTTTAAGTTTATTAAATAAATTATATTAAAGTCCATTAAATAAATTTATTTAATTTAACAATTAAACTTTGAGCTTCGCCAATCCCCTGAGTTGTTTAGATGTATACCCCGCGCACCTCTTCTCGTACTTTAACAGAATATGTTCAATCCAAGTACGTTCCTCAACTTAACAATTCTTCTATAAATAATACTCAGATTCCTTTCACGAGCTGTTGACGCCTAGTGCAACTGGCCTGGTTCACAGAAGACTAACCTCGATTCAGGTCTTCGTATTATAGCCTTGATTAAATTGTTAAGCTTGCAATAACTTTATCGCTTCAGACACTGACTGTCAATAAAAAGCTGTACTTTCACTAAAATCCTTTATGGTACTTTAGACAACGTCTTCATTAACCTCTGTCTATACCCTGTCTTCAATTCTTCGGATTCCTATGCTTCGAACACTGTCTATCTTCAATCAATGCCAATACACTGAAATCTTCCGGTAGCACTTGTATACTGAATCTTTAACATTTCTGAAACCTTGAAAGTCTTTAACCTTTGTTCTTCACTGAGGCATGATCATATTAATGAACATTTTTCAGTGACATGTAGACAGACTTCAGGCTTTATTCTAATCTTCTGATTCTTCGTATTTGCCTTGTCTTCAATCTTCCTGTTCTTGTGTAGACGTAGTATTATTAACCTGTAATGTTCTAGTGTTGTTATCGTGTTGAGTTATCACGTAAATGTTCATACAGCTACGCAGTCTCACCAACAGGATCATTTAGAGCCTTCATTCGGAGGACCGACATCTGATCCATGCCCTGCTCTTCCACCGGTGTTAGCTATATTACCTCCTGTTGTGACGGTTGTACCACTGCGAGCTATTCCACCCCTGGTGTGAGACCACCTATTCGAGGACCCCCACCTGCTGATTGTGACTCTACTGGACATTCAGTTGTGGGTGCATCTTTCCAGTTTACTCCATACCCTGTTCCATACCATCAGTATAAGGCCCTTCTTTTGGAGTGAGAGATCCTATTTTCTCAGATTCAGGAGCTACAACATATTATAAGGACTATAGATGTTGGAAGGAGTGCGAGGGAGCTTCAGGATGACATTTATATGACCCGGAGAATACTTGAGGCTAGACTTCATGAAGCTACTTGTGAGTATGCGGCCCCAGATGCTGTTATGGGATGGGCCAGAGAGGTGTTAGAGGATCTTGCGAGGCTTGGTGGACCATAGTTTCCCTGGAGCTAGATGACAGAGATGTTGTGACAGTTATTATATGTATATCAGTGCATTATGTGTATTATAAGACTTTTGGTTGATATATATAAACTAGACTTGATAACTAGTGGATAAACATGTTGTACCTTTGCTTTTGCTGAAACGTTTTCATGCTTGTACTACCAACCTTTGATATATATATTAGTACCTTTCCTTTTCCGGAATTATCATTTACATTAATGCACCTGTTTTATCTTACTTTATTGACCGCGCCAGTTATAAACCTTTGTGATAACATGTACCCTTTTCCCCTTGAATTGTTTATATTCTGTAAAGAAGCATGCAATTTACTTAGTTCAACAATTGAAAATGTTTTCAAAAAGAGATATTTCTATTTTACAAAACTATTAATAAAAAGGATTTGCTGTAAAGGCTAAATAAGTAGTTTGATTCTTTACAGAAAATGCCCCCAGAAGAAATAACCGTTCCACCAACCAGAATGAAGAAACCAACCATAACAACCAAGACAACAATAATCAAAATGCAAATCTAGGTCCTATAGACCCACCTGTATCCCATATTCTTCATATCTTGGCTCAACAAACAGTCAACCTGACTCAACAACAACATAGACATGCCAATCCTCAGGTAACCTTTAAGACTTTTCAGGCGGTGAATCCACCGGAATTTAAAGGTTCTTTAGATCCTATTGAAGCAAAAGTTTGCTTAAAGGAGATTGAGAAGGCGTTTGTTTTAGTCAAGGTGAGAGAGGAACATAAAACTGAGTTTGCGAGTTACTATCTGAAGAATGAAGCCACCTATTGGTGGGAAACTGTTAAGACATTGGAAGGTACAAATGATATTGCGTGGAATAGATTCAAGGAGTTATTTTTAGAGAAATATTTTCCTCAATTTGTTCAGGATCAAATAGAATTGAAGTGTCTAGAGTTAAAGCAGGGGAATATGTTAGTAGCAGATTATGAAAGTAAGTTTGAGGAATTATCTAGGTTTGTACCGTCAAATATGGACACTGACAGGAAGAAAGCCAAGAGATTTCAGCAAGGTCTTAAGCCATGGATCAGAGGGATGGTAGCTATATTTGAGTTGGATACTTATGAAGGAGTAGTGCAGAAAGCTATGATTATGGAGACAGAGAGTAAAATGTCACAGAAGGAAAAGGACAATAAGAAGAGGAAGTTTAAGGAAAGTGAAGGATAGTCCCAAGCAGGGAAGTTTCAAAATTTTAATCAGAGGAAAGGCGAGTTTCAGCTCGGAAGGAATTTTAATTTCAGAAGGCATAATGCAGGCGATGGAGGACAAGGAAACCATCTAGCCACTAGAAACCAGCCAACCCAACCGAGACAAACTTTATCAGAATGCCAAGTATTCGGGAATAAGCATTGAGGAATTTGTAACAAGCTGAATATGGTCTGTTATAGATGCAACCAGAGAGAGAACTATTCAAGGGAGTGCCGTAATCAACCAGCCAGAGAGCCAGCAAATAAGGATCAACCTATCAGGAATCAGGCAGGCAAGGTTCCTGTAATTGGGTTTATATGTTTCAAGTGTGGAAAGCCAGTACATATAGCAAGGAATTGCAAAACACCAGTCCCAATCAATAATGCGCTGAGAATCATGAGATCTACTCCAACAGTGAATGAACCTCCTAGAGCTACAGTTTATGACATGTATGTGAAGGACGCTATTCTGGACACCGATATTGTGGCAAGTACGTTTACTTTGAATTCTTTATGTTGTAAAGTGCTAGTAGATTCGGGAGCAACTCGATCATTTATTTCTCAAGATTTTGTTGATAAGTTAAATTGTCCAGTTGGATTGTTAAATGAGATTATGACTGTAGAATTAGAAAATCGAGAGCGTATATCTATTAATCAAGTATGTACGGACTGTGAGATTTGAGATTTCTGGAAATAAGTTTGGTGCTAACTTGATACCATTTAAATTATGAGAGTTTGACGTTATTTTAGGAATGGACTGCTATCTAAGCACGATGCTTAGATAGACTGTCGTCATAAGAAGGTAATCTTGAAGATGCCAGACGAGAAAGTGGTGACGTTTAGAGGTCAAAAGCAAGCAAAGAAGTTTTTAACGATGATCCAAGCTAAGACGTTACTACGACAAGGATGTGAGCATTTTATTGATTATGTGATAGATAGAAATCAGGAGCCGGCAAAACTTGAAGATATTCCAGTGGTAAATGAGTTTTCGGACGTGTTCCCAGATGAGTTACCAGGATTTCCTCCAGATAGGGAAATTGAGTTCGCGATCGACTTAGCACCTGGAACAGAACCAGTATCCAAGGCCCCATATAGAATGGTGTCATTTGAAATGAAGGAACTAATAAAGCAATTGCAAGAGTTGTTAGAAAAAGGAGTGATTAGACCTAGTGTATCCCCATAGGGTGCACCGATATTATTTGTTAAAAAATAACGGAAGTATAAGGTTATGCATCGACTATCGAGAACTCAACAAGCTTACGATCAAGAATAAGTATCCGTTACCTCGAATTGATGATTTTTTTGATAAGCTAAAAGGAGCTAAGTATTTCTCTAAGATTGATCTGAGATCCGGATATCACCAATTGAAGATTAAACCTGAAGGCGTACCAAAGACAGCTTTCAGAACAAGGTACGGTCATTATGAATTCTTAGTAATGTCTTTTGGATTGACTAATGCCCCAACATCATTTATGGACTTGATGAACAGAATTTTTAAGGAATATTTGGACAAGTTTGTCATTGTGTTTATCGATGATATTTTGATCTACTCGAAGTCAATGGAAGACCATGCGGAACACTTAAGGATAACTTTGGGAATTTAAAAAGGAGAAGTTGTATGCCAAGTTTTCAATGTATGAATTTTGGTTACAGGAAGTTCAATTCTTAGGGCACATAGTAAGTAATGAAGGGATCAAAGTCGACCCAACGGAGATTGAAGCTATTATGAATTGGAAAAGGCCAAAAACACCAACAGAAGTGAGGAGTTTCTTAGGATTTGCTGGATATTATCGAAAATTTGTTTAGGATTTCTCGAAGATTGCGACACCTCTGACGAAGCGTACCCGGAAAAATGAGAAATTTATATGGAACGAAAAGTGTGTAGAAAGTTTTCTTGAATTTAAGAAAAGATTGATCACGGCACCTATTTTGTCACTTCTAGATGAATAAGGAATTTTTTTAATTTATAGTGATTCTTCTCATAAGGGATTAGGTTGTGTTTTGATGCAGCACCATAAAGTTATTGCATATATGCATCCAGACAACTAAAACCTCATGAGCAAAAGTATTCTACTCATGACTTGGAACTAGCGGTAATAATATTCGCCTTGAATATTTGGAGATATTATCAATATGGAGAAAGATGCGAGATTTATACGGAACATAAGAGGTTGAATTACATATTCATGCAAAAGGAACTTAATATGAGACAACGAAGATGGTTGGAGTTGATCAAGGGCTATGATTGTACGATTAACTATCACTCAGGAAAAGCAAATATAGTGGCAGACGTATTAAGCAGAATGGAAAGATTAACTGTTGTTAGATATGTTTGATGATGTCATGACTAATCTGATGTGTTTAGTTTCAGAACTTAATATGAGGATTTATCAAGAATTAGCTGGAAATCAGGATTTACTGAAAACAGGAAGATATCAGAACTTAAGGTATCAGAACTTGTAATATCAGAACTTAAGGAAGGATATGCTTCAGAAGTAAAGTGTGGCTGATTTCTAGAAGAGGATCTGGACTAAACAAAGGAAGATATGCTTTAGGAGTTGGCCGACCAGAAGACTTGTAAGAAGATAATATCTTATTGATATATTTTAGGAAGAGATATATTTCATATCAATTAGAAGATATCTTATACCTGTGTACTATATAAACACAGATTAGGGTTTACACTAGAAGTGTTATCATTTACGAGAATATTATTCATTGTAACCCTAGCAGCTCTTAGTGATATCATACATCACTGAGAGAGTGGATTAAACCTACTGTAACATAGTTTGATATATTGAATAAACTTGTTTTTTGTTACATACTTGTGTTTATAATCGAATTGATTGTAGATACTATATTCAACCCCCTTCTATAGTATCATTGAGGCCTAAAAAGTGGTATCAGAGCCAATCTGTTAAGCTCACAAACAGTTAAGATCCAAACAAACAGTCAATCATGTCTGATCAAGCAAAAATACCAGACCCTCAAGAACCTGTAAAGGTTCAATCCATTCAAAACACCAGTAGATATGAAACCATCAGGGTTCTTATGCTCAGGGTGTCTGAGTACAATATATGAAGTGTAAAGATGGCCATGTTTCTGGAAGCTACAAATCCAGAATATTTGGACAGAATTTATGATGGTCCACACAAGCCCACAAAGCTTTCTGTTGCAGTTGGGAATGAGCCACAGAGGATGATTCCCAAAGAAAAGAGAGAATTCACCACTGAAGACATCTCTTCACTAGGCAAGGATGCAAAAGTAAGACACTTGCTTCATAGTGCACTTGACAATGTCATGTCAAACATGATGATTGGATGCACGACTGCAAAAGAAATCCGGGATGCATTGGAAGTGAGATGTCAAGGAACCAATGTCATCAAAAAGAACAGGAAGACAATACTCACACAGGAGTATGAGCACTTTGACTCAAAATCTGATGAGTCACTAACTGAGACATATGACAGATTAACAAAGCTGTTGAATGATCTGTCACTAGTGGATAAGGAATTTAATACAGAAGATTCAAATCTGAAATTCCTACTAGCTCTTCCTGAAAAGTGGGATTTGAAAGCTACTACAATAAGAAACAACTATGAACTTGCTGATTTGTCTCTTGATGAAATCTATGGGATGCTCAAGACTCATGAACTTGAGATGGAGCAAAGAAAGAAGAGGCATGGAGGGAAGTCTAAGATAGTTGCTTTAAAGGCTGAAGAAAAGCCAATTGTCTCTAGAAAGGCAAAAGGAAAGGCTCTCATCATACAGTCTAATTCAGAGTCATCAGATTCTGATCATGATGATTCAGAACCTGAAAATTTATCTAAAGTGGATGTTGATGCAGAGATGATGCAACTATGTGCTCTTATGATGAAGGGTATCACAAAGATAACCTACAAGAACTTCAATAAGGGTAAGAAGTTTTCCAAGAAAGGTGGAAGTTCTGACAAGAAAGGGTTCAGAAAGACTAAGAAAAAGGAGGAAAGTCTGACAGAGGAGACAACTCAAATGTCAAATGCTACAATTGTCGTGAAAGAGGCCACATCTCTCCTGGTTGCAAGAAAGGAAAAGGTGATAAAGGCCAAACACTTATCACAAAGAAGAAAAACTGGGTAGACACTTCAAAATCTGAAGAAAATGTGAACTATGCCTTAATGGCAAATGCTGATAGCAGTTCTGATGCTGCTAAACTAGAGGTACCTCTATCAACTCTTGCTTTTGATACAGAAGATATTACTGAGTTGAGATTATTTCTGAAAAACATTTATATTAACTATAGAGATCAGACTTTAGAGAATGAAAGATTAAAATCTGAAAATCTAAAGTACAAAAACAGAAATAGCTATCTTGAAGAAGAGTTAGTCAAGATGAACACTATTCAGACAGAAAGAGATAATGTTGTGTATGTTAAGAATGAATTTCTTAAACAGAATGATTATTTAAAAACTGAATTAGAAAAAGAAAGAGAAATCATCAGGACTTGGACTAACTCAGGCAAAACAACTCAGAATATTCAAAGTAGTGGAAATTGGAAAGAAGGGTTAGATTATAAAGATGGTAAAACTGAGAAAGGTATTTTGCCAATTAATCCAACTGCTATCAAACAGACTGTAAAGCCAAAGGTAAATCCTGTTAAATTTGTTGCAAAAACTGTTGTGTCTGATTCTGAAGAGATGAAAGACTCTAAAACAGAAGTCAAAGAAAAGTCAACTTCTGACAAATTAAAACAGGATGAACCAACTTTGGTAAACATTGGCTTAATGACAAAGAAGCAGCTTAAGTATAAGCTAAAAGAGATAAAAACTGTAAACAAGGTAAAGGAAGCTAGGAAAAATAGGAATGGAAAGGAAGGTGTGAATAAAAGTAATAACTATATGCCTATTTCTAATGCTCCTAGAAAGAAATGCTATAATTGTGGAAACTCTAACCATTTTGCTTCTTTTTGCAGGAAAAATAAAGATATAAACTCTTTACCTCCTAGATCAGGAGTTAAGAGTCAGTCTGTTAGGTTTAAACCACAACATCCTTATTTTTCATTGTGGTAGTTTATGGAATTCTATTTATACTTGTAAGGAATATCATAGTCTGTACTATGTGTTATTTCTAGAGAACTAACAATGAGATTTACAGAAGGGGGGTTGAATGTAAATCTCAAAACTTTTTCAAGTTTTGAGCAGTTTATAAAGACTGTGTGTTCAAGATGAACAAGTGTGTGAATTGCTTTAAGCTGATACAGACAGATATATATTCAAACACAAATGTAAAGAACACAATAAACCTTTAAAAACTTTTCTGGTGGATTTATTGTTCCACCAGAGATGGTATTTCAGAAATTCTGTGATCTAAGAATTTGATCACAGCTGCATCCTAGTACAAACTAGATAATTTTTCTCTCAAGATTTTTCTAAACAGCTCTGGAAAAATTCTTATCTAATTACTAGCTACTACTTGGTTTATATATTACCAAGTTTACAAGTGAAGACAAGGATATATAAAATAATAAAGTAAGATCTCCACTTGTTTCTTCTCCAGTTCACTCCAGTACTTTGTTGACTTAATGTCTCTTTATACTAGAGTAGAACGGCTGCTTTTTCTGATGTTCCTGAAATTAGGCTGCCACATTTCAGTTATCTCTGTTCACCCACGTGCCTCTGTTTGTAGGTACAACTACCACTTATCAACGGTTAATCAACAGAACATCCGTTGAAGCTTTCATCCGTTGATGCACTCATCCGTTGAAGGATGTTATCCGTTGAAGCTTTAGAGACATCCGTTGAAGCTTAGCTTCTCATCCGTTGAAGGTCTTTAAGTCATCCGTTGATACCACTTCATTTATACAAAATTACAAGGCATGAAATATTTACAATTGGCCTTCCTATCTGCATATCTTCTAGTAGTCAACATGACTCATAGTTTCTCTCAACTTCTAAGAATTACATCTTAAATACAGAGACTGAAATATGCTACAACACTAGACTTATTTCTAAGTAAAGCTACACCATCAACGGATAGCCAAAGTGGTCTTATCCGTTGAGGCTACAGACACTGAATTTCTACTTAAGTGTTTTGTTAAACATATTATCAAACTAATGCACATATATTCCTAACAATCTCCCCCTATTTATGTCTATAAGAATTGTAGGCATAAATTCAGGGTTAACTTGATGATAACAAAACACTTAACAGATATATGAATTGAAACTAAGTAGAAATTTGAAAATGCTGCAAAAATGTATGTACTAGGAGGAAATTGAAGATTTACAGTATTTCCAAGGATACTCCTTTAGCCTGAGCAAATCATCTTTTTCTTCTTTGTTCCCTGGTTTTCTTTCCTAGCCCTTTGTCATTTTCCTCAATTTGGAGTTGGAGTTGTCTGAAGAATTCGGCTTCATCTTCAACACTGATATCCAACTTAGATTGCATTTCCTTGAGAGTTTCATTGCTGGCAATCTTGAGTTGGTCTTCAAGTCTGAAAAATCTTCTGACTCCTTTATCATCTCTAAATTCCATCAACCAATGAGGTGATTTGTGAATTGTAATTCCCCTTTCTTGAATGAGTAAAGTCCTGGGTAAAACATTGGGCTCCCTCCAAGTTTTCCTTATATTGGCAATCTTGTTGAGAATTTCAGTCTTGGCAGTTCTGGTAAAGCCAGAATCCTTTTGTATAGCTGAAAAGACTCTAATCAAGGTAGAGTAGCCTTCATTCAGAATCCTGTGGAGAGGCCATGTTCTTTCCCCAGCTCCTTTGTATCTGAACACTAATCTCTCTGGTAGCTGTCTGTAAGCAGCTATTCCTCTTACATCCTCCAGCTCATCCAGGTAGAGTTCAATGTCTGAAATTTCTTTTATGTCACAGATGTGAACATAATCATCTTTAGAAATGGATGGCTTAGGCTTAGGCTTTTGTTTTTGAGTGAATTTCTTAGAGGTTATGGGAGGTGTAGATTTGGGTTTTCTTTTCTGTTTCTTTGGTAGTGGAAGAGTGGTTAGAAAGGTAGGCAATTTGATGGTGTCCCAATCAATAGGTTCCTCTTTTGGAATGATTGGTTCACCATGGATGTTTATAGTGGGATTAGCAACAAGAGGTTCAGGTATGGAAGGTAGTGGTTTAGATATAGATTTGGTTACTTCAGTATTATCTTCACTCCTTCTATGTGCCTTGGCCTTTCTTCTGTTTCCCTTCTGCCATTCCTCTCTTTCTTCCATACTCTCACCAAATATACTCCCAAAAACCTCATCTAGGTTTGCAATCTTGTCTTCACCCCTGACTTCAATTCCTTTCTCTTCTTCAACTTGACTTGACTTTAGCTGTTGTTCAAGCTTTGCTTGTGCTCTTTTGTCAGCCTTTAGTTGCTTGACTTCTTCCTTCTTGGCTATTGAGAATTTGGGATGTCCTTGCATCACACATATGCTCTTTCCCTCTCTTGAGATAATAGCCCTATTTCTCCTTACAGCCTCATCCATGGTCTCTTTGAGATAAGCAATACTCCTACCTAAAAGCTTGTTCTCATCAGCTTTTGGAGGAGGAAAGTCCACTTCTTTTAAAGGATTCTTTGTAGAGTCCTTATTGGATCTTTTATTGGGCTTGAGAATTATAGCTTGTAGTTCTTTGGAAGAAGCTTCTCCATCCTTATGTCTCCCTACTGGCTTGAGCTCCATGTTGATTGGTTCAATCTTTGTGTTATATTTCACAGATGTTGATTTATCTTGTGTAGAGCCAAACAACAGTTGCAACCTTTCATCAATTCTCCTCCTTTGCTCTTTCACTTGAATTTCAGCTGCTGCTAGCTGAATCAAATCAATTCCATCAGGCTTTCCTTTGATTTGAATGATTGGAGAAGTAGTGATGGCAGGAACTAGCACTTTAGATATTTTGATTTTTGTAGATGGCTCTCCTTCCCCTTCCCTTTTACTCCCCCCCTTTTTGTTATCATCAAGGAGAGGGGTCAAGCCTTGTGCTTTTGCCAGCTGCATTAGGAGACTGGTTTGAGATTGTTGGTTGTGAAGAATGGTGGCCACAGAATCTTCAATAACTTGAACTCTGTCTTCCAACATAGCCAGCCTTTTCTCAGTAACTGATTCCTTTTTCAATCTCAAAACCAAGTCCTGCAATGTACCATAGGGCATGACTGAATCCAATTTTTCAGAACTGTAGGATTTCAAGTCAGCAATATCCTTCCTGAGATCATCCATACTCGGATTCTGCTTTACTTGCTGCAACTTCATGAGATGCAGTGAGTCCAGGTGAGCTTGAAGGATAGCCTTGATACTTGCATGTGAAGTGTTCTGAATGGCCTGTTGAATAGTGTTGATTTGTTTGACTAAGGAGACATTGAATTCCCCTGATCTATACTCCTTTGTCAAAGCCCATTCAGGTAGATTTGGAATTGAACTAGGGCCTTCATCTCCCCCTAAGTTCATGCTTCCATCAAAAGAAACAGAGTCATCATCATCAGAATTTACTCCAAATTCCTCAGATGGCTCACCAGCTGTAGAAGGCATCTTGTTAATAGCAGCTTTATCCCTTTGAAGAGATTCTGTTGTGTGTACTAGATGTAGTGTCTTTTCTGCCTCCTCATTGCCCTGAGCAGCCAACATTTGATAGGCTGACACAGGATGAGTAAAAGTGTCAGCATCCAAGGAAATGTTATCAATTACAGCTTTGTAATGTTGCTGAAATTGTCTTTCCTTTTCAGCATCATCCACAATCATTGACTCACTAGCAATGGCTGGTTCCACCCTTATATCTACTGTACCTGCCTTTCTCTCTTTTTCTCTATTTTCTTGCATCAGGGGCTCCCCCTGGCTCACACAACTCACTCCCTCACCTTCACCTACTAAGGTGGTACTCCTCTCACTTACTTTTGCCATGCTGGAAGAAATAGCATGCATTTTTGATCCAGGTCAGGATGATTATTGACTTGCCTGGTCCAAACAAATCCATATGTAGCAGCTGTAATGGTTCATCAATTGTTGTTTCAAGCTTCTTTTTGAATGATGTTTTCCTTTGTTTGCCTTTCTGACAAGCATCACACAAACCATCCCTTGAGAATTCAACAAGAGGAATTCCTCTTACTAGGTCCTTTTTGACTAGATCATTCATTGTCTTGAAATTCAAATGGGATAGCTTCTTGTGCCATAGCCAACTCTCAACTGAACTTGCTTTGCTGAAGAGACAAGTAATAGATTCTGCATTTGCAGAGTTGAAGTCAGCTAAGTACACATTTCCTTTTCTAACTCCAGTTAGAACCACTTTGTTGTCTTTCTTACTAGTGACAACACAGGCTTCAGAATTGAAGGAAACTGTATTCCCTTTATCACATAGTTGACTGATGCTCAGTAAGTTATGTTTGAGACCATCAACTAATGCAACTTCATCAATGATGACATTCCTTGTTGAAATCAAGCCATATCCCATAGTAAACCCTTTGCTGTCATCTCCAAAGGTTATGCTAGGGCCAGCTCTTTCCTTAAACTCTGTAAGCAGGGAGAAATCTCCTGTCATGTGTCTTGAACAGCCACTGTCCAAGTACCATAGATTTCTTCTATTTCCCTGCACACCATAAAATCAATCAATTTGATTTTGGTACCCAAGTTTCCTTGGGTCCATTCTTGTTAGCCTTTCTCCTAGACTTCATTTCTCCTGCATCTTTAGACTTAGGTAACTTTGAGTCAACCTTGGTCTTAGATGTAGTTGGTTGAGGTGTAGGGTTAGTCACAGAATCATTTAGCACATTTGGAATATGATAAGGCATGGATTGTGCATACATGTTATTCCACATAGGCATATTGTATGGCATTTGAGGCATACTAAATGCAGCAATATAAGGATTGTTAAAATATGGCATGTTTGCAAAATGTGCATAAGGATTCTGTTGAGACATAGTAGGCATAGCATGTAGAGATGATGCAGACATGTTAGGCATGGAAGAGGGTACAATTATGGGGGTTTTCTTAATAGATTTGCAATTAGCAGATAGATGATTAACACTACTACAATGCACACAGCTTTTTCTAGGAGCATACCTATCAGGTGTGTAATTGTTATGTTTGTTAACACCTACCTTCCCATTTCTGTTAGATTTTCTTTTAGTTTCCTTTTTATCCTCAACCATCTTGAGCCTATTATTTAACTGTTCTAAGGTCATGTGCCCTATATTCACCTTACTGACATCTTTGGATGTGCTTGCTTCTTCTTTAACAAAGTTCTTGGAAGTTGAACCAAACTTTTTGTTGAGTTTCTTTAGATTTTCACTAATAGAAACATCTGCCTGTTTTAATTGAGGAACCTTCAACGGATGCTCATTTTCTTCCTTCAACGGATAACCTTCATCATCCGTTGATTCCACATCCGTTGACAGCCCATCAATTAATTCCAGTTTCTTTTTGTTTTTATCCCAGGCAGTTTCACAGAATGATTCAATTCCTTGGACCTTGGCAATTTGAGCACTAACATCCCTAGATGTTTTCCAGGCTTTAATCACCTCTTGCTCTCTCTTTAATTGATTAGAAAGTATTTCTACTTTCTTAATAGATTCAGCTAGTTCATTCTCAACAGATATACAATGCAGCTTGGTTTTCTCTAGGTCAATCAACTTATCTTCTAACATAGCATTTCTATTACTTAAAAACAGATTGTTCTCTTTAATCCTACTATTTTCTTTAGCAAGAGATTTAAGAGACACACGCAAATGATACAATTCAGTAGACATGTCATTAAAAGCATCATTGCACTCTTCTTTAGTAAGTTGTGTTACATCAGTAGTGATTACCTGAGTTGTTACCTGATTGCTTGATGAACTAACTTCATTTTCCTCAGAATCAGCCATGAGAGCTAAGTTGACATACTCCACATCTTCATTCTCTTCCTCTCCATCAGCTGCCCAATCTTTTTCTTGAGTAATGAAAGCCCTTTCCTTTTGCTTGAGCAGATCAAAATATTTCTTCTTGTAATCTACTTGGTCAAATTTCTTCTTTTCAGAAGTTGGCTTTCTGCACTCACTTGCAAAGTGTCCACTTATACCACAATTGAAACACTTGAACTTTGATTTGTCCACCATGTTCTTATGAGGTTTAGTGGCTCTAGTGTTTTTCTTAAACTTCATCTTTGCAAATCTCCTGGACAGAAATGCAAGATGCTCATCAACACTATCAGAGTCATCTTGACTGGAGTTGTCTTCATTCTCAGCAACTTGCTCTTTTCCTTTGCTTGATTCCTGATATCTTGTACCATCTTTGGAGTTTGATGTAGATCTCACAGTTTCTTGTCTGCATTCCCTCTCATTTTCAGCTACCAATGCAACTGAACTTCCTTTCTTTCTCCCCTTCTCCAATACCTCATCCTGCTCCAACTCTAGTTCATAAGTCTTCAAGATTCCATATAATCTTTCAAGAGTGAAGTCCTTATAATCCTGAGAGTTTCTTAAGGAGACAGTCATGGGTTTCCATTCCTTTGGCAAGGATCTTAAGAATTTAAGATTTGAATCCTTCACCTGGTACACTCTACCATACAGCTTCAATCCATTCAACAGCTTTTGGAATCTGTTAAATGTGTCATTTAAAGATTCATTTTCTTCAAAATGAAAATACTCATACTGTTGAATGAGAAGCTGCATCTTGTTCTCTTTTACTTGTTCTGTACCTTCACACAGCAGCTGAACTGTGTCCCAAACCTCTTTGGCAGTTGAGCAATTTATCACATTATCAAACATATCCTTGTCAAGACCATTAAACAAAATGTTCATAGCCTTCTTATCCTTGTGGACTTCTTCTGTGTCTTCCATTGTCCATTCTGCTCTAGGTTTTGGAATGGATTGACCAACAGCAATTGTGGCCGTAGCAACTGTGGCTACTTTGTGGGGAATGTGAGGACCATTCTCAATACAGTTTACATAACCTTCATCTTGGGAGAGTAGATGAAGGTGCATTTTCACCTTCCAGTGGTGATAACTGTCTCTGTCAAGAACTGGGATTTTTACTCCAATATCCTTCTTACTCATCTTTGTTAGATTCCAAGATCTTTAAACTCTTTGTTTGTCAAGAGCTAGCTCTGATACCAATTGTTATTTCTAGAGAACTAACAATGAGATTTACAGAAGGGGGGTTGAATGTAAATCTCAAAACTTTTTCAAGTTTTGAGCAGTTTATAAAGACTGTGTGTTCAAGATGAACAAGTGTGTGAATTGCTTTAAGCTGATACAGACAGATATATATTCAAACACAAATGTAAAGAACACAATAAACCTTTAAAAACTTTTCTGGTGGATTTGTTGTTCCACCAGAGATGGTATTTCAGAAATTCTGTGATCTAAGAATTTGATCACAGCTGCATCCTAGTACAAACTAGATAATTTTTCTCTCAAGATTTTTCTAAACAGCTCTGGAAAAATTCTTATCTAATTACTAGCTACTACTTGGTTTATATATTACCAAGTTTACAAGTGAAGACAAGGATATATAAAATAATAAAGTAAGATCTCCACTTGTTTCTTCTCCAGTTCACTCCAGTACTTTGTTGACTTAATGTCTCTTTATACTAGAGTAGAACGGCTGCTTTTTCTGATGTTCCTGAAATTAGGCTGCCACATTTCAGTTATCTCTGTTCACCCACGTGCCTCTGTTTGTAGGTACAACTACCACTTATCAACGGTTAATCAACAGAACATCCGTTGAAGCTTTCATCCGTTGATGCACTCATCCGTTGAAGGATGTTATCCGTTGAAGCTTTAGAGACATCCGTTGAAGCTTAGCTTCTCATCCGTTGAAGGTCTTTAAGTCATCCGTTGATACCACTTCATTTATACAAAATTACAAGGCATGAAATATTTACAATTGGCCTTCCTATCTGCATATCTTCTAGTAGTCAACATGACTCATAGTTTCTCTCAACTTCTAAGAATTACATCTTAAATACAGAGACTGAAATATGCTACAACACTAGACTTATTTCTAAGTAAAGCTACACCATCAACGGATAGCCAAAGTGGTCTTATCCGTTGAGGCTACAGACACTGAATTTCTACTTAAGTATTTTGTTAAACATATCATCAAACTAATGCACATATATTCCTAACACTATGATTATTATGAAATAAAACCTTCTTTCAAGAAAGTTAGTGTAATTCCTTCTAATGTAAATTTTGATGCAAAGTCTGATAAAAAGCATGTTAGCATAAACTCTAAAACTAAATCCGCTGCATATGCTAACAAACTTAACAAGGCCAAAGGAACCAAGCAAGTCTGGGTCCTTAAAACTAACCAATAGTGGTCTTTGTGATTGCAGGATAACAGGAAAAACATCATGGTTCTGGACAGTTGATGTTCAGGACATATGACTGGAAATAAAGACCTGCTACCAGACTTTGTGGAGAAAGCTGGCCCAGGAGTTTCCTATGGAGATGTCAATATGGGAAAGACTCTGGGATATGGCAATATCAATTTTGGGAATGTCATAATTGAAACAGTAGCTCTTGTCTCAGGACTTAAACACAATCTGCTAAGTGTGAGTCAAATCTATTATAGAGGTTATCATGTGGATTTCTTCGAAGAACACTGTGAAGTTGTAAGTAATTCTACAGGAAAAGTGGTTCTGAAAGGTTACAGACATGGTAACATATATGAAGCCAGACTTTCAACAAATTCTGATGGTTCTGCAATCTGTTTGTTAAGCAGAACATCAATTGAAGAAAGCTGGAATTGGCACAAGTGACTCTCTCATTTACATTTCAACAAAATAAATTAGCTAGTAAAGAAAGATCTTGTGAGAGGACTTCCAAAATCAATATTTGCTCCTGATGGTCTTTGTGACTCATGTCAAAAGGCATAACAAAGAAAATCTTCATTCAAGAGAAAAACTGAATCCTCAATTCTTGAGTCTAATCACTTACTGCATGTTGATTTATTTGGTCCAGTCAATATCATGTCTATTGCAAAGAAGAAATATGCTATGGTTATAGTGGATGAGTTCATAAGATACACTTGGGTGTATTTCTTGCACAAAAAGAATGAAACTGCATCTACTCTAACTGATCATGTCAGACAGCTGGATAAGTTAGTCAAAGATTCTGTTAAAATAATGAGAAGTGATAAGGGCACTGAGTTCAATAATTCAATCATGGAAGAGATCTGCAAATAGCAAGGAATAAAGCAGGAATTTTCTGCACCTGGAACTCCACAGCAGAATGGAGTTGTAGAAAGAAAGAACAAAACTCTTACTGAAGCTACACGAATTATGCTTGATGAAGCAAAGCTACCAACCTATTTTTAGGCCGAAGCTGTGCAGACTGCTTGTTTTACATAGAATGCTACACTCATAAACAAGCATGGAAAACACCATATGAGATGGTGAAGAAAAAGAAGCCAAATCTGAAATATTTTCATGTATTTGGATGCAAGTGTTTTGTTCTTAAGACCCATCCTGAACAGCTGTCAAAATTTGATCTAAAAGTTGATGAAGGAATTTTTGTTTGATATTCACTTTCCACAAAAGCCTTCAGAGTATACAATTTAAGAACAAGGGTTGTCATGGAATCTAATGTATCTTTTGATGATAAAAAGATTACTGGACTTGAAGATTTTAATGATCATGATCGGCTGAGATTTGTAAATGAAGATATCAATTCTGATTCTGTAAATTCTGATGACCTAAATCCTGATCCTGTAAGTTCTGACGGGTTAAATTCTGATGTCATTGAAACTGTGGTAACTGCTCCAAAGAAAAATGCACCTATTCAAGGGAGCAAGCTGATGATAATACCACATCTCAAGGCTCTCAAGAAGCATCAGAACTAGTCACTGGCTCTTCAAGTTCTGATTCATCAAGTTCTGATGAGCCAAATTCTGATAATTTTTAAAACTATAATTCTTCAATTCCTGAAGTATCCAACTCAAATTCTGGAATCTCAAAGAGCATGACTTCACGGGGAGCATCAGAAAATGCTGATGGAGACAACATGGATCATGGGGGAGGATCCAGTTCTAGAGATCAACTTCCATCTGCAAGGAAGGGGACTAAATCACACACACCTGACTTAATAATTGGATATCCTGAAGCAGGTGTCAGAACTAGAACATCAACAACAAATGAATGTCTCTATCATTCTTTTCTATCTCAGATTGAACAAAGAAAGTGGAAGAAGCTCTTTAAGATGTTGATTGGGTGCAAGCAATGCAGGAAGAGTTAAATGAATTTGAAAGAAATAAAGTTTGGACCCTGGTGCCAAGACCAAAGAACAGATCCATTGTTGGCACAAAATGGGTGTTCAGAAACAAAACTGACAGTGATGGCATAATTACAAGAAATAAAGCAAGGCTGGTTGCTAAAGGTTACTCTCAACAGGAGGGTATTGATTATGATGAAATATATGCTCCAGTTGCTAGATTGGAAGCCATAAGAATCTTTTTGGCTTATGCTGCTCACAAGAGGTTTAAAGTCTTTCAAATGGATGTAAAGAGTGCATTTCTCAATGGAAAATTAGAGGAAGAGGTATATGTTGAACAACCTCCAGGATTTGTAGATCCAAAATTTCCTAATCATGTCTACATACTTGATAAAGCACTCTATGGCCTAAAGCAAGCTCCAAGAGCATGGTATCAAACTCTGGCACAATTTCTTCTGGAAAGTGGATTTACTAGAGGAACAATTGATAAAACTCTGTTCTATATCAACCATGGCAAGGACTTACTTTTAGTCCAAATTTATGTTGATGATATCATTTTTGGTTCTACAAATGCCAAACTCTGTGAAAAGTTTTCAAAGCTAATGCAGTCAAGATATCAAATGAGTATGATGGGAGAACTTAGCTATTTTCTGGGACTTCAAGTCAAGCAAACTGAAGAAGGTACTTTCATAAATCAATCCAAGTACACCATAAATTTACTCAAGAAATTTGGAATGCAAGACAGTTCTACTGCATCAACTCTCATGGCCACTGCCACCAAGTTAGATAAAGATACTGGAGCATCAGTAGATATTACTAACTACAGGGGTATGATTGGCTCTTTACTCTATTAAACTGCATGTAGACCAGATATCATGTATGCTACCTGTTTTTGTGCAAGATTTCAGGCTGATCCAAGAGAACCTCATCTAATAGCTGTGAAAAGAATTTTCAAGTACCTCAAGGGCACAGCTGATCTAAGATTGTGGTATCCTAGGGAATCAGACTTTAAGCTAATAGGTTACTCAGATGCAGATTTTGAAGGATGCAAAATTGACAGGAAAAGCATTAGTGGAAGTTGCCAATTTCTTGGAGGCAGATTGATTTCTTGGTTTAGCAAGAAACATAAATCAATTTTCGCATCAACTGCAGAAGCAGAATATTTTGTTGCAGGAAGCTGTTGTGCACAGATTCTTTGGATGAAGAATCAGTTACTGGACTATGGGTTAGAATTTTCTAAAATACCCATTTACTGTGATAATCAAAGTGCTATTGCTATGACAGGAAATCCAGTTCAATACTCAATGACAAAGCACATCACCATTAGGTATCATTTCATAAGGGAACATGTGATGGAAGGTACAGTGGAATTGCATTTTGTTCCAACAAATCAACAACTAGCAGATATCTTCACAAAACCACTATGTGAAGCTACTTTTACAAGACTGGTAAATGAACTTGGAATGGTTTTAGGTTCTTTCTCAAAATCATTTTAGTTTTTGTTCTCATACATCAGACTTTATGATCAGTATTTACAGATTTTCTTATCTCAATATTATCTGTGCTTAAATTGTAACATATTAAACACTGCCTATTATCTGATGTGATTCTATAAACTCTGAAAGTGTTTTAAATGTTCTGTGACTATTCAATCCAATGAGGATTATCTTGTTAGATGCTGACTTAATAGTCCTTAACAAACTATGTATCCCATGTTTGAATTAGTTATTTATGTGGAAATCAATAACACAAGAAAATTTTGATATTGATCTTAGTCAAATTTACTTCCTGTATCTTATTACTAAATCACAAACTAGATTATTGCTTCTTATCTGTCAAATTCTGATGTCAGTAAATCTTAAAGATGAATTACATGCTTAATAAGCCTCACTTATCTGTAGAAAATAAAAGAAAAAAATTATTTGAAATCAGGTACCCCTTTGAGATCTAGAGTAAATATGTGAAAGGGAAGATCCAAGTGCATTGTTGGTATTAAGTTATATGCATTCGAAAAGCAAATTCATTTTTCTTAGTGACTTTTCAGATTCTCTGATTATTGGAGAAATATTCTGATAACAGGATAAATTCTGATGGCAGTTGTAACTCATTTACACTGAGAAGCCCTTTTCAAAAGAATTTCAAAAGATGCATAAAATAAGCACAAACAGTTGAGGTGGATTCTTGCATAACTTTATTCTACAGTAGACTTCACAATTCAAGATAAATTTAAGCATTTTTCTTAGTTATGCCTTATTTCTAAGATATTTCTAAGATATACTGAAGTTTCTCAAACTTTAATCTTTATCTGATTATTTGCACATACACAAACTATCACTCCATATGAATGATGAAAATTACTGTGGTGATTAAGTTGTTTCTGAAAAACAGTTAAGTATTATTTGCATAAATTCTGAGGACAAGTTCTGATTATGTTCTGATGATTAAACTTTGAAGAAACCAGTCAGTATTTGTGTGAAGAAACACATAAATAGTCATTCACCTTTTTGAGTACAGAAGCCATGTTCTGATGACCGTTAAATTCTGATAATAGTCAAGTTCTGATGCAAATCCTGATTCTTACGTGGCATTATTTATTTACTTGACTTATTTTTGATATTTACTGTAACAGTCTTATTTTCAGAAAATACTTAAGTGAGATAAAAACATTGCTAATCTTTTGGTTAATGGGAAATGTGTTTGTTTTGACAACTGCATGTGCACAATTATTACTGCACGGTTACCGTGCCCACTAATAATGGTTTGACTGCATGCTGCCAGGTGTCAAAAGTTCGGTTTAGCTTCAGAAATTAGTCGTTGTAATAAGTGGACCGTATATATATGAGAGATAAAAGATTTTACAATCTTTTACCTACTTTCTCACTCTTTTCTTATCTCTCTTATTCTCTTACACTCTTACTATTTTCTGACGCTACTTTCTTACAGGTATTTTATCAAACACTTTCTACACACACATTATTTCACTTAATTTCTCACAGAAATGGCACCAAAGGACGTTATCTTTAATGGAGCCAAGTTCATCCCCAACAACTATATGGCTATTCTCAGCAAGGACTTCAGATCTTCACCTCATTCAAGATTTTCTTGCTCGCAGTGAAATTGGGTATGCTTTGACCCAACCACAAGCACTCTCAGGAACACAAATACTGGAGTTTTGGAGGACTGGAGTCTATGGTGATGGTAGTGAAGATAGGTCTCCGAGCATCATTTTCATAACTGGGGAAGATGAACACCTGGTTAACCTGTCTACTGTTCGACAAGCTCTGCATTTGCCAGAAAATTGTACTTTCAATGCTCAGATTGGGGATCCACTTCTACAAAGCATGATGGCCAATCTTGGCTATGAGAAAAGTCTGTCCAAGCTGGGACAACTAAAGAGGCCCTACATCAGAAGGGAGTGGAGCTTCTTTTTCGATTGCATCATCAGAGCCTTTGCCAACAAATGCTCAAATTTTGATGTTATTCCAATTCTGAGTCAGCAAATAGGGTATGCACTTCTTAATCAAACTTATTTTGATTATGCTAATGCTATTTTGGGTTTTATTGGGGATATGATGAAAGAGGACCCAAATACTATTTATTTTTCTAGGTTCTGTCAGCTTATTTACAGTTTTTATTGTTCTAATAAGCCCCAAGTCTTTAGTGACTTGATTCAACCTTTTCAACTTCATAAAAGGGCCTTCACAGACTTGTTATCTGCTGATAATAAGAAAGACATACTAAGACCTCTTCAAATTCCTCTATCTGTAAAATAGTTCTTAGTAAACTCTGACCCCAACACATACACACCCAAATTTCCTGAAGTTGCACCCTCTCAACCACCACAATCCACTTCTGGTGTCTCTCAGCAGATACCAGTTGTCAGCACTTTCAAATCCAAAACCAAACCAACCTCTGGTACTTCTCAAAAGGCGCCAGTTGTAAAATCTGCTACAACATCCAGTTCTAAATCTTCAAAAGCAAAATTTGTTCCTCAATCTCCACCAAGGAGAAAGAGAAGGCTGATTCTGAGAGATGAATTAGATGAGGAAGAACAGGTCCAGGTTCCTGCATCAGAACCTGTGACAATAGAAGCTGAAGAGGTAACTCCTCAGAAACAGAATGAAGCTGAGGGTTCTGGGATTTTGAAAAGGAAAAGACCTTCAAGTTCTGAAACAGATCATGCCACCCCTCCATCTAGAAAATCAAAATCAAGGAAGACAAGAGCAGGTGTGCATCTTGCACAAATTTAATTTAAGGATGCTGAAGATGCTGAGGAAGGGGATCAGGAATTTCTGATCTCATCAGAACCTATTATGATTAAAGCCCTGTCAGCACCTGAAGAAGTTCTGATTCAGGAATCTGACATTCCTGAAGTCCACAGATCAGAACCTGTACAAGAATCTGTGACTTCTCCACCTCACTCTCCAATCAAAGCTACAAGAGACAAGTCCTGAAATAGATATTCATAATTTGAATATACCTTCTGTTCTCTATCTGGAAGCTCCACCAGCAAAACAGCCAACATCTCATATTTCACCAATTCTACAAGCTGAGATACCATTAACTCTAATTCTGGATATAGATACTGAAGATCAGAATTTAGATGCTTCAGAGTCTCCTACAGCCACACACACCTTGGTGTTATCTGAAGATGAGGAGATTCTAGCAAGTTCTGGAGAGTCAGCTCCAGTAAATACTTCATTACCTACAGGAAAGGAGGCTTTGTTCCAGTTTGAGGAAGAGGCTCAAGTTCCATGGGAGGAAACCTTCAGTGGGGCTGAGTGGATGCATAAATGGAATGATACTGATTTTATTCCTATCCCACATGTTCTGTCAGAGCATATTTTAAAAGCTGATGAGTTGCTGACAAGTTTTGACTTCAAGCACCAACTAAAAGTCACAGCTTTCAGTACTAGAACTCTACAAGGACAACACTCCATGACTCATGCAAAGGTTGATAAACTTCAAGAGACAGCTAATAAGCTGGAAATGATGTAAACACCAGACAAGAAGAAGTTTATCAAACCTATTCATGAAAAAGTAGAGGATATTGAGCTTGTTCAAGTCCAGCAGCAGGCCCAACTAGATGAGGTATTACAAAATTATGCTGCTCAATGGACTCAGTTAAATGAGATCCAATCTTCAGTGGAACTTCTTCTTTCACTACTCCTGACAGATGATGCCAAAAAGGGGGAGAAGGTAGTTAAGTCCAAATGCTCACCAATCAAGACACTGAAGAAAAAGGATGATCATGGTGATGACCAGGGAAACTCTGATAAGAGTATAGGTCATAGTCAAGGAGAGTAATTGAGCAGGATTCCTTCTCAACAGACAGGTTCTCATCATAGATTGTCTAGTTCTACTCAAAGGAGGGATAAGGAAGGAATGAAGCCTACAAATCAGGATGTTCCTTTGTTGATCACAAATTTTGATGATCAAGTTCTGACAACTACTTCTGATGTAATGATTCAAGCTGGAAGCCAAGATTCACAGAAGTTTTTGCAGACTCTGAAATTCAAGGGAAAGAAAGCAACATTCTTTTACAAGGATCCCAAAATTCAAACTATTGATGAAGAACTGGCCAAGAGACTATTCTTTAAGGATAATCCAGGAGTGGATTTAGAGGAATTAAGAGAAGAATAAGCTAAATTTTCTACTGAGAAGAGCAAACCAAAGTCAAAAGCTTTTGATGCTAAAAAGCCACCAAGGCCAAAAGAAAAGGGGATTGTGATAAAAGAAAGATCTGCCACAGAGATTCCTAGATCAAGGAATAGATCTCAAACTACTACTGATCCCGAAGACAAGGGAAAAGGAAAAGTTGGGGAGACAGTCAAGAAGCAGAAAATGAAGATTCCTCAAATTCTGATGGATCCTGTGTGCAAGATGGTTCAAGTCTTTGATGATACTGCTGCTGAAGATGAAACAGTTGAAACTCTGAAGAGAAAGAGGATGACAGAAGAATTTAAGACAACCTATGACATAGCTCAAGTTGTTTAGAGTGAAGATATTTCAGAACAGCAAGCTACAGATGAAACTGCCAATCCTGAACAAGTCATCAAGACATCGACCTCTAACAGAGCTCAAGTTGATTTGGGCAAGATGACAATTACTGATAAGAAGAAACTCCTATGGAAAAATGTTAAACCATCAGACCATAAGAAAAGTCAACTTCCATCTGATTTCATGACTGTTGGAGTAAATACCAGAGAAGCAAGAGACAGATCTGGGTTAGGATCAAGCCAAGCGAAGAAGAAAACAAGAGTTGAAGTAACTATCAAAGATCCATTTTTATTAACTAACAAACCACTTGAGGAAGTTACACAAAAACACCTTGAAAATGTTATATCTGCTCAAGTGTAATGGATACTCATGATAAGAGTAAAGTCAAGGAAAAACTGATTCTATTTCTTAAAGATGGAAGATCATACAGAATGTCAGAATCAGATGTGCTGAACAAATCTCTTAAAGAACTTCAATTCATTCATTATCTTTTGGGGATAAAGTCTGAGGTTACCAGAAGATGGTCAAATTTTATGATGAAGACCATAAGGGATAAATCCAGAATCTCTGGATCAAGGGTTGTAGAATTTATTCCAAAGATAGTTGAAGATGATGGAAGAAAAATTCCAATGAAGAAGAATTCTGCTAAGATAGAAGTTATTCTAAAAGAGAAATGTCTATGCTACAATGAAGACTCCTCTCATCCAAGGGTAATTAGACTTGGTGATGGATTGGAAAGAAATCACATTTCAGCACTTAGGACTGCCATCTACCAGATTGAAAGTCAAGATGAAGAACTGCAGCAAGTCAAGGCTAAATTAGCTCAAGTCCTGAGAAATGCAGAAGAGAAGCTGATATCAAACTTTGTCAAGAATCATCTTGGATTCATATTGATTCAATAAGATTGGTAAAAGCTGCAAGGACTGTAAGTTGTAGTTCGTTTTCTAAATAAACTCTCATTGCATTTGTACTTAAATGTTTTTGACATCATCAGGTTTATAACTTGTATATTTTTCATAATATACAAGTTGAGGGAGATTGTTAGATATGTTTGATGATGTCATGACTAATCTGATGTGTTTATTTTTAGGACTTAATATCAGGACTTATCAGGACTTAACTGAGAATCAGGATTTACTGAAGACAGGAAGATATCAGAACTTAAGGTATCAGAACTTGTAATATCAGAACTTAAGGAAGGATATGCTTCAGAAGTAAAGTGCGGCTGATTTCTAGGAGAGGATCTGGACTGAACAAAGGAAGATATGCTTTAGGAGTTGGACGACCAGAAGACTTGTAAAAAGATAATATATGATTAATATATTTTCAGAAGAGATATATTTCATATCAATTAGAAGATATCTTGTAACTGTGTAGTATATAAACACAGATTAGGGTTTACACTAGAAGTGTTATCATTCACGAGAATATTATTTATTGTAACCCTAACAGCTCTTAGTGATATCATACATCACTGAGAGAGTAGATTAAACCTACTGTAACAGAGTTTGATATATTGAATAAACTTGTTTTCTGTTACATAATTGTGTTTATAATTGAATTGATTATAGATACTATATTCAACCCCCTTCTATACTATCATTGAGGCCTAAAAAATGTGTTAATACCAGAGGAGTTATATAAGGAATTTCAGAAGTTGGAATTAGAAGTCAAAATTTTCAAGTCTAATGAAGCAAGGATGTATAGTATGACTTTTCAGCCAGAATTGTTAGAGAAGATAAATAAGTGTCAAGAAGAAGTAATAGATCAGGATATCAATTGTTTGGTAGGAGAAGAGTTAGGCACTCAGAAGGATGATCAAAGTATTCTCGGATTTTCTTCCAGAATTTGGATTCCACCAGTGGCGGAGTTAAAGAATGAAATTCTATAGGAAGCACACAACTCAAAGTATTCAATCCATCTAGGAAGTACCAAGATGTACAAAGATTTAAAAGAGAATTATTTGTGGCTAGATATGAAAAGAAAAATTGCGGGATGGGTTAGCAAATGTTATACGTGTCAAAGAGTTAAGGAGGAGCACGAGAGACCAAGTGATTTATTGCAACCGTTAGGGATTCCATAGTGGAAGTGGGAGCACATTGCTATGGACTTTATAATCAGCTTACCAAGGACAAAAGCGAAC
The DNA here is from genome assembly GCF_009905375.1 of Apium graveolens. Lineage (NCBI taxonomy): Eukaryota > Viridiplantae > Streptophyta > Magnoliopsida > Apiales > Apiaceae > Apium > Apium graveolens. The sequence goes on along the minus strand of NC_133650.1, from coordinate 81,847,735 downwards.
CACGACGCCATTTGGGTTATAGTGGACAGACTAACTAAGTCTGCTCATTTTCTGCCTATTAATGAAATATTTTCATTGGACAAGTTGGTTCACATGTATTTGAAGGAAATAGTAGTTTCTCATGGAGTTCCTGTGTCTATTGTATCGGACCGAGATCCGCGATTCAATTCAAGATTTTGGAGAAGTTTTCAAGAAAGTTTGGGAACTAAGTTGAATATGAGAACAACTTATCATCCAAAGAATGACGGCCAGAGCGAAAGAATGACCCGGACTTTTGAAGATATGTTACGTGTATGTGCCACTGATTTCAAAGGAAATTGGGACGAGCATTTGCCCTTAGTAGAATTTTCTTACAACAACAGTTATCACGCCAATATCAGAATGCCTCCCTACGAAGCTCTTTATGGACGCAAATGTCGATCACCTGTATATTGGGATGAAGTAGGAGAACGTAAGATAATTGGACCCGAATTGGTACAACAAACAAAAAAAGTTGTTGAAGTCATTCAGAAAAGGTTAATTGCAGCATAGGATCGTCAAAGGAAATATGCAGATCAAGCCAGAAAGGACATGGAATTTGAAGAATGAGATCTGATGTTACTGAAGGTGTCACCATGGAAGGGATTGTCGATATTTGGAAAGAAAGGAAAGCTGAGTCCTAGATACGTTGGACCTTTTGAAATTTTGAAGCGTGTCGACAAGGTAGCATACGAATTGGCGTTATCCCCGCATATGGAGCACATAATAATGTATTTCACGTTTCTATGCTTAAGAAGTACAATTCGGACTCTAGGCATGCAATCGAGTATGGGCCGATAGAACTCCAGGCAGATTTATCGTATGTAGAGAATCCAATAGAGATTCAAGAAAAGATAGAGAAAATGTTAAGAAATAAAGTTGTAAATTTGATAAGAGTACTATGGAGAAACCCAAGGGTTGAAGAGTCAACCTGGGAGCTAGAAACTGATATGTGTGAAAAGTACCCTCATTTGTTTACTTAGTAGATTCTGAGGACAGAATCCTTTGGGGGGGGAGGATGTAATATTCGGGATATATCGTGTAATTATTTTTATCAATAAATAATTATTATGTGATTATTAAGGGAATTCTTGGTGAATAATCTGATAATTGATATTGATGTTTGATGTTTATATGTGATATAATTTGAGTATTTTAATTTTTATATGTTCAAAATAAAGTATAGAAAATTATGATATTTTTCTGGTAATTTATATGTTGTTATATGATTTTATAAAGGATTTATAGATTTAATAAATTATTTTTCCGAGTAATTATAAACTATTTTGTATAGCCGGGAATCGTCCAACTTCAACCGTTTTTACGTTTTTACAACCCGAAAGTCTTGGAAAAACTCCTTCCTAACCTAATTGGATTATTTCGAGCATTTTCCGTGTTTTGACTTTTTCGATCCGGTGTCCGGTTTTACCTGTGCGGATCCCGGCGCTAAATTTTCGATATAATATTCGTTTGAGTAAATCGATAAAACCCGTATTCTCGAGAGATGGAATATTTTGATTAAACTATTACATTATCTTCTCGTAGGTTGTATAATAAGAAGTCCGATTTTGATCATTATCTTAAACTGGTACTAAATTGGATCGTTTTATTGTTACCTAGCGGCTAAGTAATCTATTTTCGTATCCGATATGATCCAACGAGGTACTAATATTTCATAAATATAAATAGCCTTTATCTTATTTCATTTTATATAGATAATCATAAACAAACAGTTAAATTATATATTTTACAGAGAAAAACTCGAATATTCGGCGTTCTTCAAAATCAAACCTAAAAACAAAGGTGTTATCGAAATCGAAATCAAGTGTGTGATTAACCGAATCGAAGCTTGTGAAAAGTACTTTCAGATTGTACAATCAATTTCATTGCAGAAATCAAAGGTACTTTCATATATATTTATTTTAATTCGAATTTAATTATGATTAAAATATGAATTTTTTATTTTGATGTTGTTTGTGTAATTTGATGATTGTATCTTGTAGATAATTTTATCATGATCATTTTGGTATATTATATGTTCAATTTGAAGTTCAATAACATATAGAAAATTGAGTTTGATTCTCGAATTAATAAAATTAGGGTTTATATGGTATGAATGTTCTTAATTGATTTTTGGGCGTTTTTGATTTAAGGGTTATTACTTTAAATTGATTACACCAATGAATAGATCGTTGAAAAACGAATTGATTGTTGTATGTGAGTTGAACAGAGGATAACTATTGAAGCTCGTCGGAAAATTGAACGAAACGGCATTGGAAAGTTCCGATCGGTTTTCTAGTCAAACCACACATTATTTAAATAATTAAAAATAATTTTCTGAAAATAAAAATAAAAATAAATATTATTTTTAATTCAAAAATAAATATAAATTATTTAATTAATTAATTTTAGTTGATAATTAATTATTTAAGTAGTCAATTAATTTAAATATAAATTGATTCATTTAGTTATTAATTGATTTTAATTGATTATTTATTTAGATTTGATTATTTCTTTTGATTTAAAAATTATGAAAAATAATTTCGAGTTTTAAAATACTAGTTTAAATTATTTTCAAAGCTTTTTAATTATTATTAAATTATTTTAAAGTCTGATTTGGGTATTCGAACCTTGTAATTGTTTATAAAATGATACGTTGACCCGTTTTAATTCCGAAAAATGTTCAAAAATTTGTATTAAAAACCTAGAAAATCATTTTAACACCGAATCATCTTTGAAAAATTATTTTTATCGAATACCTTACGTGATATGTGCTATATGTGATTTGATCAATGTGTGATCAGTTTATGTGTATACTATTTGACAGTTATTATCGTAACTTTCAATCTGTAAGTCGGATTTGGGTGAAACGAAGGGTAGATAGAAGCTTGTAACGAATAGAATGAGATGAGAATAAGTATTGATAAATACTTGTGATGTCTAACAGAGGAAGCGAGACGTAGAAAGGGAAAGCAAGTGGTCTGTGAGTGAGAATCAATAAACGAGTACAAGGAAAGTGAAAGCGGATTGAAATAAGGCAAGTATTTCCGAACTTTCTTTATATATGTTGATAAGTATCCCAATAGTTCTTGTTTATATTGTAAGTGATTTGAAGTACTTAACCCTAAACCCTGATTCTTCATATTGATCTTTGAGTCGTAAACCTTATTCTTTGTAAACCATTGACTAGTAAACCCCATATACGATACTACCCTACAAATACATATATACCATATGCAGATCACTAAAATGGAATTGCTTAACATACGAACCTTCATACCTTGTATAACAGAAGACTGATCCTTATAACCATTAAACTTTTGGTCTTCTACTTTCTGATTATTTCCCTGGCCGGGAGCCAATCTTCATATTTACCTTGTTATACCTTAATGGTGTTATGAATTACCCTATGCTTTGAGATAAATGTTGTTTATAATTCTGCTTATTGATTTACATTTGTTTATCATGTTGATATTATAGAATTGGATTGTTTTTAAATGTGGACCAGATTCGTGGTCAGACCAGATTCGTGGTCATATTAGGCCAATGTGTGCCTTGAATCCAGTATTTAGAGCAGAGAGCTATTTGCCTTGCTCGGGGTTAGTGCGCGACTGATCACCATTCCTAACCTTGGTTTTTTAAATAAAAGTGAACATCCAATTCTAATCATTGATTATCAAGAAACTTGATTCCTTATATCATTTCAGTTGATCATTGTTTAATCTCAGTGTTGTCATTATGACTTATCGAGCTTTTTAGCTCACACTTGCAAATCTGTTTATGTTTTTTTTTTCTAGTTAAAAAAGAAAGCTGGTGGTAGCGAGGATCCCCAGATATGTGTGCGAGCTAGGTTTCCAGGTTGAAATGGAATAAACTAGCAGAGGATGTTTTTCTTAGTTTGAGTCGAAAGTTTGTAATAATGTTTTATTTCCAGTTGTAAGTTGAACTAATTTGGGATTTGGTACATTTGTAATATAAATAAGGTGGTGGCTTATGTGCATACTTTGACCTGCTACGATCCGTGGTTATGGTAAATAGGGTCATTGCATATATTATTTTCATAAACAGGTTTATATAATGGGTGTATGTAAGTTGTGAACCCCAAACTTCTCACTCAGGTTTGGAGGGCGTCACACAGATGCTCTTTTAGATATAAGATAGTTGGAGACACCTGTATACATCTGTCCACCACAGAGTCATTTATGTTGGCCATAATCCTCCTTTCCTGAAATCTGTCTATAGTCACCATTATCACCCTTAGAAAATTTATATTTTTGTCCAAATCCTTTTTGTAGGTGAAGAAGTTGTTGGTTAGAGAAACTATGAGAGCCCTGAGCAATTCATCAAACTCTTTGTCCAAACAGGGTCCCTTGGCTGCTTTATGTAGTCTTTCTTTCCTAACATCAACTTGACTTGTTTGAACTGTGGCTGTGGCTTGGCTGGATTATTTTAACATTCTGGCTTCTATCTCCCCCTTAGCCTTGGTAGCAGGCAAGAGTAGAGGAGTAGGAATTTCAGGTCTAACTGCTTCTGGCAATGCAGGAAGAGGAATATTCAAAGCCCCCATAATAGCTCCCAGACATACAGAATTTTACATTTGGAGATGTTTGTGGGAGTCTACTAGGGTCTTGATATCTTGCTGTTTACTCTGCACCAAAGCTGTCAACTGAGAAACTTGAGTTATCAAAGAAGCATTAGAAGACTGTAGTGATGAGATTTGAGCTTGCAAATTTTGGATTTGTAGGGGTGTTGATGTAGACAAGGATTGTTGTGGGCATGATGCTGCCAAAGAACCAACAGAATTCTGCACAACATTCTTCACCTCCTTTATGATCAAAGCTGAAGGTTCAAACCTAAATTTCTAAAGTTTATCCAACTTGACCTTTAAGTCATTATGTTGAGTGATTTGCTTCCGGATAACTTCATGTAGAGCTATGAAAGATTTATTTAGCTTGGACATATTCTCTTCTACAGGAATGAGAGAGAGAGAGAGAGCTTGAAGTCTATTTGAGAATCTGTTGAACTTGGTCTTTATGTCTTGAAATAACTTCTTTGTAATTAGTGAACCAAATAAAATTTTGGACACTTACTTACAGTGTCCTATTTTAGTCCTATCAATACCATTAAGTAAATATATGTCTGCAACTTTATGATTTAAATTAGACATAATAAACCTAGGAAAGAAAATTTCCTTACCTCTTGTGCCCAAAGGAATTGTGAGCCGTGTGCTGAGTTCTTCCAGGATCAAGAGCCCCACGTTAATGTGCCTGTTGTGAGCCATGAAGAACACCATCTTTTAGACCACACTGGATATACTGTCATACACAGTCTTCCTGCAGGTGAAGGCCCTCACTATAAAGTCAAACAAGATTGACCATTATCCTTCTTAGATGCTTCTTGTTCAAGCTGGAAAGGTTGATCTTCTCACTATAATTAATGAAGTTCATAAATTCAGCTAACTCCTGTTGATTGGCACCTCCATCATGCTGTCAATAGGGATTCCCAGTGCCTTGTTGACATCATTTTCATCAAATTCCACTTGTTGTCCTTTGATTAAGCATTTCACCACCAAAGATACAACCTGAGTCTCATGCATAACTGTCCTAACCACAGCTGAATTCCAAAATTCATTGAGTACATCCATTAACTGAACGGGATTAGCAGTCAAAGCACATGCAAAGTATGTCTCTGGAAAAAACTTAACAAAGCTCTTGAAACTGTAAGAAGCTAGGTTAGCATCTGTGGAAGCTAGGTAGTTGGTACCATCCTTAGGAATAACAGCTCTAACAGTGTTTGAAGCCATTGCAAGTGTTTGAATTTGAGTTGGTAAAAAATTTGAAAGAGAAAGAGCTCAAAATGAGAGAGAACAATTAAGGTTTGCAAAAACTAGGTCAATTGAGATCTCGAAAGCATAAAGAGGGGTTATGTCGAGATATCAGGGTATTTATAGAAAAAGGTAAGTTACTTGTCGAGAAGTAGGAATAAACACTTGGGATTTACTTATCGAGAAGTCACGTGAAAGAATAGATACATATCGAAAGAATAGATACATATCGATATGTCACTTTCCTGACTCTTGTAGTGACTTATCGAGATGTCAAATAAATACACAGTTTGTCCTGAATGGACTGAATTTTCCCAATTTTTATTTGAATAAATAAAAATAAAATTAGAATGATTTTATTTTAAAAGTATTTTACTAAAATTATTTATTAAATTAAATTATTTTAGTTCTAGAATATCGAGAAGTCTAAAATGTATAATTGTAGAGAACTCTATGAATCAACATATGTCGAGATTTTTTACAAGACTTATCGAGAAGTCATAATGAGGCTTGTCCAGAAGTCCTTCGAGATGTCAAGAAAAAGACTTATCAAGAACTTTATCGAGAAGTCTCAAAATGACTTATCGAGAAGTCAATTAGACCTATCGAGAACTCAGTTCTCTATAGAGTTTTGTTCTTTTTAGTTCTGTCTTATATTAGTTTCACATATTGAAAATGTTAATTAACATCTAGATAGTTTTCTTAGAATTTGAAAAATTCCAAGCTGAAATTTGAATTTTGAAAAATAAATATAAAGAGAATTCTGAAATATTTATAAATTACATTCCATTTAATTTTCAATTAAATCAAATTAATTTTGATTCATTAGAAATTAATCTGCTGCAATATATTAGCTGAGTTCTTGCCTTTAGGATGAAGAATTTAACATTCCAATCTTACCAATAAGTCTAGTGAAAGTTGCTTCATCCAAAGGTTTAGTGAAAATGTCAGCTAATTATTTTTCTGTTGGAACAAAAATGAGCTCAATAGTACCATTTGCATCATGTTCTCTAATAAAACGGTACCTTACATCAATGTGCTTAGTTCTAGAATAATTTACTGGATTAACAACAATATATATAGCACTATCTAGTACTATTGTCTCACATAATTGGAATTTTATGTAATAGTATAGTCCATTAATTGATTTCTAATCTAAATCACTTGAGCACAACAACTTCCAGCAGCTACGTATTCAGCTTCAGCTGTGGAAGTTGACACAAATTGTTGTTTCTTACTATACAAAGGTACACGAAACTGACAGCTTCCACTTGTACTCTTTCCGTCAACCCTGCATTCAACAAAATCTGCATATGTGTATCCAACAGCTTAAAATCTAGTTCCCTTAGGATACCACAATCCCAGGTTTGGTGTTTTCTTTAAGTATCTGAGAATTCTCTTCACATCCATCAAATGTGATTCCTTTTGGATTGGCTTGAAATCTTGCACACCGATATTTTGCAAACATAATGACCGGTCTACTAGTAGTTAAGTATAGTAAGGATCCAATCATTCCTCTATAACCTGAAATGTCTACACTTTTTCCTTTATTATCTTCATCCAACTTTGTAGTAGTGGACATAGGTGTTGATGATTGTGAACCGTCAACCATTCCAAATTTCTTTAATAAATCTTTAACATACTCGGTTTTGCTGATGAAGATTCCATCACTTCTTTGGCTGACTTAGAGTCCAAGAAAGTAACTTAATTCTCCCATCATGCTCATCTCATATTCACTCTGCATGAGTCTTGAAAATCTTTGCCATAATTTTCCATTTCTAGAACCAAAAATGATATCATCCACATAGATTTGGACTAGGATCATATCACCACCATGCTACTTGTAGAATAGAGTCTTGTCAATTGTTCCCCTAGTGAATCCATGTTTAATCAAAAATTCTGAAAATGTGTCATACCAAGATCTAGGTGTTTGCTTCAATCCATAGAGAGCCTTTAGCAGTTGATAAACAAAATCTGGAAATTTTGGATCTTCAAAGCCGAGTGCCTGTTGCACATAAACCTCTTCTTCCAACTCACCATTAAGGAATGCACTATTTACATCCATTTGACACACTTTAAAATTTGAGTGTGCAAAAAATGCAAGAAAGATCCTTATTTCTTCAAGTCTTGCAACTGGAGCAAAAGTTTCAACATAATCAATTCCTTCTTCTTGTGAGTAGGCTTTTATAACCAACCTTGCTTTGTTACTAATTACAATTCCATTTTCATCCATTTTGTACTCCAATTTTGTTCCAATTATGCTTCTGTTCTTTGGGGAAGAAACCCACTTTCAAATTTTGTTTCTCTTAAATTGATTTAGCTTTTCTTGCATGGCAGATATCCAGTCAGGATCAAGTAGAGCTTCCTCAGTTTTCTTAGGCTCAAATTTTGTGAAAAAAAGCATACATGTAGACATTCATTTGCAATTGCACTTCTAGTCCTTACTCTAGCATTTGGATCACCAATAATTGAATTTCTTGTGTTACTCCTATCCCATTTTCTAGTGTGATTTTGTTGACTTGAATTTTCTGTATTTTCTTCACCATCGGCATGACTTGCAGAACGTTCTCCTCTTTCTCCTCCTCAGTTTGTGCTATCAAATTCAGGTGTATGAGATGAATTTTCATTCTCATGATTCACTTGCTAAGTTGAGTCTTCATTCATTCTGTTGCTTGTATTGATCTCAACTTCATATTCAGAATCACTATCAATATTTAGATTTTCAAACTTAAGGGCTTCAGCTTCATTCTCATTAAGGCATTCTAAGCCTAAACACTTGTCATCATCAAAAGTCACATATGTGCTTTCCATAAATTTCTTTTATTCAAGCACATAAACTCTGTAGGCAGTTCTTTCTAATGAATATCCTAGAAAAATTGCTTCAAAAACTTTAGAGTCAATTTTTCCCACATATTCAGAGTTTTCTTTTTGAACAAAACACTTGCTTCCAAACACATGCAGATGCTTCACATTAAGCTTTCTTTTTGAAAAGATCGAGTAAGGTGACGTACCAAGATTTTTGTTGATGAGATATATGTTTTGAGTATAGCATGCAATATTGACAGCTTTCTCTCAAAAACTTGTTGGCAAATTGGCATCCTGCAGCATTATTCTAGTAGCCTCAACTAGATTGTTATTCTTCCTTTCAACTACCCCATTTTGTTGAGGTGTCTTTGCAGCTGAGAACTCTTGAACACCCTTGTCTTTGCAGAATTCATTTAAAATTGCATTCCTGAATTCTGTGTCATTGTCACTCCTCAATCTTTTCACACAATTTTGATCTTCAGCATGCTTCCCAATCTTCCTGATGTGTGGAGTTTCATCCTTTGAATGCAAAAACTCTACCCATGTAAACCTTAAGTAGTCATCCACCATCACAAGTGCATATTTCTTTCTTAAAATATATAAGACATTAACTGGTCCAAACAAATCCATGTGAATAAGATGCAGTGGTGCACTTATGGAATTTACAGTTTTGCTTTCGTGACTGGACCTTTTTATTTTGCCTTTTTGAAAAGCCTCACAAACTTCATCTTGAACAAATTCCAGATTTGGCATGTCTCTCAGTATCTCCTTTTTCACCAAGGTATTAATTGCTTTATAATTCAGGTGAGAGAGTTTTTTGTGCCACATTTTGCTTTGCTGAATAGATTCCTTGGTGTAGAAGCAACATATACCATGCTTATTTACTGAGTATAGATATGCAACAAATAAACTTCATTTTCTTGTTCCTTTTAAAGCAACTTCACCAGTCTTTTTGCTAATAATTGAGCAGTCTCGTTTTTCAAATGAAACCTTGAATCCTTTATCAGTGAATTGAATGACACTTAGGAGATTCACCTTAAGACCAGCTACTAGTGCTACATCTTCAATGACAAAATTTCCAGAAATTAACTTGCCATATCCCATTGTGAATCCTTTGCTGTTGTCTCCAAAAGTCACCAACGGGCCAGCCATCTCCTCAAATTGTGATAGCAGGGCCTTATCACCTGTAATATGTCTGGAGCATCCATTGTCAATGATCCATATGACTCTCTTTATTTTTCCCCGCACACAATAAGGATTAATTTTGTTTAGTTATCAAACAGTGTTGGGTACTTTCTTCTTTTTAACAGAAGTTGCAGAAGTAGAATTTGATGACTTAGAAAGAACATTATTTAATGATTTATTTGCATTTTCCATTTTAGCTATAGATTCGATTTTAACTTCTTTGAGATCTACTCTCAGTATATGACAACTTGTCATCACTTTCATATTGCAAGGAATGCAATCACATTTGTCATAGAAGGAATATGGATCTTCAGCCTTTGCTTCATTGTATTTTCATGCTCCCACATTTGGCTCACTAACAGCCTTTTTGAAAAGGCGAGTTAGGTGATTGTTAGGGCGAAATCACGCACTAATATTCACGCAAGTATACGCGTTCGCAAGTAATATAGAATACTTTCTAGTTCGTTCCCTCAGAGACTCAGACTAAGTTATTGTCTAATTTAACTCACTCACCAATGTATGATTACTTCTCAATGTTAAGAGATAACACTTAAAATTGTTGATTAAATATTAACTATAATTAACTACTTAATTAACCACTTAACTAACACTTCAATTTATCAATAATAAAACACTCATGAGATCACAACTTCATTATTACTTCTTTCTATAGCCATTGTTATTACCTTTAGCATGTAACAGTGATGATATTAATCGAATAACACGAAACTGGTAAAAGCCAACTTTCATTGTACTCATACCATTCTACCAAACATCCACAATTAAGATAGAAGTTGAATAGTCATCAATTATGTTGAGTTCCTATATGTCTACAGAAATTGACAACACAACGATTTAAGCACAAGTTATTCCTTTTGATTACATAGGGCAAATAAAACTGTTAGAGTTACCCACTAATCATGCACAATGTACACGAACCTACGCTAGCATGGCAAGTTCTAAATCTCAAGATCCACCGTCGCTTCACAAGAGATTAACACCCTATCTTATATGTTCGCGACGCACATAAGACGAATACGCACAACCAATACTAGATATCATGCAATCATCACATACTAAAGTATTAAACAATTAACTAAAGAATTCCATAATAAATCCGTTGCAACCCCATGATCACGATTAGCCCATAATAGAACTTATCGCCATCATGGGTTCATATGAAATCATGATAACAAACACAAGAAAATAATAACTAAACTAATTATATTAAAACAGAGTACGTCACAAGAGTAAATAAGTCAAAGCAAGAAAACTAGCATCCAACGTTACAACGAAAAAAGAATCACAAGAATATATGCTTCCTCTACGTTGCGGTGTGCTAAATCGGTCTTCTTCCTTATCTCCTTCGCTTCTAGCAAAAACACAATCTAAAACATAATCTCCTCTTAATACTCTGTGAAAAACGTCTCAAATCTACTTATATAATAGTCCCATAAAACTCAGATTACATAGAAGTTGGAAGCCAAACAGAAGTAGAAGTCTAAAATAATTCAGCTTTTCCCCCGACCCTGCGCGGCCGCTCAGCATTTCTGCGCGGGCGCGCAAGGCTGCTGCGCGGCCGCTCAGCATTGCTGCGCGGGCGCGCAGGACCCTTCTGGAAAAATTCCATATTTGCTCCGTTTCTTCGCCGTAATCTGCCCGTTCTTTTCCTCTCGCAATGGTGAACACATGCCAAGGCTTATTCTTGATGATTCCTCCTTCGAAATGCAACTAATACCCTGAAATGCATAAACACTAGAAAAACGCATCAAATACACAAAATACTTGATTTCAAGACACCAATTTAAGCCATTTTAAGACGTTCTAAGTGGTATAAAATGCCACTTATCAGTGATTTGTAGAGCTTCTTTCTTTTCAATCTCAAGCTTCTCATTTATCTTTGACAGTCTACTAACTTTCTCAGTAGTTGCCACCATACTTGTGTGGATATGAAATATCTTTACACTCATCTTTTCAATAGTTTCTTTATATTGGCTTATATTTAAATCAATGGTAGTTAGAGTTGATACCTCTAATTTTGATGAGGATGATTCTCCTTGCTCAAGATCCATAAGTGCATAATTTCCAAATTCTTCATTCTCATCATCTTCATCAGTGTCATCCCAACTCTTGCCTTCAGCTATGTAAGCCTTTCCCTGTTGTTTCTTCAAGAGAGATTCATACTTTACTTCCAATTACCGATATGATTTATCCTTCTTCACTTTCTTTGCCTTCATGTACTCAGTTGCAAAGTGGCCCAACTCATCACAGTTAAAGCACCTTATTTTTTATCTATCAACAAATCCAGTTCTGTGGCCACCTTTGTTAGCTGAGTTAAACTGATTTTTTTATTTCCAGTTGTTGCTATTTGAGGACTGTCCTTTGTTCTTGAGAAACCTTGGCTTTTTAACCATGATGTTAGAGAATTTTCTAGCCAGGTAAGACATTGATTGATCCATCTCATCTAGCTCATCAAGGGTGTAGTATTCATCTTCCTCTAACTCCAAAATAACTTGTTTCTGAGGTCCCTTGTTCTTTTGCTCCACAACATGAATGACTGGAATTTGAGCATCTTGCTCATCTTCACTTACTTCACTGTCACTTAGGCACTGGATCCATCAACCACATATCCTTGGTTTACCTTTAATGACTTTCTTTATAACATTTCAAGTTCATATATTTTCAAGATCTCATACAAGACTTCCAGTGTTATTCTGCTCAAGTATCTTCCTTCTCTCATAGCTAATATTTCTGGTTCAAGGTGGTTAGAAAGAGCTAGCAAAAACTTTAGGTTAACCTCCTCAGCTTCATAATTTTTATCATGAAGTTGCAAGTCATTTCTCAATTTGTTGAATCTTTCAAAAACTTCAGCAATTTCTTCTTTAGGCTTGGCCATGAAACCCACATATTGAGACACTGGTATTCTCCTTTGAATTGATCTTACTTCCTCTGTACCCTCACATATAATTTCAATCTTTTCCCAAATATGTTTGACTGTGTCATAATTGACAATATTTTTATACATAACATTGTCAAGTGACTCTATCAGTATTAGTTGCAAGGCATTGTCCAGAGAAGACTTTTCCTATTCAGGCTCTATGTACTTTGAAGGGTCTTTAGGGGCAGAATGAGCTGAAATGACCATGACTCCATCAGTAGATTCATCAACCCTTTCCATGGGAACAAAAGGGCCATTCTTGAGAATCTGGATATACATTGGGTTGGCCATCCTTATGAACAACATCATCTTTTTCTTCCAAAGTGTATAGTTGATTTTATCAAAATCTTGTATCTTGATACTGCTTATCTTTTGTGCACTCTCTCTTCCAAGATCTTTATCTATTTACTTTCAGATTTTTCTCTGATACCACTTGTTAGATATTGAATGCAATACAGGGGGTGAATGTGTTTCATGGATTTTTAGGCTTTTTAAACTTGTTTGGATTTTAGGTGAACAAAGCAGTTTAGATTTTGCAGAGATATTGTGTTCACAGAAATAAATCAACAAGCACAATATTTTCAAAACTCACTTGATTGGTATTAATTAACTTTTTCTTGCAACAAATTCCATGCTCATAAAAAATATAGGAACTCAGCTTCTATCTTAAGAGAATATAAGAAAATTTGAATTTGTTTGTTACTTGTGAACTAAGAAGCAGTGCTTGCTTTATAAACTAGCAGCACATGTTTACGAGACTTGCACTAAAATGTACTAAACTACTTTCTAAATCAACATTTTTCTATTTCCATTTCTAGCTTAGCAAATCTGTGCAGAATCTTGCAGGTCTGTGACCAACCTTTGTCCAGTTAATCTTGGCCCTTGATCTTTTACTCTCCCCCAGCTACTTTGTAGACTTTTCAATCTAGTGAATAGATCATTTATTGACTGATAATCTTGAATCTTGAACTTGTCTTCATTATGTATTTGAGAAGTATGTCGAGATCTCCAGTTTTTTCTATAAAGAAGTGACATCTCGATAAGTATAATAACTTATCGAGATCTCTGAGTTCTCTATAGGTATACTTGACTTGTCAAGGTCTCTAGATCCTTGCATGTGAAATGACTCGTCGATATGTCTGAGATCTCTACATATAGAAATGACTTGTCGATATCTCTGAGATCTCTATAAACACATTTTGACTTGTCGATATCTCTGAGATCTCTATATGAAAAATTGACTTGTTGATATCTCCAATCCTTCACATCTTTATTTTGACTTGTCGATATCTCTGAGTTCTCTAGATGCATAAATGACTTGTCGATATCTCCAGTTCTCTACATCTTCATTTGACTTATCGATATCTCTGAGACTTCTCTATAACTCCAAGCTTCTACACTTTTCTCTGAGGCATGATCATGGCTTGATCTACTTCCAAAGTTTATTCTTTAGTTTGAATTTGTTCACAGAAAAATTCTCCAGTCTAATCTTCTAGCCTTTTTATAGACTCAAGTAATACAATACAGAATACAAAACTGATTATCAAAAAACTAAATCTTAGGGTTGTCATGTGACTTAGTCTTGGTATTATACATGCATGTCTTGCACAACAGGCTAAAAGACCAGAGGCATGATATCCAACGTGGACACTAACTCCTACAAGGAAAGATCTAAAATCCCTTTCCTTATAGGAATCCTAATTACCATCTAAGTTGGAGATTTGTCCACAAGTCTCCCAGCACAAGTCTAACACTAGACTCACCTCTATATAAAGGGCTTTACCCCTCAACCTAGAACTATAATTTGGCTTGATTCTCTACAACACAGAGATATGTAGGCATCTTACGAGAACAACCAATCCACGTCAGCAAGCGCAACCATTAAAGCTTAAAATTCACAAACCCTAGCATTAAATACTAAAGAAATCCTAATTTTTATTCCACAACAATATCATTAATCATGTCTTTAAAAGTTTTGTTCTTTCACTCTGCCACCCCATTAGACTCAGGTGTGTATGGTGGAGTAACCTCATGAACTATACCATTGCTTGCACAAAATTCTTTAAACAAGGTACTCGTATACTCACCACCTCTATCAGACCTCAAATGTTTAGGTACTTTTCCAATTTGTGTTTCAGCTTCATTTTTAAACATAATGAATCATTCATCATTATGTTTAAGCAAATAAACATAACAGTATCTACCATAATCATCTATAAAGGTAATGAAATATCTACAGTGATCCTTAATCAAAACACCACTGAATTCACATATGTCCAAGTGAACTAAATCTAACAAGTTTGAATTCCTAACAACATTATGAGAAGGCTTCCTTGTTTGTTTAGCAGTTACACACACTTGACACTTAGATTTATTATCAGTGGTATGCTTTGGAATCAACTCTAAATTCATCATATTCTTTAGAGCATCGAAATTAAAATGACCAAGTCGTAAGTGCCACAAATTGTATGATTCAACATAATTAACAGAAGGAGCAACACTATCATTAATTAAAAAATCCAAAATGGGTTCAACATTTATTAAAACAAACCATAAGACAAGTAACCCTTGCCAAAAAAATATACCAGTGTAAGTAATCACTACTTTATTACATTTCAAAGAAAGTTCAAAGCCATTCTTAACTAAATAACTTCTCAAGCAAGACCATCATGGACTCACCCAGAGCATGAACCAATATCTCAAACTCATGAACCTGTTCAGTCATGGATTTTCCATTCAACAGTTTGAAGTCAAGAAACCTAGCCATAAAATACTTCTAATGTCCTTGAGAATCAGTATTATGGGTTTGGTCCAGCTTATCCTACAAGACTTTAGCAGGATGGGCATCTGATGAATAAACATCGAACAAGGCATTCGCCAAGGCTACCAATATGGCTCCCTTAGCCACCCCATCCTTCTGATCCCATTAAACATAAGCCTTACCAGAACTAGCCTTCTCTTGATCCACAACAAGAGGATCATAATATACCACCGATCATAGACCCTTTACCATTAACCAGAGCTTCATCTTTTTCTGTCAGTGAGAAAAAGAAGCTCCGCCACTGAATTTATTAGGCACAACCGATAAATTAATTGGCTGTGGAAAATGATACATGAATAAATTAATAGGCTGTGGAAAATGATACATGGTCCAATCAATGATGGACGCGGTAACACTAGAGAACCAGAACTAATCTCAACAGTCTTAGGAACATCATATTCATGAACCATCTTGCTAATTACAATATAAAACAGATAATCTTTTCAATATTGTTAGGTATAATTAACACTACACACAACAATGGGACAACTATATATTTAAAAATTAAAAAGAACAGGCAAGAAACCAATTAGTGAAACAAATCACGAAGGTAAAAACAACAAGATATAATCAGTAACTGAATTGACAAAGAGAGGATAGAATCACTTAGCTCCAATAGAAGCTTTAGCAAAATCTAAAAGAACCAATAATAGTTGAGTCGCCTAGACTTCGAGAAGCCTAGACTGTTCTTGAAGATATTATTGCCCCAATTATGCTATGTTGTGTTGTAGCAATATCACTTTCGGGATAAAACAACATAGAGCACTTCGTTCATAGTCACATAATGCTCAACAACGACCTGCACCTTAGTTCACCCAGAAAACCTATGCTTAGATCTGTATGTCTATGTGGAGAAAAAAGAGAGAGAAGTAACAGCTAGGGTTTCACAAGTCTGTGTGTTCAGTATGTATTTTTCCAAACATTAAGTTCTGTATATAAACAAAACTAAAACGTAACTGAAAATAATCCATTACTTAAAATAAATATTATGACTTAAATTGCATTTAATAGAATATTTCCAGAATCAGAATTATAATAGTCAGTATCAAAGTGCATATCAGCATTTAACAACCATCCAGCAAATGTTGATGTTATATCAGCATTTATTCAGCCTTACACTAAATATTGATATCCTCAAACTCATATCAGCATTTATTCAGTCATATCAGTATTTTTCAGCCATATCAGAGTTTGTCAAACTCTGATCAGCAAATACTGATAGCCCCCTATTGTAGTAAACACTGACTCAATATTCAAATAAAATAATAGAACAAGTCATGAAAATATTTTAATAAACAACAGTACAATTCCTCGCCCAGGTCGTCTCGCATAAGCGAGTTGCCGACAAATTCACCCAAATTGCCCTTCGACCCCACACGAATCGTGGCGAGGCGAGGTGATACGGCAGCACGCGCGTGTGGTACACAATAACACCATGCACATCCACATGCCTTAGTAGTTGTACACTACACTTGTGCATGGTACTATATAAAGTACTCAACCCCTCATTACCTTATCAATGTGGGATAAATCCACACAACCCTTTTCAAACTACAAATTTCAGCTCAATTTCTATATGGATTACTGTAAGAAAATGACTTGGATCCAAACATGAAAGTTTAAGTCATCATTATAAGGAACAGCCTCCAACAATTAATTTTATGTAATTCCATCAAGAACATATCTAAAATGTGTCTTGAACCTTACCATTTTTTAAAAATAACCTGTATTAAAACTTATTTATTCTTTGATGTATTATATTAAATAAAAAATAGTGAGAAAAGCATTATCCATGTACGACAATAGTCAATTATTGAACATTATGAGAATGATGTATATCAAAAGAAAATATAATTGACATGCCTACCTACAAATAATTTGTGAAGTTTGGCATGTACACAAATGATAACAATACATGCATAAGTGGAAAAATTATATACTTTTCTTTTATGTATTTATTAATTTCCAGATCTCTGTCAACACTTCTATATAGTTTAGGTCCAGGCACGAGCTTAATGTTCAATGTATTTTAACATAACAACTATACCTTTCTAAACACAAATAACTATATGAATTTGAAGAAGGTGAAGGCACATGGGAAGAGAATATTATAACGTATAGGCAACGTTATTGAATATATGCACGAATTGATGCATGTGACTACAGGGTTGGTAATAATAATATAATAAAGGCGTTGCAATAGGGCTGGGTAAATACATCATTATTTCCGAGCCATTTTGCATGAAACAGAAGCTTTATTTCACATGTTATGTGTTCACCATATCGTACACAATAGATTTTAGCCTCTATGTTTTTTTTATTGTCTCGTGTGTCTATTTAAACAAATTATTATTGGCATTTATTTAATTAATAATCATAATATTATTTTTCAGAAAAACATTTTTATTATGTTTTATATTTATATATATACATTAGTACAAAAATAACTTATAGCGTCGGTCAAAATAGTCTTTTAGCATCGAGTTTTCAGCGTAGTATATGAAGGGGACACTAAAGGTATAGTCTTTTAGCGGATGTTAACTAGGCGACGCTCAAAGGTGTCTACGACGGCTTCCAAACTGACGCTAAATTGCAAGTCACCGACGCTTAAAGATTGACAATAGTGTCGGTCCTTAAAATGCCGACTGATAGCCCATAATAAGTCAGGCCCAATTGAAGAGGCCTAGGGCCCAAACATAAGATCCCAGGACACGTGGCGGCATCACCACCGTCCAGGTTCCCGGGATCCAGAACGTTCCTACGCTCTGGATCTGATAGTACTCTGATATATTCAGCGTTGACCTTGATAAGCCCAGGACACGTGGCAACATCACCACCTTCCAGGCACCCGGAATCCAGGACGTTCTTACGGTCCAGATCTGATAGTACTCTGACGCATCCCAGGCGTCCAGATGCCCTACAGTCCAAAAGGTCAACCTACGGTTCAGATGAAAAGGGACAAACCCCTAAACCCTAGTAGGAGGCCTATAAAAGGTAGAACAGGAGGAAGGTTACAGGTCACAAGCTTTTATACTCTCTCTCTCTCTCACATATACTTACATGCACACACGTACTCCTCACAAACATATCTGCATAATCCCAATTTTGCCCTTCTTCTCCTCAAAACCCTTTCTCATCCTCACGCCGGAGGTGCCGTAGGGACGCCACCCCCCTCCGGTTCGGTTTTGCAGGTTCCCACCCTACAGCTACACCGCACACGACCGTCGTCACAGCCTAAAAGGAGTTTGAGTTCGGGCCCTACAAGGAGAAGGTCCCGGGGTGATCCGGGATTATCATTGGCGCTAGAAGGAGGGGCCGAACCTCCGCCTCCCAGAAACGTGAAACACCATCTCCCAGTAAGAACACTAATACCCATCTCTTAGACCCGTTTCTACAAGGTTTATTATTGTAAATTCATAGCACTTCCAAGTAACCATGACTACGAGAAAAAGCAAAGCAGCAGTTTCCGCCTCTTTCCTGCCGCCTCCTCCCCAACCCAGGGATGGAGACATGGAAGACCTGGACGAAGGGTTCCCCATAACCCAGACTCCCTCTCAAAATCTCCAACCAGGAGACCAGAGAATAGTCATTGAAAAAGCTGCCCACAAACACACAGGGATCACCACAAACCCATGGGGAAGCATGACCCCGGAACAGATACAGGCGGCTATGGACTTGTGGAAGGAAAAGCAGAACGCCGAGCCGGAGACCCGCCCAGGGGATCAGCGAGAGCGGTCTAAAGAACAGTCCGGAGAATCTCGGGGATCCGTCTTCGACCGGATTGCGAAGAATTTAAAAAAGCCACCAGAGGACGCCAGAGATGAAATAAGAAAAGCTGCCCTCCGGGAGAGAATCCGGAAGGAAGAAGAGGCTAAAGCCCAAGAATCTATAGAAAGGAGGATCCGAGAGGAGGAGGCCAAGCTAAAGAGAAAGGCCCACCGGATTCATGTTTCCTCAGACTCAGAGCTGGAGAAGGAGTCCAAGCAAGAGCAAATGGCCCGGGCCCTTCGAGACCTTAAAAGGAAAGTGGAGGGCGACATGGAAGTAGGGGCAGCAGCGACCCCGTTCACAAAGAGTCTGGAAGCCACCCCTACAGAGTCAGGGCTAAAGCACTTCAATTTTGACTCTTTTGACGGGCTGGCTGACCCTGAAGAGCATCTGAACTATTTTGAGCAAATATCCAATATTTATGATTACAGCGACCTGACCAGATACCGATTCTCCGCATCAACATTGAAGGGGGGCGCTCAGAAATGGTTCAGCCGCATACCATCCCGGAGTGTGGACTCCTGGAAAGACTTCCGCGAGATATTTTTGAAAAGATTCAGGGCCAACAGGATGAACGAGCTACAGATGTGTCATCTAGAAACAATCCAACAAAGAAGCAAGGAACCCCTTCCGGAATTCATCAAAATATTCCAGGAAGCAATCAACCAACTCTCCAACTTAGAAGAAAAGGAGGCAGTAAACATCTTTCGAAGAAACTTGCACCCGATATCTTGTGAAGGCTATGTCAAAGACCTGATTCATAGGGAGCCCCAAAGCCTGGCATCAGCATATGCGTTGGCATCAAAGTTCATAAAGGAAAATGATTTCCTCAAATCAATGAAGATGAACAGAAGAATACATGATGATGACGAGTCTCCGGAGCGACGCTCGTCGTCCCGGAGAGACAAGAGATACAAGCTTGACAGGCAAGCCAACTACATTCAGCAGTCCCGAGGAACCCCACCCCGGGAAACGTACCCCGAATCAAGAAAAAATGAAAGGAAACAAAAGGCCAAGAAGGAACCCAAGCCGGAACCAGAGTGGACGCCCCTCAACAGGCCCCGGGCCGACGTTTTGCGTGAAGTCAAGGGCAAACCGTTTTATTATCCGCCAAAACCCTTACTAGCGCCGCCCGAAAACAGGGCCCGGGACAAGCATTGTGGCTATCACGAAGATCATGGCCATACTACTGAAAACTGTTTCTCCCTCAAGATGTTCATAGAAGACCAAATCAAGAAAGGAAACATGAACCAGTATCTTCAAAGGGGCTCGAATGACAAAGACAGAGCCCCGGGAAGAGGCAAAAATGTGGTGAATGTTGTTTTTGGTGGCACAGCCTCTCCACCGCGGAGCCCGGATCGGGAGAATGATGTGATGATGATCCAGACTCGGGAGGATGAACCGATTTGCTTCTCTTATTCTGATTATGAGGGCCTCGATCCGGATCACAACTTGGCATTAGTGGTGACCCTCGACGTCATAAACAACGAGGTAAAAAGAATTCTAGTTGATAATGGTTCATCTGCTAATATCGTATTCGAGCACACGCTTAACAGGATGGAGCTCGGACAGCTCAGAATGGATCCCTGTCTTGAAGACCCTTTGTATGGATTCGGGAACACCATGATTCCAATCCGGGGTATCATCTATCTTCCCATCATATTTGGAACCGCACCCCGACAGGTCTCCCATATGATGAAATTCTATGTGATAAGCGCAACCTCCTCAGACAATATGATCCTTGGTAGGCCCACTATCACCAAGCTCAGGGCGATCCCCTCAACTATTCACTTAAAACTCAAGTTCCCCACCCCAAGAGGCACTGGAGAACTGAAAGGAGATAGGGAAATGGCTGGTAAATGCTATGGTCAAGCACTCGTCATGGCAGAAACGGAACCGGAAAACCGGAAGAGAATAATGTCCCTGCCCAAGGGACAAAGCAGAAAGAAGCATCGAGAACACCTTAGTAAAAGGGCCCGTTTGGATGTGAACATGATCGAAGACTCCGGATACAGCGTAACCAACGCTGATGCCCGGATTCAAAAGTTCATAGAGAGCAAGGAGAAGACGAAGGTAGAACCGGCCCAACAGACAATCGAGGTAGATTTGGAACCCGGGAACCCCACCCGAAAAATCAAAATCGGAAAAGGCTTGGAAACCACATTCCAAAAGGAGCTTATCGATCTACTAAAAGAACACGCTGACGTATTCACCTGGTCCCCGGAAGATATGTCGGGGATTGATGAATCCGTGGCCATGCACAGTCTGGATGTAGATCCAAAGCAAAAACCAATCAAATAAAAGCGAAGGAACTTCGTCCCGGAAAGGCAACAGGCAATCGACCAAGAAGTCGAGAAGTTGTTAAAGGCAGACATAATCTGTGAAATTAAGTATCCGGACTGGCTAGCAAATGTTGTGCTGGTCAAAAAACCCAATGGCAAGTGGCGAATGTGCGTGGATTATACAAACCTCAATTCAGCATGTCCTAAAGATTCTTACCCCCTGCCCAATATCGACCAGCTGATAGACGCGACCTCGGGCCATGTCATGTTAAGTTTTATGGATGCCTTCTTGGGTTACAACCAGGTCAAGATGAATCCGGCAGACATTGCAAAAACGGCATTCATCACACACCGGGCCGTCTACGCTTTTGTTATGATGCCGTTTGGGTTAATCAACGCCGGAGCAACATACCAAAAAATGATGAATACCATCTTTAAAGAGCAACTGGGCAGGAACATGGAATCTTACGTTGATGATATGATCGCCAAGTCGGTCACAATCTCAGAGCACATCCAGGACCTTCGGGAGTGTTTCGACAACTTGAGGAAGTACAACATGAAGCTGAACCCGGAGAAATGCACGTTTGGGGTCCCTTCCGGGAAGTTTTTGGGTTTTCTGGTCAGTGAAAGAGGAATAGAGGCCAACCTGGAGAAGATCAAAGCTATAATGGAAATGACAGTTCCCCGAACTCAAAAAGACATCCAAAAGCTCTTAGGATGCCTAGCAGCACTTCGAAGATTTATCCCAAAGTTGGCAGAGAAATGCCTACCATTCTTCGAACTGTTAAAAGGGGCCCAGAACAAAAAGCTAATCGAATGGACCCCGGGCTGTCAAACAACGTTTGAGGAAGTAAAGCGACATTTGATGAACCCGCCTATTTTATCAAAAGCAAAGCCCGGGGAGCCCCTTTACCTCTACATCACAGCTGGGGAAAGAGCAGTATCCTCCGCACTCATCCGGGAGGAAAATGGGACGCAGACCCCGGTATATTATGCGAGCCAAGTCCTGAAAGATGCCGAAACCCGGTACCCAAACTTGGAAAAATTCGCACTGGCCCTCGTACACTCGAGCAGAAAGCTAAGACAATACTTCCAAGGCAGGGAAATTAGAGTAATCACTAATCAACCACTTCGCAAAATCATCCACAAACCGGACGCCTCCGGGAGATTAGTCAATTGGGCAATTGAATTGAGCCAATTCAATATCAAATTCATCCCGAGGACAACCATAAAATCCCAGGCGTTGGCCGAGTTTGTCATGGAATGTACTTTTCCAGAAACCCCCGAAACGCCTGAAACCAGTTCCAAAGGAGAAAAAGAGTCTAACAACCGGGATCTTTGGACGCTACATGTTGATGGCTCGGCCACAGCCGAAAGGTGCGGAGCCGGTCTGATCCTCTCCAGCCCGGATGGATTCGTAATTCAGCAGGCCATCACCTTCGCCTTCAAAGCAACAAACAACCAGGCTGAATATGAAGCCCTACTCTCCGGGCTCAGGCTAGCCAAATCCCTTGGAGTAAGGAGTTTAACAATCTACAGCGATTCTCAAATCGTGGTAAGACAAACCAATGGCGAATATATCGCAAAAGATCCTAAATTGGCCCGATATCAGGAAATGGTTAGAGCAATCCTGGAAACCATCCCGGACTCGACCATCTTGCAGATAAACAGAGAAGAAAATGCGAAAGCAGACGAGCTGTCCAAGCTCGTCCAGAATACTTCAGATTTAAGCAGCTCGGTTTACTTCGAGGAACTCGGAGCCCCCATCACCGATCGACAAGAAGTATTATGTGTTAGCAACCCGGAGAATTGGATGACGCTCTACATAGCCTACCTCAAGGACGGTACCCTGCCGGAAGATCAGAACAAAGCCCGGTACCTCAAGTATAAGGCTGCACGCTTCTTTCTAGAAAACAATCAATTATACCGGAGAACCTTCTCTGCACCAACTCTAAAGTGCGTTGATCCGGAGGAAGCGGATTACTGCCTCCGGGAGGTTCATGAAGGGATCTGCGGGGATCACCTAGCGGCTAAAGCTATAGCCTACAAAGTCATCAGACAAGGCTATTACTGGCCAACAATCCACGCTGATTCAGTCGCCTATCTTAAAAAATGCAGTAAGTGCCAGAAGTTCAGCAACGTACCAAAACAGGGGTCAAGCCTCCCGGGATCCGTTCTCTCACCGATCCCATTCGCTGTCTGGGGAATTGATATCATGGGTCCTTTCCCTCGAGCAAAAGGGGATCTCCGTTATGTCCTGGTAGCAATAGATTATATGACTAAGTGGGCGGATGCCAAGGCTATGAGAACCATTAACCAGCAAGACTGCATCAAGTTTGTGGACACGATTGTAATGAGGTTCGGGATCCCGATGGTCTTAATCTCGGACAATGGTCCGCAGTTCGTGAGTTCAGATTTTGAAACCTATCTGAAAGAACTCGGGATTAGACACAAAAAAGCATATGTTGCCCATCCACAAGGGAATGGACAAGTTGAGGTCACAAACAGAACTATACTCCGAGGCCTGGAAAAGAGACTGGAAGACTCTAAAAAGAACTGGCCGGATGAACTCCCGAAGGTTTTATGGTCATACAGAACTACCCCCCGGACGGGAACCGGGGAGACTCCATTCAAGCTCGCCTACGGTACTGAAGCCCGGTTACCGATAGAGACCGGATCCCCTTCTCATAGAGTGACCAACTTTGACGAGGTCTCCAACATAGAAGGCATCGAGACCAACCTCGAATTCCTGGATGAGGTAAGAGATCGGGCCGTAGAAAAAATGGAAAGCTACAAGGAAAAAACAAAGCTTTACTTTGCGAAGAAAGCCAGAATACGGGAATATGTGGCAGTAGATCTAGTACTCCGGGACACTGAAGCCTCGGACCCAACTAACCAGGGAAAACTGCAGCCAAACTGGGAAGGCCCTTATATAGTCAAAGAAGTGATCCGTCCGGGAACTTACAAGCTAAGCTACCTCAGCGGAACCGAGGTCCCCAATACCTGGCATGGAACCCGCCTAAGGAAATTCTACCAATAAGGAAAAGGTGCACACCCTTTAAACACATCTACATCTATATTATGATATTTTGATGTAAGCATTGTCCTCATTCACCCCAGAATGTAATTTTTGCTCTCAATATGAATGAAAAACTCTACTTTAAGCGTTCCATAGTTTGAATCAATTTCATTAGGTCGCTTATTTATTTACCATCAGATTTAAAAACACAGCCCATGTGTACTTTAAAATTTTTTATCAAAGGGAGATTTACCCCCGCCCGGGGTCCTATAAAAACTCAACCCATAAGTACTTATAAAATTTCTCAAAGTTAAATATTTTTACCTCAACCCGGGGTCTGCAAAAACAAGCCCATGTGTACTTTAAAAATTTCTATCAAATGGAGATTTACCCCTGCCCGGGGTCCTATAAAAACTCAACCCATAAGTACTTATAAAATTTCTCAAAGTTAAATATTTTTACCCCAACCCGGGGTCTGCAAAAACACAGCCCATGTGTACTTTAAAAATTTCTATCAAATGGAGATTTACCCCTGCCCGGGGTCCTATAAAAACTCAACCCATGAGTACTTATAAAATTTCTCAAAGTTAAATATTTTTACCCCAACCCGGGGTCCGCAGAAACACAGCCCATGTGTACTCCAAAAAATTTCCTAACATATACAAATCAATAAGGAAAGAAAGAAAAGCACAATTATATTAAACTACCCCGGGGAACCACACCCCGGGGGGCAAATCGAAATCATTCAGATTACAGACAAGTTAAAAAAGCCAAAAGGCTCAGTTCGAAATTGCTCAAACTAAAAAAAAGGGAAATGGAAATTACATGCCAAAACATGGCAAAGTCTTCAAGATTCAAAAGGCAGAGTCGGCGGGAGGAGAAGGAGGCTGCTCTGGATTACCCTCTGGTATGGGAGGCTGTTCAACAAGTGGCGACCCGGAAAAGGAGGGAACATTGCTGGACGTCCCAACACCGGACTCCATTGCCCGGACAGTTTCCTTTTCCTGCTCCAACCGGGTCTCCTCTTCTATATACTTCTCCAAGAAAACGTCTATTGTACCATGAGGCTCTTCGCCGAGATACTTCGAAGCAACATTCCAGCAGATCTGGATCTTCTCCAGCGCTTTGTCATTCAGCTCTTCGAAGTACGCGGGAGTGCCCCGGAACCCTGCCAGAACCTCCTCGGGAGTGGGCCGGGCGGCAAGATCGTCCTTCAACTTCTGATTTTCAGCCCTCATCTCCCGGACAGAAGCCTCAGCCCGATCCTGCCTCTCCCGGATTTCGTCCAAAATCTTCTTATGAGCAGCAACCTCCCTTACACTCGCCTCCTTCAACTCCTGAATCTCCCGGAACAGCCGCTCGGATTCAGTCTTATAGACCTCGGCAGCATCAGCCTTCGCCTGAAGGCTCCGGGTTATGCAAACCAGTCCAGCAACCCAGGAGTTAGCCTGAAAATATTATAAGTCAGGATTAGGTAACACAAATACAAGAGTACAAGAAGAAAACAAGAAAAAGGCTTACAGCAGTGATGTCCTCCTGAAGCCCGACCAGAAAGTCATCAAGGGGCTCCTTCCGGTATTTCTTCCTCTCCGTCGTGCTGGCATAATTCTCAAACAGCTCCCTTCGGCGAGTCTCCGGGGTAAAACTTGCAAGCAGGGCCTTCAGAGTTTCCGGAGTGTCCGGGGCCAGATCAATAGCAGCCTTCTTTGAAACCGGACCCTCAGAAACATCATCACTCTTATCCCCGGAACCAGCGGGGGCACCCTTCCTTTTTCGAGGTGCTGAAACTTTTATCACATTCCCCTGCTGCACGTCCTCGGCCCGGGGTTCGTTGATCACGATTGTTGTCCTCCCCGGCCGAGACGGCGCCACCTTCCGGGCCGCATCATCACCCTCTCCAACCTTCTTCTTCCCAACATCCACGCTCGTCATTCCCCCAATCTTTCGCAATTTGGCTGAAAGGTCCTTAAGCTGGGCAGACATATTAGGAGGATAGGGAATCAACTTCGGAATACCTGAAAAGGAAAATAACAAAATATCAGTCCCGGATACAAACAGTCAGTAAAAGTTACAGTGTCAAAATAAAGCTAAGGCAATAGACTTACATCCGGCAGCATGCATGTTCTCATTGCTAGTAAAATAGTCCCGGGTCCACTGCGTCCCAAGTGCCCCACAGAAGGCATAAACCATCGCGAGAGCTGCTTGCCCGAGCCGCTGGACCGGAAACCTATCTGTTTTAATTTCAAGTTTATGGAGCGGCATGAACTCCAGATCCCCACCCCGGACAAAAATGAACTCCCGGTGCCATCCCTTAAGCGACGTCAACATACTAACCGGGAGCACCATCTTATCAGAGGGATACCCACAATCCTCTATCCTAAACATGAACTCGTAAATCGGCCGAGCGGTGGATCTCTTAATTTTAAAAATATGATGAAAAAGTTTGAAGGTGGGGAGGTAATTTTTGGCATGACAGCAAGCTAAAAACCAGCTGATCCATTTCACCGAGTTCAGGGCTAGCTGAGTAAAAGGGATACCATAAACATCCCGGCATAGGGACTTGGTGAACTGATGTAATCCGAGGCGCATGCCCTGAAGATGCTCAAACGGAATTCCAACCCATCCCCCCTCTGGTCTGTGGTATACCCTTTCATGCTCCTCAGGCCATCTCCACTGGTATGTGTCATCAAGGTTAAAGGCAAGCCTAAGGGCACCATCTACCTCGACGTCTGTATATTTCTCCTGGACCTCTCTATGAACCGCCCCACACTCATACCTAGTCCCCGGGGCGGTAAAGAACTTCCTATCCATCTCATCCTCATTATAAGGCTCCCGGCCTCCCAAACCATCTGGGCCCCCATATGCCTCGGATAAATCTCTGTAATAAAAGCTTACGGGCTTGGGATTCACTCGGCACTGGACAAAATATTCATCTACATCCTCCCACGACCCATCCGGATTCGATAAGGTACCCCCGGGACCTAATACTAGGGTCTGAGCTAAAACTTGTTGAGGCTGGTCAACCCGGGGAGGCATCTCTACTGAACTACAGCTAGAAGAGGAAGAGGGGTAGAAGGAGTTAAGTTCACCTAACCCGACAGGACGCTCGGGATACTGATTCCTAAGAGTAGCAATACGTTTAAAGCGACTACCTGGCATATACTACACGTGTCTATGTAAACGCACCCCGGAGTCAATGCCAAACCCGAACCCAACAACAAAATAAGACAAAAAATAGAACAAGTTTAGAAACAAATCATGTACGTATCTTACCCCAAAAACAAGATCTGCAGCATATACATACATATACAACAAAAAGCATATATCAAGAACACACCCCGGGCTCTACAACTATTTACACTACAAAAACCCACTTATTCGCATACAACACTACCAAAATCCATGTTAAATACGCAAATCAAGCACAAAACCATTGCAAAGGCCATGCAAAATCTACAAACTACAGAGATTAAAGGTCGAATAAACAAGACAGTCATGAAATTCGAACAAGGAATACGAAAGAGCGAAGCAAAACTCTCACAAAATGGTTACATGCATTGCGATAACGAATGGAAAAGAAGTAAAGGAGAGAGGTGAGAAATCAAGATGCTTACAAAGTAGCAGGAGAAGGAAATGCGGCTTCAACAGCGAATCTCTGTAAAATGCTCTCTTATCTCTCTATGCAGAAGTGTTTGCGTAAATGAAAAAAGAAAAGGAGAGGGTGGTATTTATAGAAGGAAGAAAGGTAAGAAGCAGGTGAAAGGTTTTTGCAGTAAAAATTAACCCCCGCCCACGTGGCAGAACCCAATTAGCCCCAAAAAGTAACTGCACAACAGTTATTACATGAACTGTCACGTAATCATTACGTGGGCGCGTCTTTTTAGGAGAAAAAGGGGGGGAAATAAAAACTGTACACTCAAAAGATACGCATAAAACGTGCATATCTTTGACCCCGGCTGGAATCCCAACAGCCGCCTGACATCCCAGATTCGCAGCAACAGCTTTTCAGAGT
Organism: Apium graveolens; assembly: GCF_009905375.1. Classification (NCBI taxonomy): domain Eukaryota; kingdom Viridiplantae; phylum Streptophyta; class Magnoliopsida; order Apiales; family Apiaceae; genus Apium; species Apium graveolens. The sequence continues at coordinate 81,819,063 of NC_133650.1, read as the reverse complement.
CCGGACAAATCGAATGGGTCTCATCCCCACTTGACCCCGGGGTTATGGGGCAGCAAAACAAATCAAAGCCCCAAAACCTTTCTAAGCATTTCAAGGAATCCCACCTTGAACTAAAATCAAATGACTAACCAAGTCAACCCCGGAGTCTCAGCCCAATTTGACCCCGGGGTTAGGGGGCAGCGAATCAAACCCCCAAAATTTTCCAAAGTATTTCAAGGAATCCCACCTTGAACTAAAATCAAATGACTAACCAAGTCAACCCCGGAGTCTCAGCCCAATTTGATCCCGGGGTTAGGGGGCAACAAATCAAACCCCCAAAATTTTCCAAAGTATTTCAAGGAATCCCACCTTGAACTAAAATCAAATGACTAATCAAGTTAACCCCGGAGTCTCATCCCCATTTGACCCCGGGGTTAGGGGGCAGCGAATCAAACAACCCCCAAAGCTTTGCAAAGGCGCCGCAGCACAAAGGTAATTACTCTACTCCCCCATCCGGATAAACCCGCATAAGGGAGTGGGGGGCAAATGATAGCCCATAATAATTCAGGCCCAATTGAAGAGGCCCAAGGCCCAAACATAAGATCCCAGGACACGTGGCGACATCACCACCGTCCAAGTTCCCGGGATCCAGAACGTTCCTACGCTCTGGATCTGATAGTACTCTGACGTATTCAGCGTTGACCTTGATAAGCCCAGGACACGTGGCAACATCACCACCTTCCAGGCACCCGGAATCCAGGACGTTCTTACGGTCCAGATCTGATAGTACTCTGACGCATCCCAGGCGTCCAGATGCCCTACAGTCCAAAAGGCCAACCTACGGTCCAGATGAAAAGGGACAAACCCCTAAACCCTAGTAGGAGGCCTATAAAAGGTAGAACAGGAGGAAGGTTACAGGTCACAAGCTTTTATACTCTCTCTCTCACACACATATACTTACATGCACACACGTACTCCTCACAAACATATCTGCATAATCCCAATTTTGCCCTTCTTCTCCTCAAAACCCTTTCTCATCCTCACGTCGGAGGTGCCGCGGGGACGCCACCCCCCTCCGGTTCGGTTTTGCAGGTTCCCACCCTACAGCTACACCGCACACGACCGTCGTCACAGCCTAAAAGGAGTTTGAGTTCGGGCCCTATAAGGAGAAGGTCCCGGGGTGATCCGGGATTATCACCGACACTCAAGCTAAGCTTTTAAGGTGTCGGTTTACTAGAATGTCGATGTCTATTATGTCTATTTGTTGTGTCACCGTAAAAGAATCGACGCCTAAAGTAAATTCTTAAAAAATATATTTTATTTCTGTTTTAGTAATATTCTCGGAATGCTTTCATACATAACAATACTCCCAGAAATATAATTGAAAAATCATTTGTCAAACCACCCAAAACACAAGCATGATCAAATTTTTAATTATATTAATCCAAAAACTCTCAATATATTTTTAGTATAAATGTTAAAAAAATTAAAGTATCTTAAAATTTAAATACAACCAAAAATTATTTGAAAAGTACGTGAGAATGTTTTCCAAAACAATATATATAGTCCCTTTCACAGAATAAAATTAGCCACGTCAGCGTTCAAAAACCAGCAAATCGTCGTTAAGATCATGGTTTTAAGGAGGTTCAACTTCGTCACTCAAAATTGTCAGCAATGTCCATCATTAAATTTACACTCCATCTAGTTGTCTGCCTGCATTATATGAGTACATCAATAACTAGTTCCATAATTATAAACTAATATATATACTTCATCCCATTAATTAGTACCATGCCATGTATTTAAATAAAATTTGGAGTTTTCCATTCTGCTCATTTCTAATGCAATACTACTACTTTCTGCTTCCCATAAGAAATATAATATAATTCTTTTAAAACTTACAAGATAACTTGGAGAATTGAATGGGACAGGTAGGCGGAGTATATCAACAAGCATGGTCATGACACCAACACCAACAGTAGACAATGAGACAAGAAACATGAAATTGAGTAGATAAAACTATGACCGACATAAAACAGAATAGCCAACCAACTTATAAGTATTAGTGGTTTTGCAATGCAATTTTTGTACATCGTGTTATATCACTAATAACTAAATATAATTCAAGGTACAAGGGCATTGATGATCAATATAACAACGAAAGAACTTATAAGTTCGATATTTGCACAACAAAGAACCCAAGGGAGTTATATAATAGCACTTGAAGTATTCTAAATATAATACTGTTGAAAAATACTCCATAAAAAGCCAAGCACAAGAAATTAAGGCAGTCATGTCTCAATGTCAAAAAAGTATTCAATTTAAAAACTATCTTTCATTCTTATCAAACTTATAATGAGCACCAAAATAAGATGCAAGGAATATCAAACTTCAACCACGATTTCTAATAAAATAAAAGGTCAAAAACTAACTATTTACGTAAAATTAGCTTGATATATGAGATATGACCTTAACAATTCCCGCGATAATATTTCATCATGACCTTGTGGCATCCATGACCCACCTAAAACTTTCCTCTGCAAATAATCTTGTTTGAAATAGTGCCAAAACCAACAATTAGCAGAGAGATTTAGGGGGCTGTATTCAATTGGGATTTTGAAAGATTTTTATGGATTTTAGAAATCATGGATATTCAATTTGGATTTTAAATAATCCTTTAAAATCTCAAAGGTATTCAACAAGGATTGGAAAAAATCTTCTAAAATCTGAGTATTTAATTTAGATTTTAAAAAGTCAATCAAAATTTGGTGGTATTCAATTTGGATTTTAAAAAATCCATCAAAATCTGATGGTATTCAAAAGTCCATGGATTTTTTTTTATTTAAAAAAGTTGTGGATTTTGATGGATTTGCTAGTACATTTTTAATATCTTCAAATCTCTTCAAAATACATGAGATTTTGATGGATTTCTAAAAAACTCCGCAAAATCTGCAAGACTCTACAAGATTTTGGATCAATTCCATCAAAATCCACGAAGAATTGAAATCAACGAAAATTTTTTAAAATCCGTAGATTATTAACAATCCTTTAAAATCTGAAATGAATATACCACCTTAGTACATTATGAATATCTAAATATTTTGTTTGTTCGTGATGTAAAAACCAATACCAAACAAACATTCTTTAAAAGATATTAGTTTACCAATTCCAATTTTAACCGTAACAGAAACTGATGTGCAGTACAATTAAGTCCACGACAAGAATTAAAAAATACAGCGGCAATTTAATGCAGACAACTGCAAACTAACCAGCAAATCCTCTCTCTGTTGGGACTTCCTACATAAATATAATTTTAATTTTTCTGATTTTATAAAAGGTTGCCATTTTATTTCTTATCTAATAGAGTTTTGTGGTTTTGCTTCATTTCTAGGCCAGTTATTTTGGCAAGAGATACGAGACATTTTCTGACATCAATATTCAGACCCTTCTCCCTTTTACGTGCCAAATATTATATTATATAAAAATGGATTTTATATGTAAAAGAAGATGATAAGTTGATCAAATCCTCAATTTCTTTGATAACACAAGATTTCAAGATTTTTATGTTAAAAACCAACAATACAAATGATAATTATTAATAAACGTATTTAATGAGCAAAGTAAGATGTTTAAAAACTATAGAAAAGCAAAGTGACTATACCTCGTAATTGTCATGTTGGCTACATCATTTTATATACACGAAAACTTAAAAATAAAGTACAATCATTTGATATTACTATATACAGTTGAGAACTTAATGCGTTTACTGAATATCACGCTACTGTATTAAAAGTAAGGCTATTATCCCTTAAAACACAGCTATCATCCTGCACTAATAAAATTCCTGTACTTCACCTCACGTTGACATTGTTTTTATATGTCCCAATATTTAAGGCTTCTATCAACTCTATATTAATCTAGGGCCTAATTTTGAATCCAAGGTATATATTTTGTACAAGTTTACCATATCAAGTTTCCAGAAGACTTGAAGTTATACCAACATATTTGAGTTATAATATTAATTTAAATTTTTTTAATTGAAATATGTACATCTACCGCATGTTATAGCTTTAAGTAAAGGAACATTGATGGATATTACTAAATCATGTCAGCGAGTATAAAAAATATCAAATTCTACAAATTAGTAAAAGATTCAGAATAAAAGGCTGATGCCTAGTGTCGGCTGCTAGGATCAATTGAATGCAATGATATTATTTTCCCAAAGACTTTGATAGTATTCAAATTTGGGAAGTACTAACCTCCACCATCCTTCTTTCTTCTTTGTGCGTGCTCTAAAAAACTGTTGGGTCATCAACACGCCACTTAGCCCTCTTTGGAGAATATCCAACATGCCCTAAATAATGTACATGCTCATTTTATTTTTGAATTACTTCTATTTTGTTGCTTGTGGTTAGGTCCCGAATTATCGTAGAGGGGGGTTGAATACGATAATCATTAAATTAAAAATTATTTCGAATCCTTAGCGGATATAGATTTAGTGCTCGGTTAGTATTTCCGTATTCTTGAGAGGAATAGTGTTTGGGAATATAAAACGAGGAATACAAGATATTCGGTGAAGTATATATTCGTATATAATTCCGCGAGTGGTGTTGCTACACTCCGGTAAATAAATTAACCGGTTACAATCTAAGAACAACAAAGTTCCTAACTACTACAAAGATTTACAAATCAAATCCTATACAATAATCTAGCTTTTGTTTGTCTAAGGATTTAATTACTGGGTAACGATTATAATGCCCCTATGAATATACAAGAATTAAATCGGGCATTATAACGTTACTCCGGTGAGAAGTTAAACGGATATTCAAGGTGCCAGAACTTCTCTATAAATCTATGCTTCTTGTATTATCAGCTCTCCTTTTGTTGGAGAAGAAGATAAACATAACTTATTTCGATCTGCTGCAAAGTGTAGTCTTTTTATCCAATAAAATGTGTGGCTGAGGATTGAAGACTCTTTGACGACAAGTTCATTTCTGTGGCGACAAGGAAGCTCTGTGGCGACCGGGGGAGGGGGAAGCCTCTGTGGCGACATGTTTTGTGGCAACATGTTATCACAGGTACATGTACTTAGTTGAACTAACTTTAACAAACACCAAACAAACTGCATTTGTTTGTTTATTTTATTTCCTTTTTAGTTTTCTTTCTTTTTCTTTTTTTTTTTATTTTATTTTCTTTTTCCTTTTGTTTTCTTTTTCTTTTTCTTTTGTTTTTGTTTTCCTCTTTTATTTTTGTTTTTGTTTTTCTCTTTTTTTTATTTTCTTTTTGTTTCTTTTTAAGTTTAAATTGTAATTAAATTAATTTATAAAATTAACTTAAATATAACTTATATAAATAAACTAATTTAGATTTATAAAATAAACTTATTTAAAGTTTATAAAATAAATTATTTTAAGTTTATTAAATAAATTATATTAAAGTCCACTAAATAAATTTATTTAATTTACCAATTAAACTTTGACTTTTGCCAGTCCCCTGAGCTATTTAGCTGTATACCCCGCGCACCTCGTCTCGTACTTTAACATATAAATGTTCAATCCAAGTACGTTTTTCAACTTAACAATTCTTCTATAAAAAATACCCAGATTTCTTTCACGAGCTGTTGACGCCTAGTGCAACTTGTCTGGTTCACAGACGACTAACCCCGATTCAGTTCTTCGTATTATAGCCTTGATTAAATTGTTAAGCTTTCCTCAACTTTATTGCTTCGTACACTGACTGTCAATAAACAATTATACTTTCACTGGAATCCTTTCTGGTACTCTAGACAACATCTTCATTAACCTCTGTCTATACCCTGTCTTCAATTCTTCAGATTCCTATGCTTCGAACATTGTCTATCTTCAATCAATGCCAATACACTGAAATCTTCCGGTAGCACTTGTATACTGAATCTTCAACATTTCTGAAACCCTGAAAGTCTTTAACCTTTGTTCTTCACTGAGGCATGATCATATTAATGAACTTCTTTGAGTGACCTATAAACAGACTTCAGGCCTTCTTCTAATCTTCTGATTCTTTGTATTTGCCTTATCTTCATTCTTCCTGATTTCTTGTGTAGACGTAGTATTATTAACCTGTAATGTTATAGTGTTGTTATCGTGTTGAGTTATCACGTAACTGTTCATACAGCTACGCAGTCTCACCAATAATCTCCCCCTATTTAATTGTTAAATCTAACAAACAAATTAAATAGAGAGGATAACTCAACTAACAACTAGAAAAAGTAATGTACCAGGACTTGTAAATAATGCTACTGGTATTCTGGATCAAATACTGCATTTCCAGATTTCTTGAGTAACTGAAATGAAAGATGCTTGTTCCTCTAGCCCTGAACTGATCTTCAAGTATTTTTATCTTCATTTCCTTGGTTCTTCAAATCTCTGCCAGATAATACTTCTCAGTCTTGAAGAAATAATCAACAACTTCTTTTATACAACCACATTTCATGTTGAGAAGTGCATATCTCTCTTGCTTCTCCCCCTATGAGAATCAACCGCTTAAAGGAGATCACCTTCGTTTACCACATCTCCCATAGAATAGGATCCGCAGATAAAAACCAATGGTACTACCCTTTTGGAAAACAACTTTTCCCCTTATGAAGAATAGTGATGAACCAAACCACTTCTTCTGATCACTAGGAAATCACCTTGTGTTTACCATATCTACCATTCAATAGGATCCGTAGTTACAAATAACAATGGTGTGGTGTAGTGTATATGTGCTTTACCTTTTTCCTCCACCCTGCTATTTCTCCCCCTTAGTTGAGTAATCCTCCAAACTATTACATAAGCTTTTATCTCCCCCTTAGAGAAGGAATGTATGCTGTTGTCTAAAGGAGTTCACATATTTTACTTGATTGGAAAAGAAATAGCAAGTCAGAGTCTGATCAACCATGTCCCTTTAAATTCTGCCAAATGGCTTCACTATTGATCATCTTGTTAACCAATATTCCAAAGTCCTTATACCTCCCAACTGTGAGATTACCAATTGTTACCAATTGTTAGCTCCCAACTTGTTAGATCCCGAAGTATTCTAATCCAAGCTGTAAATGTTAGGTCCCTAAGAGTTAGGTTCCAATCATAAACAGATTTGAGAGTCGAAGTATCAAGAACCATGTTTAGGGATAGGGAATGGGATATGGTGTTTCTGTCTTTCTTCCTCACTGTGAGTGTGTGATTCTGTTTCGTGTACCTCATAAGTGTTTCACTCTTCTCTCCACTCGTGTTTACACTCATTCTCACAAGTGTATCACTCCTCTCATAGCTCCAAAATCCAGCTGTACCTGCAAGGAAAATCACCTTAGCCATCCTTAAGGAGGTCACATGTGATGCAATGGGAGTTCGCAAATTCCCATCCTTGTTAGACTCGTCAGATGAATCTGAGTCATAATCTACAAGTTGCTAGTTTCCCTTTTAGGGTTCCAGATTCGAACTCTGAGAAGGTAAACAATGATCCAAAGAATATAGCATAAAGATCAAAGTTTCCTTCTAATGTCTGTGAAGACATTTCCTTGTGACTCATCAGGTAATATCTGAATTATTGTCAACAAGTTACCGATCTGCACCTATGTCAGATCCACTATCCGCAGATGATCTAGGTTTATTAGTCCTGGGGAGGTAGACACTGACCACTAACATATGGCTATTGGATCAGTATCCTCTCCTAACACCTGTAAAGGGAATTGGTCCATTAAAGAACCTTGAACAATCGAATCTGACCTTAAAATGGTCGAAACTCTTGTTTCCATCAACTCATCCTTTGTGTGTGTAACCTTTCCTTGTACATCAAGAATTGCCTATGTTTGAGGTGGTGACACTACATCGGATACCCTGGCCGACAGGCGAATTTCAATAGACGCACCCTGTAGAGGATTAATCTAGTAACTATTTTTGTGCCTTTTCACCCATTACATCTTTTTGAGAAGATGTATGGGGGCTAGCAGTTGTCTTAGTTTAAATATATCTCAACTTTGTAGGAGAAAGAGCTGCTGGGTTGACTTCAGAACCTTCCTTATGTGGTGCACTAAGGCACTTTCTCCCTTACGCTCATTCATACTTCATTTTATTGGTAAGAGAGTTGTTAGTCCCTTAACAAAGTAACAAGAATTACAGAAGGGGGGTTGAATGGAATTCTTAAAACTTTTTCTTGAATAAAAATGTTCTAACTCAAATATATATATAAGTGTGAATTGATTAGCATAATGCGGAATAGTTACTTGAAATGAATGAAAACACAAGTAATTAAAAACAAGAGTTTTTAAAAACTTTCTGGTGGATTTGAATGATTCCACCAGAGATATATAATATATATTGAGAGAACTCTGTGTGCAAAAAGCTCACAGCTGCTTACAAAAATGATAACAACTAAGAACGAGAGAAATGCTAAGAATACAGCTTACAAATGTTTCTCTCTTGGTTGCTTAGTTCCTTAGTTACTATTATATTGCTGCTTCTTGGTTTATATATCACCAAGATTACAAAGTAATAAGACAGGATAATAAAACAAAAACTATGAAGTCTAATACAATGCTACTTCATTACTCTATTCCAGCATCTTTGAATATCTTCATAATAGTATGGAAATGGCAATGCTTCTTTGTTCTCGAAAACCCAGTTGAATAGGCTACCACATTCTATTTGCATACACTCGACGCATGTGACTGTGTTGTCACTGTCAACAGATATTTGAATTCTTTATCCGTCAGGTTTATGATCATCCGTCGAGTTATTGATCATCCGTCGGGTTGCTGATCATCCGTCGAATCCATTGTTGTTTATCCGTCGGGTAGCAATCAGGCACTTGACTCTATTTCATTTATGCAGAATTACAAGACATCATCTATGTATAATTAATCAACCTATTCTACATATCTAGTTAAAGTCAATATGACTTAAGTACTACTACAGATTCTAAACAATGTGTATGCAGAAATGTGCTACAGACTTATTGTTACATAAGTTACTCACTCGATGGATAATAAGTCATCATCCGTCGGGACTAAAATGAGTTATCCGTCGGGACTATAATCCTTATCCATCGAGTGCTACATTTTCACTAAGTAAAATCTACCAAGGTGTTTTTTTCATGAAATCATCAAGTACACAACATATACACAACAATCTCCCCCAATTTATGTCTACTGGAATTGTAGCCATAAATTAAGAGATACTTGATGATAACAAAACACCCTAAAAAATACAACTTTAAAAGAAAGTAGATAATACTAAAATGTGTTTCAATTAACAAAATGTACAAAGTTTTGCTCACGGTCATTTTCAAGATGCTCCTCTAGCCTGAGCAGATTTATCTAGTTTCTTGAAGGTCTGGATCTCTTTCCAAGCTTTCTGTTGTTTTCTTCAATCTGATTTTGGAGCTGCCTGTGGAATTCCAGTTCATCGGATTCTGAGAGATTTAGCTTTTCTTGCATTTGTCAAGAGAGTCTCATTGCTAGAGATGCTCAATTGGTCTTCCAATCTGAAAAATCTTCTCACTCCTTTGTCATCCATGAACTTCATTAGCCAGTAGGGCCTTAGATGCACTCTTCTCCCTGTGTAAGGGATGATTAGAGTCTTTGAGAGTGCATCTTTAGCTCTAACACTCCTTAGTTCTTCAATCTTCTTCAGTACCAATCTTCTTGCAGTAACATTGAACCCAAAGTTCTTCTTAAAAGATGAATAAACCTTAATCAGTAGAGCTTGGCTTTCTAGAAGGATCCTGTGAAGTGGCCACTGAATCTCCCTTCCTCCCTTGTACTTGAACACTAACCTTTCAAGTAGGTTTCTGTATGCATCAATTCCTCTCACTTCATCTAGTTCATCTAGATAGAGGTTTAGATCAGAAAACTCCTTGATGTCACACAAGTACATATATTCTCCTTTGTTAACTTTATATTGAGCTTTGACTAGAGATTTGGATTTGAGAGGTGAGAACTTCACTTTCTTGACTGCTCTTGACTTTGTTCTTTTTGGCTTGCTGAGGATTGGTAAATTGAAATCAGGAATTAGTATGTTTTCCCATTCTATTGGCTCATCCTTAGGCACAATAGGTTCACCATGAATGTTCCTGTAAGGATCCACCACCTTGATATCTTCAAATACCACAGAGGGTTTTGATACTTGAGTTGTAGTTGAAGTGGACTCCTTGGGAAACTGATTCTCCAATTCCTTATCAACAATGCCCAATTTCCTTTTGGTTCTTTTAGCCAATTCCTTGATTCTTGGAGACTTCTTCTGTTGTTCAACTTGCTTCTTTGGATCTTGAGATTCAATGATTTCAGATGGCTGAGCAGGAATTTGTTGCGATGAATTTACAGCATGTAGCTTGGCCAAGATAGTAATTTGCTCTTTCTTTTGTTTGGCCTTTTTAGCATCTAGATCAGCTTGCTTCTTTTCCTGCTTCAATCTAGCCTTTTCTTCTCTCTTTGCTTGAGCAAATTGAGGATGTCCAGCCACCACACAAATTTCTTTCCCATTCCTGAAAATTTTAGCAATTCTCTTTTTGGAAGCTGAATCAGCTAGATCTTTGTAGAAAGCAATTGACCTTCACAGAAGCTTCTTTTCATCAGGATTAGGTGTCTCATACACAGTATCCAAAGGGTTCTTCAATGATAATTTTGGATAATTTACCCTTGGTTTCAAAATTATGTCAGCCTTTGGAGATTTGATGCAGGATGACTGTCCCCTTTCCAGATAGTCGATGCTCATCTCATTCACAGAAATTTGCTTGACTTGAGAGTGATGGATGGCTGACTTTACTGGCTCCCTGACTAGTCCAAACTTCTTTTCTATATCCTCATCTATCTTCTCCCAGCTGATTGGCTTCAACTGCTTCAATTCAGATGCTCTAATGTTGGCTGCTGCTTCATTTATCAGATCTATACTGTTTGTAACTGGTGGCTTTGAGATAGTAATTGAAGGCACAATTACTTTACTGATTTGAATTTGAAGCTTCTCCCCCTCACTTGGTCCTTTCTCCCCCTTTTTGTTATCATCAAGTTGAGCAGAGGAGGGGGTTTGAGCAGCCACCAGTTTTTGAAGTAAATCTGTCTGTTGGGCTTGATGAAGATGAATGGCTGTTAAAGATGCTTTCATGGCTGACATTCTTGTATCCAATGCATCTATCTTGGTTGCAAGATCAGAATTTTTCCTTAATTGCCTCTTGATGTCAAGCATTGTAGCTTCTGGAAGCTTAGAGTCCATTTTATCTGAAATGGCCTTCTTCATCTCCTCAATATCACCCTTGATGGTGTTTACATCCCTAGCATGTTGGAAGCCTTGAATTTGTTGAAGTTGCAGAGAGGCTAGATGTGCCTAAATGAGCTTCTTGGTGCTGGCATTTGAAGTGGTTTGAAGAGCAGTATTTGTCTGATTGATTAGCTGGATCAGGGTTGTATTGAAGTAGTTCTCATCACAGTGCTTTGAAAATGCCCATGATGGCATACCTGATCTTGAACTGGAACCTACTTCTCCCCTATGTCAATTGCTTCATCTTCACTATTCCCACTTTCATCACCAAAGAAATCAGCTGAGCCACCAGTCTCATAATCCACATCACCAGCTGTAGAGGGAAAAACTGTGATGACATCCTTAGCTCTTATCATAGAATGTGTGGTATGCACCAGATTGAGCATCCTTTCTGCATTGTCATTGCCCTGTTCAGCTAGAAGTTGATAAGCTGGAACAGGGTGAGTAAATGCCTCAGCATCAAGGGAGGTGGAATCTATAACAGCTTTAGGTTGCTGAGATAGTCCCTCCCTGTCTGCATCCTGGACATTCATTAACTCACTAGCAATAACATCCATCCTTATAGCTCCAGTACCTGCATTTCTCTCATTTTCTCTCTTTTGTTGTATCAGGGTTTCACCCTGGCTCCCCACCCTCATACCCTCACCTTCACCTTCTAAGTTGGGACTCCTCTTACTTTCTTTTGCCAATCCTGAAGAAATGGATTGCATAATTTCACTCATTTCCTCTCCTTTTTCCTAGGAGCAACCCAGACTCTCACTCAAAACACTCTTCTCTCTCAATCCTAATAGTGACCGTACAACCACTAATTCTTCTGCACTTGAAATAAATGAAGTTTGAAGCTGTGCAGAGATACTCGACGGATGAGTGATATCCATCGGGTGAGTGGTTTTTCTATCCGACGGATAACTGCTGTTAAGCTTATCCATCGGGATACAATCACTACTCGATGGATGAGCAATATCCATCGAGAGAGTAGAAATGAATGAACTAGGAATGGAAACTATTGTGGACTCTGTGCTGATTGAAGATATTTTGGGCACATATGATTCAACAGTTCCTGAAAGAATGGGAAAGAGTGCCAACAAATCATCTAAAAGATGATGCTCACTTGCACTAGATTTTGGCTTCCCCAACAAAGTGAAAGAAGGGGAATCAGGAATTGATGTGTTTATCATATCCACATCCAGTGAGTTTGTGGGTGAGTTTGGTGTTTGAGGTGCTTCTATTACTAGAGATTTTGGCTGTGACTCCACATTTATTGGAGTCACATCAAACTAAATTTGTGAAGGTGCAGTGACTGTGTCTTTCGCACCAGTTTGCACAGTGTGTGTACCCTATGCATCCCCAAGGGTTTTAGATTTCTTCTTTCTGGCATAAGTTTGGGGTGAGCTTGTGTCCCTAATCCTCTTGGCCTATGCTTTTGGTTGAGAGCTATGTTCAATAACTACATCCTTTTGGGAGGATGCAGCTAGAAATGAGCTTTTATCCTTTTTAGCACTACAGTTTGTTGGGAAACTGCAGTGTGGCTAGAATGGGAACCACTCAACTTTCCATCCTTATCCTTAGGGTTTCTTTTATGTTCACCCCTTCCCTCACCTGTCTTACCCACCTGCACACTCCCCTCTTTGGTTTTGGTGGATTTTGCAACTGGCATCTTTTGAGTGATACCAGAGGGGGCTTTCTTAGATTTGGATTTTGAAATATTTGCAGGTTTGGTAGCTTGGGTAGGCAACTGTTGGGTCATTGACACAGTTGCAATAGCCACACTAGAACTTAAAGAAATTAATGAGGTTGGAATAGTGGTAGGAATAGATAAACTTATCTCACTTACCCGAGGTGCTTCCATTACAGGGAAATAGAACAGTTTCACCTTCTTGTGATGATTGGCCCTGTTCAAATCTGCAATGAGCCTTCTCTCTGAACCCAACAATCTAATTTGTTGTTAGGGTTCTCAAGCACAATACCCTCAGAGAGATGGTTAGCTAACATCATAAAGAATCTAGCATAATACACATTCTTACCTCTCTTATTTAACTCTCCTAGTTTAAAACCTAACTCAAACAAAACAAGGTCACTGAAATTATAGAATTTATCTGTAACTAGCATGTAGAGCATGTTAAGCATGGAGATATTGACTGAATCAAAATTACTGACTTTACCTGAAAAGACCTTTGTCACTACATCACATATAAAACTCCATTCTTTCCTAAGGCCCAGTCTCCTAATGTCACTTAACTTAGAAGTAGAAAGAGCATAGTTCATGGAATTAAGCATATTGATTATATCAGTTTCAGTGTGTGGTGAGGTCACAGTGTTATCAGGAATCTTGAAACATGCTTTTATAACATCACTATTGATACATAATTCTTTACCTTTAATGGTGAGTGTGATTGTCTTATCTGTTGAGTTGTATGTAGCAGTGGTCCACATCTCTTCAACAACTTCGCAAAAGATTGTGGGTGATTCCAGCATGGCATAGCTAAGCTTGCAATTCTTCACAAAGTCCATCATCTTGTGATAGTCACCAGATTGCTGAATACCCTTATTTACTAATGCAGTGAAATTGTTCTTCTCATAAATAAACCCAGTTTGAGACATAATCTTGACAACGGGCGCCATTGTTAGAGAATGAGAGCTTGAAGAGAAAGAGTAAGTGCTTTGAAAGAGAAAGAAATTTGAGCAGTTGATTTGAGGATGATAAAAGAAAAACAATTGAAAAGAAATAAGCTTTTATACTATCTCAAAGAATAACTACTAAAAATAATAAAGTAAAATAAAGCAACCAATGAAAATTTCCTAAAATAGCCATTTAAAAATAAACTGTAAAAATTCCACCCATTATCCGTCGTGTTATGCTTACAAACTGTAAGTATACTCGATGGATAATGTTCAGGGAATTAACGGCTGAAATTAAGACAATTCGACGGATGAGGATAGACTGTTACCCGTCGAGTCATAAAATATTCCAGAAAAATAATTGATTTTTATTAGCAAATAGTATACCGACGGATGATCAAACTCGATGGATAAGGATCATCCGTCGAGATGTAAATTTTGACTTAGCCAAAATTTCATCCAAGACTGAAAAATCAATTAAATTTTTGGCTGCATATCAACTTGCAAATTATCTTATATAGATTTAAGAATAATTAAGCATACCTAACTCACTTACCAACCTTGAAAAGGTGGATTCATCCAGTGGCTTGGTAAAGATATCTGCAAGCTGCTTCTCACTTGGAACAAAGTGTAGTTCCACAGTACCATTCATTACATGTTCCCTTATGAAGTGGTACTTGATATCTATGTGCTTTGTCCTTGAATGTTGTACTGGATTTTCAGTGATGGCAATTGCACTTGTGTTATCACAGAAAATAGAAATCCTCTCAACTTGCAAACCATAGTCTAGCAATTGATTTTTCATCCATAATATCTGTGCACAACAACTACCAGCAACAATATATTCAGCTTCAGCTGTAGAAGTAGAAACTGGATTTTGTTTTTTACTGAACCAGGACACAAGCTTGTTTCCTAGAAATTGACAGGTTCCTGTTGTACTTTTTTTTATCAATTCTACAACCTGCATAATCTGCATCTGAATAACCAGTTAGATCAAAACCAGAATCTCTAGGGTACCAAATGCCAAGTTTTGGTGTCCCCTTGAGATATCTGAAAATTCTCTTAATAGCAATTAAGTGAGATTCTCTAGGATCAGCCTGAAATCTAGCACATAAACATGTAACAAACATTATATCTGGCCTACTAGCTGTTAAGTACAGAAGTGAGCCAACCATGCCCCTATAACTTAATATATCCACAAACCTTTCAGTAGTGTTTAATTCAAGCTTAGTTGCAGTAGCCATGAGAGTTTTTGCAGATGTGCAATTCATTAGATCAAACTTCTTTAAAAGATCAAAAATATATTTAGTTTGACTAATGAATATTCCATCACTAACTTGCTTAACTTGCAAACCAAGAAAGTAAGTTAGTTCTCCCATCATACTCATTTTATACTTACTTTGCATCAATTTAGCAAACTTTTTGCAAAGTTTCTCATCTGTAGAGCCAAAAATAATATCATCTACATAAATTTGAACAAGTATACTAGAGCCATTAACATTTCTAAAAAATAAAGTTTTATCTACAGTACCTCTTGTGAAATGATTTTCCAAAAGTAACTTTGATAAAGTATCATACCAAGCTCTAGGTGCTTGCTTCAATCCATAAAGTGCTTTCAAAAGATAATAGACATGTTCTAGAAAATTTGGATCTTCAAAACCAGGAGGTTGACTGACATAGATTTCCTCCTCCAAATCTCCATTCAGAAAGGCACTTTTGACATCCATTTGATAGACCTTGAAATTGGCATGGGTTGCATAGGCTAAAAAGATTCTAATGGCTTCAAGTCTTGCAACAGGAGCAAATGTTTCATCAAAATATATTCCTTTTTATTGACAATAGCCCTTAGCAACCAATCTAGCTTTGTTCCTGACTACTATGCCATTTTCATCCATCTTGTTTCTGAATACCCATTTGGTGTCTATTGGATTCTTTCCTTTAGGCTTGGGTACCAGCTTCCATACATTATTCCTTTCAAATTGGTTTAGCTCCTCTTACATAGCTAAAATCCAATCAGGATCCAACAAAGCTTCTTCTACCTTCTTTGGTTCTTCCTTGGAAAGAAAGCTACTGTATAGACATTCTTCTTGAGTTGCTCTCCTGGTTTGAACTCTAGAAGAAACATCACCAATTATGAGCTCAAAGGGGTGATCTTTTGTCCATTTTCTTTGTTGAGGTAGATTAGCTCTAGATGAAGAGGCCTCATTCTTGTCTTGATGTGTGATTGAGTTTTGATTGTTAGAAACTCCCCCTGAGTTTGTGGATCTTTGATTTGAGAAAGGGGAACTTTCTATAGGTGATCTATCCTGACTTCATGCTCCTTTTGATAACCCGACGGATGGTGAATTTTGAGTACCGACGGATGAAGTTGGTTGTCTCCCGGCGGATGAAGCATTATGCAACTCGACAGATGTTGAGTTTTGTGCTTCATTGGTAGTTTATTTTTCTGCATTATCCTTTGATACTGTTTCTTGATCACTTTCATCATCACTGTCATCACTAACCATCTCCACATTGTCGAATTTGAGGCTCTCATGGTAATCTCCATCTTGAAGTCCTTCAATCTTTTTATCATCAAACATAACATGTATTAATTCCACAACAATGTTGGTTCTTAGATTGTAGACTCTATATGCTTTACCAACAGCATATCCAACAAAAATTCCTTCATCTGCTTTAGCATCAAACTTCCCATTTTGATCAGTTTGATTTCTCAGAATATAACATTTACAACCAAAGACATGAAGAAAATTTAGAGTTGGCTTCTTATTCTTGAACAATTGATAGGGAGTCATGCATCTTTCTTGATTAACCAGGGAAATATTCTGAGTGTAGCATACAGTACTTACAGCTTCAGCCCAGAAATATGTTGGCAGTTTAGACTCTTCAAGCATTGTCCTGACAGCTTCAATAAGTGATCTGTTCTTCCTTTCCACTACTCCATTATGTTGTGGAGTTCTTGCTGCTGAAAACTCATGCAGAATCCCATTTTCCTCATAAAATGCTCTCACGACAGAATTCTTGAACTCAGTTCTATTGTCACTCCTGTTTCTTCTAACCTTGAAATCAGGATGATTATTGAGTTGCCTTATGTGATTGATGATGATTTCACTAGCCTCATATTTAGACTTTAGGAAATATGTCCAAGAGAACTTTGAGAAATCATCTACAATTACTAGGCAAAATCTTTTCCTTGAGATGGACAACACATTGACTGGTCCAATCAAATCCATGTGTAGCAGTTGCAAAGGTTCTTCAATTGTTGAATCAAATTTCTTCCTGAATGATGCTTTAATCTGCTTCCCTTTTTGACAGGCATCACACAGTCCATCCTTAGAAAACTCCACTAGAGGAATGCATTTAACCAGTTCTTTCTTTACTATCTCATTCATGGTCTAGAAGTTTAAATGGGATAGCTTCTTGTGCCATAGCCAACTTTCATCCTGACTTGCTTTACTGAGAAGACAAGTAATATTTTGCATTAGATGAGTTGAAATCAGCTAGGTACACATTTCCTTTTCTCACACCAGTGAGAACCACTTTGTTGCTTCATTTGTTAGTCACGACACATGCTTCTGAGTTGAAGGTTACTGAGTTGCCTTTATCACAAAGCTGGCTGATACTAAACAAGTTGTGTTTGAGACCATCCACTAAGGCAACTTCCTCAATGATGACATTGTCCTTTGAAATCAAGCCATATCCCACAGTATAACCCTTGCTATTATCTCCAAAAGTAATACTTAGGCCAGCTCTCTCCTTGAACTCTGTGAGCAGGGTAGAATCACCAGTCATGTGTCTTGAACAACCACTATCCAAGTACCAAAGATTCTTTCTGTTTCCCTGCACACATCAAAATGAAATCAAGTTGATTTTGGTACCCAAGTTTCCTTGGGTCCTGCCTTGTTAGCTTTCTTTTTCTGTTTCTTAGGCTTTATCTCATTTGACTAGGGGATATCAGATTCATCCTCGGTCATTTGAGTTGGGCCTTGGAAACCATTCATTGCAACAAAATTATCATGCATATTATAATCAACAGGGAATGGCATGCTATTAGTGAATATGTTATTCCAGTAAGGCATGCTAAATTGCATTTGTGGCATACTAATACAGCATAATAGGGATTAGGTGCAAATGGCATATTAGCAAATTGTGCATTCAAATTCTGTGTAGACATAGCATTCATAGGCATGGGAGGCATGACATTCATGCTAGAAAAGTGAGGTGGCACAGACATGGAAGTAGGCATGGCAGATTTGCAATTAACAGACAAATAATTTACACTACCACACTTGACACATATTTTTCTAGGAGCATATTTATCAGGTGTGTAGTTATTGTGTTTGTTAATCCCTACTTTACCATTTCTATTATTTTTCCTTTTAACCTCTATTTTCACCTCAATCTTTTCAAGTCTGTCACTTAACTGTTTGATAGTCATGTGACCAACATTATCCTTTTTCCCTTTCTTAACTTGACTCGATTCTCCTGAAACAAAGTTCTTGGAAATAGATCCATACTTTTCATTCAACTTAACAAGTTTGGCTTTACTGATAGGCTTGCTTACAACCGACGGATAAGGATTGTCATCAGTCAACGGATAACCCTTTTTGTTATCCGACGGATGATCCTCATCATCCGTCGAGTCTACATCTGTTAGCACTCCATCCACCATATTTGGTTCTAGTTTCTCCTTGTTCTTTTTCCAGGCTGCATCACAAAAGAACTCGATTCCTTGAACTTTGGTAATTTGAGCATGGACATCTCTAGATGTTTTCCATGCCTTAATCACCTCCTGTTCACGCTCGAGCTGCTTCTTCAAAATTTCTTCTTTCTTCAAGGACTCAGTTAATTCCTCCTTGGAAATCTTACACTCAATTCTTAATTTTTCAAAATCAATGAACTGAGACTCTAGCACATTATTTCTCTCACTCAAAAACAAATTTTTTTCTTTGATTTTAGCATTTTCTTTAGTGAGAGACTTAAGTGTAACACGCAAATGATATAACTCTGTAGACATGTCATTTATAGCATCATTACACTCAACTTTAGATAAATGTGCAAGGTTTGTAGTGATTACCTGACTACTTGAAGAAATTGTTTCTGTTTCATCAGACTTGGCCATTAGGACTAGATTGACATAGCTGACATCTTCATCTTCATCTAGACCATCTGTTGCCCAGTCATTTTCTTGTGTAATGAAAGCCCTTTCCTTTTGTTTGAGCAGCTCAAAGTATTTTTGCTTATAATCCACAGGCTCAAACTTTTTCTTACCGGAATCTGACTTCCTACACTCACAGGAAAAGTGCCCTGCCAAGCCACATTTGAAACATTTGAATTTTGATTTATCCACCATGTTTCTATTTGGCTTGGCTGCTCCAAAGTTCTTTTTGAACTTGAGCCTGGAAAATCTTCTGGAAAGAAATGCTAAATGTTCATTAATGTCTTCCATGTCATCTTGGCTCAAAGAATCTTCACTTTCTACTGCAAGCCCCTTGCCCTTGCTTTCACAGACCCTTAAAGTTGACTCAACAGCTTCCATCTTCATCTCCTTCTCTTTCTCTAACTCAGCAACTAGTGCAATGGACCCTCCTTTCTTCTTTCCTCTCTCCATCCTCTCATCTTGCTCTATTTCAAGCTCATAAGTTTTCAGGATGCCATACAGTCTCTCCAAAGTAAACTCCTTATAATCTTGTGAGTTTCTTAATGAGACTGTCATTGGTTTCCATTCCTTTGGAAGAGATCTAAGGAATTTTAAATTGGAGTCTTTTTTCTGATAGACCCTTCCATGCAACTTTAGAGCATTTAGCAGTTTTTGAAACCTACTAAAAATGTCAGTGAGAGATTCACTTTCTTCATTATGAAAATGCTCATATTGCTGAATCAGTAGCTGCATCTTGTTTTCTCTAACTTGCTCAGTGCCATCACATATGATATGTATTGTATCCCAAACATCCTTGGCAGTTTTGCAGTTGATAATGTTGTCAAACATATCACCATTAACTCCATTAAACAGGATATTTATGGCCTTTTTATCCTCCCCGACTTGTTCAATATCAGGATCAGACCATTCATGCATTGGCTTGGGGAGAGATGGCTCATTTCTAGTTGCAGCTCTCATTGGAACATAAGGGCCTCTTTCTATGTAGTCCACATAGGCCTCATCTTGAGAAAGCAAATGAAGATGCATCTTTACCTTCCAATGATGGTAATTATCTTTATCCAGAAAAGGAATCTTGACTCCAACATCCTTCTTATTCATCTTGCTGCATTGTTTTGATCTTTAAACTCTTTCTTCTTCAAGAGCTGGCTCTGATACCAATTGTTAGTCCCTTAAGAATGTAACAAGAATTACAGAAGGGGGTTTGAATGGAATTCTTGAAACGTTTTCTTGAATAAAAATGTTCTAACTCAAATATATATATAAGTGTGAATTGATTAGCAGAATGCGGAATAGTTACATGAAATGAATCAAAACACAAGTAATTAAAAACAAGAGTCTTTAAAAACTTTCTGGTGGATTTGAATGATTCCTCCAGAGATATATAATATATATCGAGAGAACTCTATGTGCAAAAAGCTAACAGCTGCTTACAAAAATGATAACAACTAAGAACGAGAGAAATGCTAAAAATACAGCTTACAAATGTTTCTCTCTTGGTTGCTTAGTTCCTTAGTTACTATTCTATTGCTGCTTCTTGGTTTATATATCACCAAGATTACAAAGTAATAAGACAGGATAATAAAACAAAAACTATCAAGTCTAATACAATGCTACTTCATTACTCTATTCCAGCATATTTGAATATCTTCATAATAGCATGGAAATGGCAATGCTTCTTTATTCTCGAAAACCCAGTTGAATAGGCTACCACATTCCATTTGCATACACTTGACGCATGTGACTATGTTGTCACTGTCAACATATATTTGAATTCTTTATCTGTCGGGTTTATGATCATCCGTCGAGTTATTGATCATCCGTCGGGTTGCTGATCATCCGTCGAATTCATTGTTGTTTATCCGTCGGGTAGCAATCAGGCACTTGACTCTTTTTCATTTATGCAGAATTACAAGACATCATCTATGTACAATTAATCAACATATTCTGCATATCTATTTAAAGTCAACATGACTTAAGTACTACTACAGATTCTAAACAATGTGTATGCAAAAATGTGCTACAGACTTATTGTTACATAAGTTACTCACTCGATGGATAATAAGTCATCATCCGTCGGGACTAAAATAAGTTATCTGTCGGGACTGTAATCCTTATCCGTCGAGTGCTACATTTTTACTAAGTAAAATCTACCAAGATGTTTTGTTCATTAAATCATCAAGTACACAACTTATACACAACAAGAGTGTTGGTTGGTTTTATTTCTGTGTTTGTCTTTACAGTGTGGGATAGAAGTTGTGGGTGTTCAACCTCATGACTATCAAATGAAAGAATGTCATTGGAGGCTGAACCTGTATCACTGAGCATATGGCAATATAGAGATAAAATGCACTTAAGATCTATAATGAATAAAAATTATTCATTTAATCTTTTAAGAGAAATGATATACAATAGTGATTTCAAAACGATTTAAATGAAATAAGCAATCACTAAAGTAGAAAGAAGTTTGATTTTCTCCTAAAACTGTTCGAGTGCACAAGTCTGCTTTTATGCCTAAAAAGATAAATGATTTGATAAGACACAGACTGATGACCTAGCAGTAATAAGAAGAGAAGGAAAGATTTTGTCTTTTAATATGAATGAGGTTTTGTAAAAGCATTGATCACTTAGGGTAAAGTCTAAGCAATTCTCATTCATGTCAAAAGCTCCATAATCTATCTTTATAAGATTATAATCAACAAAATTGTTTATTGATAAATAACCTTAATAAAACTGATTATGTTGCTGATTTCAAATTGTAGTGAATCTGTCAGATATAGCAACTCATATACATCCACTAGAACTTAAAATCTCACAATTATCTGCAACAAAATATTAACAATATATCATTGACTGATACTTGTCAAGAATTTTAGATACTAATAATTATGTTCCATCCTATTTTAAATATTAAAATAAGATATCAATGAATTAAATACCAATTATCTATCAAAAAGATATCAACATTCAATTTCATATATCAAACAATTGTTAACTCCTAACAACTGTAATATCTCAAAAAATACTGGTTCGATAAATAAAGCAACATTAACCAACATTGTCTTGTTTGCAATCTTAGAAAAATATTCTAAGTTCCATATACTTTGATCCATTAAGTATTGCATCTATTATCAAAGTGTTTAGGAATTTGCAAATAAGTATAAAAATTATCCTAACTTGACAACATATGGTTAATTCTAATAAGGCAATCAAACATTTTAACCATAGTTGTACTCAAGAAAAATTTCCACACTTTCTATATTAGTATAAGTGACTGAAGATAAGCATTAATTACTTAGAGGAGTTCTAAGTAATGTCACAAATACTAATACTTCACAATTAGTCCATAGTTAAACTCTTAACTAAATATCATTAACTGATATAAGTCAAGAAATTACACACAACTAATTATGCTACAATCATGCTCTGATTTCAGTGAATTCTTGAGATATAAGCATTGCTAAATTCACTAAAACCAAAATCTCATAATTAACTTATAACACATAAGTTACAATTAATATACTAGATATCAATTGTTGACAGATTTAGTTATAATCAATCATGCTGCTTATTTATTTTAAGTTAGTTTGAATCATGGAGCAAATAACATCATTGAATTGCTTCAATTTCCATAATACAAATTACCAAAAATAAATATTAAATAAATATATACTAAATATCTATGAGTTAGATACTAGCACTTAAATATTTATAATTATCCTTGAATAATCACGAATAGGATATATGACTTATATACATGGCGATCACTCTTTGGATAATAAGTAATTTTAGAAATACTTTTTAAGTATATAAAATATTGAGAGTTTTATACACATAACTTAGAAAATACTTCAACTTTCAATACCAGTGATTTTAGAAATAAGCATTGATTACTTAGAACAACAATTCTAAATAATATCACTAGTACTAAGAGTATCATAATTATTCATACAAGATACAAATAAATATGTTGTATAATATTTTAATACAATTCAAATTATGAGACTAATATAGAATGGAATTGTCTATAGTTATAATTTAAATCAATTAAAATAATATTCAAACTTACTGTTATAATACTTAACTACCACAAATGTACATGACATTGTAATCATGATAATCAAAATAGTAGCACTAAGTACGAGGTACTGGATTACTGATAAATTCACAAGTCCTTTAAATATTGAAGATTTAATACTTGTGAACTTATATGAAGAATTCCTTACAGATGGGATTTCCAACTAGTATGCAATGAATGATATCCCACACTTACAAACCAGTCTTGAACAATTAACTTTATCAAATGATTTAATAAATATTTCTGTCAGTAACTCTTTGACTAGATGACATGCTCTCAAAATAAATGATACCTGGTGTTAAGGTGCCTTGTCATAGAGTGTTCACAGAGTTGTTGGATTTGAGATTGTTTCTTATCATAACAAGAAATCAATCTTCTTCCACGAAGTTAACAGCTTCCTGAGATGCTTCTCCTGTCACTTAGGTTGACAGCTTCAAAGATGCTTCTCCTATCTTTCTTACAACCTGCATAATCTGTATCTATATAGCCAAACATGTTAAGCATAATATCTTTAGGGTACTTTACTCCGAGGGTTGATAGTCCCTTAAGATATCTAATAATATTGTTAATAACTATAAGATTGGATTCTCTAGGATCTACTTAGAACCTTGCACATTGGCATCTTGAGAACATTACATGTTTTCAATTAGCATTTGAGTAAAAGAGTGAGCTCATCATACCTCTATAGCTTGTCATTATACCTTAGTTGTACTGATCAAGCTTTAGTGGTTTCTATTGGTAAGTAGTCTTGGCATGTTCAGAATCTTCCAAATTTTGCATCTTCAAAATATCCCTAACTTACTTGTATTGCCATCATTCTTTTGGTTTACTTGTGCTCCTAAAAGAATTATTCTAGGCTTGCTTAAAGTAATCCTAAAAAGAATTGCAACATTTCCAACACGCTCCTCCATACCTACTCTGCAATTACTTAGCAAATAATCTTGCACAAGTCTTTGTTAGTAGATCAACATATAACATTATCATTATATCACTGCACATATAAAACAATATGTTTATGCCTAGTGATAAGAGAGTTATTAAAATGATGACTCTACTAGTTTATATTAAACTGTAACTTCAGTTAGAGTGTCATACCATGTCCATGACGATTGCTTGAGTAGTATACTAGTTCATACCAACCTGAAGTGAGCTTGTGAAGAAGAGATATACGTAGTCTAATAGATCTGCAACTGTAAAGTCCATGAACTGTGGTGCATTGATTTCCTCTTTTGACTCACCAACCAGGAGTGCACTTGTACACATCTACTAGAGTCCAATTCCAAGTGTAATGTGCATCAGGTGCCTGATATGTCGTAATATCCTCAAGTCTCGTCACTTGTACTATCTGTTAGATACTGCTTCCTGATAATAACCTAGCATCCAGTTTGGCCTTGTCCCTCGTAACAATGCCATTGCCATCCAGTTTGACTTCTGGTTATCCTTGTACCAATTACAATATTGTCATTTGGTTTGAATACCAACTTCCCTACAATCTGCTTGCTGACTGATTGAGTTCATCTTGCTTTGTAATCACCAAATCAATCCGGATCTATCAGAGCTTCTATAACATTCTTGGTTTCTTCCTTAGATAAAAAACTAGAGAGATACTCATTTATACTTAGTAGCCCTGCTAATCAGTACTCCACCATCTGGATCACTTAAGAACTAGACTCTGGGAATAGACTTGACATCAAACCCTTTGTCTCAGCAGATATGTTCTTGTTGTGTCCTCTGAATTTTCAATGTGGTGTGTCTGACTAGTTGATCCTTCTATTGCTCCCCCTAAGCTGTTGCTGGGATTTTCTGAAAATCCTTACCCTTGCTGAATGGCTTCATTGATGAAATGAGTTATGTTATATACCGTCATTCCACTTCTTAGATATGAATCATCAATACCATTAATTTTCTCCTGTAACAGCTTGGAGCATTGAGTTGTTGAACTGTGCACTTAGACTGTCAATCATCTTCTGTTGATCAACCACAAATTCCCTGTAGGTTGTAGACTCCACTGAGTAGCCATGGAAAATATCCTAAATATAGAAAATTCTCTCCAAACACTTTGAGGTTATCCAATGTTTGCTTATGTTGGCCATTAACTCATTAGTGGTCTTCATGTATACATCCAGATCAAGCCTTGATCTTACGTGTTGCAAACTTTTTTGACTGCTCCAGCCCTTTGGTATTTAGAAAGTCTTGATTAACTTGATATTTCCCTTGTAGCTTTAATCAAGTTCTAGTTCTTCCTTTGTACCACTCCATTCTGATACGGAACTCCCACTGCTGAATATGTCTCTAAAGGTGCTACCAGTTTGATCTCATGATATGATCAATCACCATCTATGATGTCTTGTCTTGAGAATGCACGAACAACAACTTTTTTTGATAAGAGTAGTCAACCACCATCACTGAGGTATATCTTTACTTTGATGTGATGTTATCTTTGACTCCTCTTTCTGACATGCCTCACATTTATCATCTTCTGTATTCTAGATGAGGCAGTCCTCTCACTAAACCCTTTTTACAAAAGAGTTCCTTCTGTTGATGTTCAAGGGTGAGAGCTTCTAACTTACTCTTAATCAGAGCAAGCTTCTCAACCTTCCTGCTTTAGATGAGACACTAATCCTTCTTTGAATTGACATTTTGTCCTTTGATGCAGAACTGTCTGATAAGAGGATTTGTGCCTTAATTCTCCATCAAGAAGTTGCTTCAATTGTTATCAGTGACTCTAATGATTAGTTGTTATTAATGATAGCAATTGTTGAATCCATGATGACATCCTTTTTCTACATAGCTTGTCCTATAATGAAAACCTTTGTTGTCATCTCCAAAGATTATTGACGGAATAGCTTCTGTCAATCACATTTGATTGTGAGGCTCTTTCCTTGATCACATGCCTTGAGTATCAAATACCAAGAATACATATGAATCAAATAACCTGTTACGTCCTGCACTCACAAATTGATTAACAGTTCTTGGTACCCAACTTATCAGTTGGGGTCCAGATGGATTAGAGATTTTATCATAAATAGAGATAACAACAGCTACTACCTTATCATGCTAATTCTTATCCTTGACTGACCATTTTCTCCATTTTAATACCCTTGACACATTGTCTCTAGGCTAGGGGAAAATTGGTTCCAACCTTATATAAGGAGGACAAGCAGTCTTTGCCCTATAGTAATCCCAAACATGCTTTTTCTATAATTAATACAAGTACTAAGAGATGCATTCATGCATATAAATAAACAAGCATTATATTAGGAATACATGACATTCATTCAGAAACATTACACATAAGAATTAAGCAAGACAGGCATGATATGGAACAAACGAAATTAACAAATGAATCACTAATTCTATCTAGTCCAATCCTGTTGATGTATCTCATCTAGCTATCTCAACCCAATTATTAATTAATACATCTTAACAAACAATTCAGATCAAATGAATAAATCACAATGTAATAAGATACAGAGAGTAAGCATTAACAAAGGTCTTATATGCTGGAAAACTTATATCTCACTAAAGCAATTAATCATATTCAACAAATATTCAAAAACATATTTAAGATCATCTAAATTAGCATGCACAAGTTATACATCAATCCTACTTATCAGAAAAATAATCTAGTGAACTAGTTCAGCATTATCTATGTGTGATGCTATCATGCTTGTGCGAGTGTTAAACATTTAAAAACTATGATCTTATCATGCATTGAATATTGAGAGAAAAGTATTGCAGTGGTTCAAGAATTTGAAACCTGAGATATGTGAGTTGGACCATCTTCAGATATTGTTATGAAAGCAAGATATTCATTATTCTCATCATCTTATCCATCCCAATTCTTTCACATGCACTATAAGTTTTGACTGGCTGCTTCCCTAAGAAAATATTCCACCTTTGTCTCAACTCTTCAACTGAATCCCTACTCATCCTTGTTTGTCAAGCTTCTTGTTCTCTTGTAGCAAAACCCCTGATAGTTACTTGATACATATGTCTTGTCATAATTGTAGCTATCAAATCTTGTATTTGTCCCATTCTCAGTCTTGTAATCACCTCTTGAACTGAATCTGTAAAAGTCCCTGCTTCGGAATAGATAGGTTTGATCCTTGGATATAGCTTATGTACTTCTTATGAATCTGATGTGACTAAACTTCCCTGACAAGTGAAACACTTCCCTGACGTACAGTCCCTCAGGTACTTCTACCTGAGCTTCCTTTGATTCAGCTGTCAGTAACTTTTATGTTCTGTCCTGAGGTTCCAACTATACTGCATGTAACTGAGATGTTTGTATGTCCCCACTATTCTCTCTGACCTCCACAATTCCTTCCTGTCTAATCTCATTGATTCCTGGATAAATATAGCATTGGTACAAACCACTGTGTGACTGTATAATCTGGAATCATAGAGTTATCTTAAAATCTCTGAGAAAAACTGTACCTGTCGAAATTTCAATCAATTCCTGCATCTGAAAACCCAGTGGTATCCTATGGAGTAAGCCTTTGAGGAAGTTCCACAATTTTCGTCTGTAGGTCTTGAAATCAGTTCCATTGTAGTAAGAAAACCATTATCTATAATTTCCGTGTTCGGGAATTTTCCGTCTGAATAGCACATGGTCTTCATTTTCTTCAAAAGATTAAAATCCACTTTAAAAGCCCGGAGGAATCCGAGTCTACCAATACTTTCAGTACCCTTAATTTAATATTTAAAAAAAATTAAATTTCCAATATTTCTAATTTTCTTAGAAAAAAAATTAATCAAAAATAAATATTTACGTAAAATCTAATTTTCAAGAATTTTGAATTTTCTTAAAAATTAAAATAAAACGTAAATTATTATTTAAGAAAATTTTAATTTTAAGAATTTTAAATTTTATGAAATAATAAATAAATCAGAAATAATTAATAAGGGGTAACAAAATTGTTAAGTGCACAATTATTTCTTTGGCGATCAGGAATGCCTATGACGACTCAGATATCCTGTATAACTGTGATCGCAACAAAGTTCTTTTAGAAAAAGAACTGAACTCGTTTGTGGCGACACCTGTTGGATGCCGTGCGTCAACTGCTGTACTGCGCTGAATTTCTGTGTGTGGCGATAGAGTACATAGTAATTGTTTTGCGACAAGACATAAACTCGGCTGTCCCTGTGGCGACACACGCATGTGCTTCAACTGCGCGCGTGAACTCAGACAAGTTCCAGAGGTGCCAATCTAAACAAAAACAAAAACAAAAACAATACTTTGTTTTGTTTGTAAAATGGCAGCCCTGTTTACATATACTCTGGAAACTAATCTGGCAACTAACAAACTACAAAATTGGCAGCTATAAATCGAAAAAAAAATTCAAATTAAAAACTTTTATTTACTAAAATTAAAGTAGTAATTTAATTTAGCTAAATTTATAAAATAAATTTATTTAAATTAAGTTTATATAATAAACTTATTTAATTTAATTTATAAAATAAATTTTCTAAATAAAATTTACAAAATAAATTTATGTAAATAAAATATTAATAAAATAAATTATTTTAAAGGATTCTGATTTGTATATCAATCAGTTAGCTCTGATACCAATTGTTAGGTCCCGAATTATCGTATAAGGGTGGTTGAATACGATAATCACTAAATTAAAAATTCTTTCGAATCTTTAATGGATATAGATTTAGTGCTCGGTTAGTGGTTCCGTGTTCTTGAGAGGAATAGTGTTTGGGAATATAAAACGAGGAACACAAGATATTCATTGAAGTATATATTCGTATATAATTCCGCGAGGGGTGTTGCTACACTCCGATAAATAAATTAACCGGTTACAATCTAAGAACAACTAAGTTCCTAGCTACTACAAAGATTTACAAATCAAATCCTATACAATAATCTAGCTTTTGTTTGTCTAAAGATTTAATTACCGGGTAACGATTATAATGCCCCTATGAATATACAAGAATTAAATCGAGCATTATAACGTTACTCCGGTGAGAAGTTAAATGGATATTCAAGGTGTCGGAACTTCTCTTTAAATCTATGCTTCTTATATTATCAGCTCTCTTTTTGTTGGAGAAGAAGATAAACAGAACTTATTCCGATCTGCTGCAAAGTGTAGTCTTTTTATCCAATAAAATGTGTGGCTGAGGATTGAAGACTCTGTGGCGACATGTTCATTTCTGTGGCGACAAGGAGGCTCTGTGGCGACAGGGGGGAGGGGGAAACCTCTGTGGCGACATGTTCTGTGACGACATGTTATCACAGGTACATGTACTTAGTTCAACTAACTTCCAAACAAACTGCATTTGTTTGTTTATTTTAAATTTTCTTTCTTTTTCTGTTTTTTATTTTATTTTCTTTTTCTTTTGTTTTTCTTTTTCTCTTTTTTTTTGTTTTTGTTTTTCTCTTTTTTTTGTTTTCTTTTTGTTTCTTTTTTAAATTGTAAATAAATTAATTTATAAAATTAACTTAAATATAACTCATATAAATAAACTAATTTAGATTTATAAAATAAACTTATTTAAAGTTTATAAAATAAATCATTTTAAGTTTATTAAATAAATTATATTAAAGTCCACTAAATAAATTTATTTAATTTACCAATTAAACTTTGAGCTTCGCCATTCCCCTGAGCTGTTTAGCTGTATACCCCTCGCACTTCTTCTCATACTTTAACATATAAATGTTCAATCCAAGCACGTTCCTCAAATTAATAATTCTTCTATAAATAATACTCAGATTCCTTTCACGAGCTGTTTACGCCTAGTGCAACTGGTCTGGTTCACAGGCGACTAACCCCGATTCAGGTCTTCGTATTATAACCTTGATTAAATTGTTAAACTTGCCTCAACTTTATTGCTTCGTACAGTGACTGTCAATAAACAATTCTACTTTCACTGGAATCCTTTCAGGTACTCTAGACAACGTCTTCATTAACCTCTGTTTATACCCTGTCTTCAATTCTTCAGATTCCTATGCTTCGAACACTGTCTATCTTCAATCAATGCCAATACACTGAAATTTTCCGGTAACACTTGTATACTGAATCTTCAACATTTCTGAAATTCTGAAAGTCTTTAACCTTTGTTCTTCACTGAGGCATGATCATATTAATGAACTTCTTTGAGTGACCTATAAACAGACTTCAGGCCTTCTTCTAATCTTCTGATTCTTTGTATTTGTCTTGTCTTCATTCTTCCTGATTTCTTGTGTAGACGTAGTATTATTAACCTATCATGTTCTAGTGTTGTTATCGTGTTGAGTTATCATGTAACTGTTCATACAGCTACGCAGTCTCACCAATACTTGTTTATTCATTACAGAAGAGGCGAAAAAAGTGGATCTACCAACTACAAAATAAAAAGAAAGGGAAATTCTAAAAATACCTTGAATTGCAAAAATAGCAGAGAAATAGATGCACACAGAACCCCGAAATTGTTCCAACGAAGCTAAAGATTCAATCAGTTAGCAGCAAGAAGCAGAGAAGTACAATCTTCTCAACTACAATCATTCCCATTGAATATCGAGTTGAGAAAATGAATCTAATCGAACCCAACCTTTTTTATTAGCACCCAATCGAGCATAATCTCTTTAATCTAGCATATGAGAAATTAATTAGTAAAAGGGATGAAAAAGTGGAAGTTAATCCAGCTGAGAACGCGGAAGTGAGAGGGTAGAGTGAGAATTGTATCGAGTGTATATTGGGGATATTATTCAAATCACTTAATTTTTAGAATTTTGAGATTTAACCTAGAGATGAAAATATGCTTAATTCATACAATTTCATATTTTTTTTAAATAATTTTATTTACTTCTTTCATTTATTTATCTAATCCAATTATTTTTTAGTTTGATTTAAGTTACGTGATTATAACTTTTCTCTTAAATAAAATAAATATGAGTCTATATTAAAATAAATATGAACTTAAATAAATAAATTAAATAATATTATTAATTAGTATCAATATTTTTGATTTATAGTTTTACTAATTTCGTATAATTCTAGTTTACTTTATAATTTTAAAAATAAATGTACAATTTTTTGTCAAATAAATATATTAAAGTAGAAAATATATTATAAAATAAAAAAAACCAAATAGAAGCATATCATAATTTAAATTAGTAAAATGACATTTAAAAGATCAAGCAAAAAAAACATACGGTGAAAGAATGTACGAGTAGAAGAAACGTCTGGGTACCAATACTTACAGAGTATGCTAAGTACCTTCGGTTAACAAAGCCATCGCATATGGGAACCCGATGCCAAATGTCCAACAAAAATGTCAATGTGCGTCGGTTATACTTACAGCCAACGCTTAAACTATGTTTAGGCGACAATTCTACAAAAAACCGATGCTAAATGTGCGACGCAAAAAAATAGTTTTGTACTAGTCATATATATAGACACTCACACTTATAAACGTTGCTATATAATTCTTTTAAATGAATTTTGGAAATTGCTTGCTTGATTTACTTGTATCATAATTTTAAATTTTTTTAATATGTAAAAAATTAATGTTATTTTAATATTGTTCAAGTAACAAAACTATTAGTTGTGATTGAGTAAAAAACAATATGTAAGGGCCACATGTTTTCTAGATACATTAGACCTCAATTTTTTTTGTTAAGGTTTCATTTTCTGTATAATCATATTTCAAATTAATATTTTCACGCTCGCAAGGGTTGACTCAGTTGGTTAAAGAGAGGAAAACTAACCTCTTGGTCACAGGTTCGAATCCCACGGGAGGAGAATTTATGATTATGCCTCCTGAGCCAGAGCCTGTCGCTTAAATGCGGTTTACCTTGGTTCACGTGGTTTGCAGGCTATTACGTGAACTCGTAGGGTTTACCCAGTGCGCACCCGAAGGGTAGCGGCTGCGGGTTATCTACGATAAAAAAAAAATTAATATTTTCACATTACCATAATCAATGTAATTCACATTATCATAATCAATATTTTTAAATTACATACTTATTCATTGTACGTATTATTTTTTGATGTTTTTTATTTTTTGATTTAATCTTCAGTTTTTTGCTCAGTAGAAATGAGAGGAAATGGTCAAATTTTGGATGAAATAAATTTGGTGTAACTAATAAACTTTGTAATTTTAAAATTAATGAAGAAATATCTTGTTAACAAATTATAAGTCTCTACCGTATATCATTGATTGTAACTGTCTTGTAATAAAAAGGCTATGAGAAAGCTTTGCATGCATACACAGGTGTGGGGGTGTGGTATGTGTTATCATTGCATAAATAAATATAGTAATCCTATAAAACATACTTTCATCACCGAATCCGCTCACCATTTTCTTTTTTAACAACAAACTAATAGGATATAATATTGAAACCCTGATTGTGGCCCTACTGAAATTACTTTTAATTTAAAGCTTTCAAGATGTTTATAACTTTTTCATTTCTTGGGCACGAACAGAGAGGGCTTATGCTATTCTTCATTTACTATATTCTTTTCCACTACATGATCTTTACAAATTTCGTCAACTTGGTAGTCCATCTAACGTGACGTGCTTTGGTCAATTTTCATGATTAGTGAATAACTAATGACCAATGTTGCCATCTTCTATGCACGTTGAAATCTCCTTACTGCACTTGATGAGTTGGCATAAATTAGAAAACTACTATATATGGTAGGCATGTTTAATTTTAAAAAAATTGTACAAAAAGCAGGACACAAGTATGTCTACTTTACAAGATCATGTTGCCATTGAAAGTCACCGACATTATCAAATGAATATATCATATTCTCTTACTCAAATTTAACAATCAAACAAAGCGTGGTGGTTCTAAACAGTATTCCTCAAAATTATTTTGTGGCTTTATGTCCTATTCATTCTCCGATTAATGAGTTACGTGGTCAAAATATGCGCGGAATGACGGAAAGGAGTGCGTTTTGCAATATTGCCAATTTTTTAAAAGTGTTTACGAAGAATGCTACGCAAGTGTTAGGTTGTTGATTGCAAAAGTCTTACAATAAACTGGTAATCTTAAATTCATTTCCTTTTCTGTTGGTATTTCATATTAAGGTATAGTTTGCTACACCAGTTATATGTATTATCTTAGTTATGTATCATGTTAACGTTATTAGGTTTTAATTTATTTCCATATGAATATATATGCTAGGGTATGTATTACGTAACATGTTAATTTAGTCTTGTCAGAAGTTGAGTTACTAATATTATTATATGTGAAATACAAAAAGGTCCATGGGAGCTAGTATTTTGAACATGAAAACTTTGATTACTTCATAATTGACTGCCAGTGACTGAGATTGCTCTCCTTTTCACTATGCAAATAATAAATGAATAATTAGATATTATAGCTAGGTTACGAACAATGTTGGAAGAGAGAGAAGAAAAAATTAGAAGACTGGAAGAAGAAAATCTTTTAATAAAACGAGAAAAATTTATTAAAGAAACTAATTTACAAATTCAAAGAAAAGACTTAAAAGAAGTATTAACTAAACAATATAAATTAATAAATGATTTAAGACAAAAAATTAAAAAAAAATTGGATAAATCCAAATGCAATAACTAGAAATAATAGAAAAATAAAAGAATTAATAAAAAATCAAGAAAAATTAGAAATAGAATTAGATAAATTGCAAGAAAGAAAAAATAAAATTGAATGGACAACAGAAAATAGGGATGAAATAATAATATGTTATCAACAACTTGGAAATATGATAATTACATTTTGAAAATAATAAACTAAGAATACAGGGACTTAAAAGAATAATTTTATCAAGTAATATAACTGGATAAAAATCAAGTGAAAAACAAGATGTATATTATCAAATGGATGAATACGAAGATGGAACATCACAAACTCTAAGTTTTAAACCGGATATATATAATCAAATCCAAAGTGAAAATAATACTTTGAAAGAAATAAAGAAGTTAGATATATAGCTCAAAAAACATAAAAATATAATAGATATAGATACGATAAATGGAAAAGCAAAAATAAATTTAATATCAGATGGTTTGATAAAAAGAGAACTATCCAAATTAAAACAAAAGGAATCAAATAAACTAAAAAATATTTATTTTGGAGCAATAGAATTTGCAATAAAAGTATATTTTCAGAAAAATATTGATACTCCTATACAGATATATGTACTAGACGATAGAATAATAGGAAATATACAAGATTCATTAATAGCAGTAGTAAAAGGAAACTTGATATATCAGAAATTGAAATTTATAATACAACTTGATTTTAGCATATCGTTAAGAGATGAAAATAAAGAAAGATCTTTAACATTATATTATAAATTAGATGGAATAAAAATGCAAAAGGGAAGTAAAGTAATTAGTATAGAAACTAAAATAGTGTATGTTATGACTGAAAACCATCATGTAAAGAAATAAACGGAATTATGAATAATAGTACCAAAATTATACAATGATATATTAGAAAAAATTGAACATAAAGAAGAATCTCAAATAACAATTCTAGAAGAATTTACAATAGATTTTAGTAATAGACAAATAATTTCAACACAAAGAATTAAACCAATATTAGAAGGATCTAGATTAAGTTTTAGAAGAGAACAAAACCCTATAAAATTAATTAGATCAATGAGTATGACTAGTAGAAAATTAGATTTGATAAAATTACCGTGTTATGAATCGGATAAATTAAGAATAAAAACAATAATATTTAATGGAATATTTGCCAAAGAAGTCATAACAGAAATAAATACTGGAGCAACAAAAAGTCAAATACATATAACTGAAGTTGACTCAAACAAATGTGAGGAACTAGAACCTCAAATAATAACTGAACCAAATAGTTCGAGAGAAACAATAATAACAAAAGGTATAAAATTAAGATTAAAAATTTTAGACTTAGAATATAATATAAGTCTAGGAGTGATAGAAAATGACGTTAGTTATCAACTATTATTAGGAACAAATTTCTTAAATGAAATAAAATATAATATAACAAATGAAGGAATAGAAACAAATGATCTAAATAAATTAAGATTTATAGAAAAAATATGAACCCTAAACAGGAGATAAACAACAAGAAAGATGAAATAGAAACTATTAATAAGATAATAAAAGAAATATTAATTATGTCTCAAGAAAAAGAACTACAATACTTAAAAGAAAAAGAAAAACTAGAGGAAGAAGTAAAAGAATTAGAGAAAATAAATGGTAAGAAAAGAAAAACATGAATAATTGAAGGAGAATGGAGAAAACGAGTTTATAAATATGAATAATACTGAAAACCAAATAAAAGATATTTGGAACGAAATATTTATAAAAGAAAGTTTAAACGCTATATTGAAAAAGAAGGAAGAAAATCAAGAAATTAATAGAAAAATAATTAAGGAAGAAATAACAGTGTTATGGAATATATCAGAAATCCAAATCTTTAAACAAATATTAGATAAATTAACCTTAATACAAAATAGTTTGGAACAAAATAAAGAAAAGAAAATAATTAAAGACGAAACAGAAGAACCAGAAATAGTACCTATAACGGTAATAGGAAGAAAGAACCTATATTAATGGATATAAGCAAATCGAAACCTAAAATGACTATAGGGGTTAAAAGAACAATAAATGGTCTAGCTGGAATTCATAAATCAGGAAAATTCTAGAAAAATGTCTATAACTGAACATAGTGCTATAACATTTCTTAAAAAATATGGAAAAGAGTTAATGGAAAAAGAAAGACAAAAATATGAACCTATAAAACAAGAAATGAGAAAAGATGAATTAGAAGAATTAATAAAAGAAAATGATAAATTAAAAACTAAAATCAATATAGAATGGTTAAATAAATATAAATTTTATAAAAGAAAATATAAAACCCAAAAGAAAGAACTAAAAGAAACAAAGTTAGAAGTACTAAATGTATTAAAAGAAATAGATAATTTAAAAATGAGATAAATCAATTAAAGATAGAATTAAAAGGAAAGGAAATAATTAAGTCTGACAATAGTGATCCAGAAACGAATAAAGAACAAGGTGGGAGTAGTAATAAAGTGAATTAGATAGTAATCTAGCAGAAGAATGATTAAATTACTTAGAAGAATCAGATAATGAGGAAAATGAAATAATAATAAAAGAAAATAAAGAAATATTAGAAGCCCTTGGAAAAACCGTAAATGCAATTATAACAAATGAAGAAAAAAGCGATGAAAGTGATATAGAAGAAAGAGAAACTTCGCATAAACAAACAAATTATGAAACCGGATCAGATAATATAATGGATGAAGATGCATACCCAGAAGAAGAATTAGAAGATCATATAATAACTAAAAATAATATTAAAATGTCAGGAAATACCTATAGGACAACAAAATAAAGTACAAGATTTTATAGGATCAATAAACCAAGGAATAAATATAAATGGATATTTTCTAGCTTTAGACAATGTCTACGATGATCAAGAAATAAGTAGAAGAATAAAAGATTGGAATTTAGGGATGTATATAGACTTAATGAATTCAAAAAATATAGAAGATCTGGATTATGTTTTTGAATTAATATAAAAAACAATCGTAGGAAAGACAGCATTTTGGTTAGAAAATATTATTTATGAATTAAAGGGACAGGTAAGAACGTATGCTAGAAGCTGGAAAGATACGTTAAACGCATTTGATATATTATTAAAAAGAGAATTTCTAGGAGAAAGATGGTTTGTAGCTCAAGAAAATATAACAGTAGAAAGAAAATTAGAGATAAAAATGTATCTAAATAATATGAAATGTTGTAGGATTAGTAAATTACCAGAATATACTATAAGTTTTACTAAATTCTTTTATGAAGCTAAGTTTTTACCTAATGAAAGCTTAGTATATCAACAACTGTATTATGATCATTTACCTTCACCTTATAATACCGAAATAACTAAAGAATATAATAATCTAGAACCTAAGAAAAATACATTAGGAGAAAGAATTAGATTATTAAGAGCATATTTAACTCGAAAATGTGAGGAATATAGAATTCAACAGAGAATTAAAAAGGATTAAAAACAAGGATTAAAAGAAATCTGTAATTTCACAGAGAAAAAATTAATATTTGGATGTGATAATCAAAATTATAAAACTAGAAAGAAATATAGGAAATATAGAAAAATGGATAATAATAATCAAAATGAATATTATAAAAAACAAAATAAAACCTATAGACCTTATAAACCATTTAATCAAAGATTTAAAAGAAGAAAATTTAAAAAATATAGAAATACTCCTGAAACTAGAAAGAGATTTAGATATAAGAGAAAGTTTAGAAAAAGAAATAAAACAAAAATAGCAGATTGTAAATGTTGGAACTATAATGAAAAAGGACATTATGCAAATAAGTGTCCTAAATTACAACAAAAAAGAGTAAAATACATAGATACTACCGAATTAATAATGAAATTAGAATATATAAGAGAAGATAATAATAACTGGTATGATGAAGAAGTATTCTATATAAGTGAAACGGAACCAGAAGAAATAAATTATATAAATAAAAATGATAGTGATGGTGAAAGTTTAACTACTGAATTTAATAGAATGGTAGCTATATATATTGAAGCCCAGGTAGAATATAAAACTACTAAATATATAAAATAAAAGATATTTATAGATAGCGGAACAGATATTTGTTTAGCTAAAGAAGAAGTATTTACTCAATACAAATGGAAACGCACTAAAAATGGAATAATAATAACAGGATTCAATAACCATAAAAAAAAGATGGATATAATAGCATAAAATGTAAGATTTATATTAGGAAAAACAAGGTTTAGGTTACCTATAATATACCAAGAAAATAATATGAAACAACAAATGGTACTAGGAAATAACTTTTTAGATTCTTTTAAAACTTAAATAATAAAACAAGATAGGATAACTCTGTTAACACCTTGCAAAAAATGGATAGTATTAAAAAGAATAGTACATGTAAAATCAATAGAAATAAGTAATATCAAAACAGAAAGAAAAATTAATTTAGAACTATAAAACAAAAATATTTAAAAGCCTTAGAAATAAATTTTGGAGAACATCCAATGAAGCAATGGGAAAAAGAAAAAATATACGCTGAAATAAACCTGATAAATCCTAATGATATAATTAGAAACAGACCAATAAGATATAGTCCAACAGATCAAAAGGAGTTAGAAGTTCAAATAAAAGAATTATTAAACTTAGGACTAATACAAGAAAGTAAAAGTTCGCATAGTAGCCCAGCAGTTTTAGTAAGAAATCATAATGAAGTAAAAAGAGGAAAAACTAGAATGGTAATAGACTATCGAGAACTAAATAAAAAGACTATATTTGATGGATATTTCCTACCATATAAAAGAAATTTAATAAACCAAACAAGTAATAAAAAATGGTTTAGTACATTTGATTGTAAAAGTGGATACTGGCAAATAAAATTAACTAAGGAATCTAGATGTTTAACAGCATTTAGCGTACCACAAGGACATTATGAATGGATAGTATTACCATTTGGATTAAGAACAACCCCACAAATATTCCAAAGAAGAATGGATAAAATATTTAGAGAAATGAATGATTTTATTCTAGTATATATAGATGATATATTAATATTTAGTGATAATTTAATAGATCATTCAAAACATCTAGATATATTTATTCAGACTATTAGAAAACATGGAATCCTATTATCAGAAAAGAAATCAGAAATATTTAAACACAAAATAGAATATTTAGGATATATTATAGATTTTGAAGGAATTCAATTACAAGAACATATATCAACAAAAAAAAAGAATTTTAAAGAAACTTTAGAAAATAAAAAAGAAGTACAACAATTCTTAGGAATAGTAAATTACGCTTCAGATTATATAAAAGACTTACCAAAATTAAGAAAACCTATTACAAGATTTAATAAAGAAAAATAAAACTTTTGAGTGGAAGGAAGATCATACAAATGCAATAAGAGTATTAAAAACAAAGGTAGAAAATTTACCTAAACTACGATTACCCAAAGATACTAATCAATTAGAATTATTTACAGATGCTAGTGATATATGATGGGGAGCAGTATTAGTAGCTTTTGAAAAAGACGATATTGATAAAGAAAACTGTAATATCTGGGATATATCGTGTAATTATTTGTTATTAAATAATTAATATATGTGTTCAGTATTTATTCTGCGAATTAATTGTTAAGTGTTATCTGTATTTGGATATTCAAAAATAAAATTAATTGAGTATTTTAATTTTTATATGTCCAAAATAAAATATAAATAATTGTCATATCTTCCTAATTACTTTTATGATAATTTATGAATTTATAAGAATCATATGAAATTTATAAAATCTTTTTCCGGGTATTTAAAATCTATTTTATAAAAACGGGAACCAACCGACGTCATCCGTTGTTACGTTTTTGGAACCCGAAACTCTTCCGAGAACTCCTTCCTAACCTAATTGTAATATTCCGAGCATTTTCCATGTTTTGACTTTTTGATCCGGCATACGGTTTGTCCTGCGCGGGTCCCGGCGCAACATTTTTGATACAATATTCATTTCGGTAAATCAATAAAACTCGTATTTTCGAAAAACGGAAGCTTTTTATTAAACTACCATAATTATCACTTCGTAATACGTGTAACCAGGCGCTGAGACCAAGACCGCAGTACAAATTGTACTGATTTGGATAATTATCCCGGAAACCGATACCGTTTGGATCAGTTTTTATAAATAAACGTACCGTTTTATATCCGGAATGATCCAACGGGTTACTAATTTTCCGTAAATATAAATAGCCTTTTACCGTATTTTATTTCGTATCAAAATCATTTGCAGACAGATAATTATATAATTTTCAGAGAAAAACCCCAATTTCATAAATTGTTCTAAGAATCAAACAGCAAAACGAAGGCGTTACCGATCTCTATTTTCAAAGCTCGAGTACTCAATCCAAAGGATTTGAAGTGTTCTGTCAGATTCTGAGTTTCGTTTTACTGCATAAATCAAGGTTTATTTTCTATATTTTTATTTATTTTTGAATTAATTTTATTAAAAATATGAATTTTTGTTCGGATGATTGTTTGTATAATTTGATGATTGCATGTTGTAGAGCTTGTTTTCCTGATGATTTTGATATATTATACGTCTGATTTGGAGTTCAATAACATGTTCAAATTTGAGTTTAATTTTCGAATTTCAAAATTAGGGTTTATAACCCGTATGAATGTTCTTAATTGAAATTTGGGGGTTTCTTATTCTGGAATAGATAGATGTTGTGGTATAGTGGATTGTGTTCTCTGTGAAATTTGCAATCCAGTCGTATAAGTT
The DNA here is from genome assembly GCF_009905375.1 of Apium graveolens. Classification (NCBI taxonomy): domain Eukaryota; kingdom Viridiplantae; phylum Streptophyta; class Magnoliopsida; order Apiales; family Apiaceae; genus Apium; species Apium graveolens. Next base: position 81,778,680 of record NC_133650.1, on the reverse strand, counting down.
TCATGAATCAACGAGGTCTGTAGGGAAGGGAGTTGTGTTTTGAATATTTTCGAAGTTCGTTGGAAACTGGCAAACTTCACGGCCAAATTCCGGCCAACTCAGGGATTGTTAGGTTGTTTTAATTGCATGGCTGTGTTCCTGGTAGTTTATAGATGTGATCTGGAGCTTGTGGTAAGGTGAGGAGGCCGAAATCGTGTTCTCCGGCAACCCCTGCATTTTCCGGCGACGGGGGTGTAAAATTACAGTTTGATACCTGAACTTTTGGGGACGATGCAGTTTGGTCCCTGAAGTTTCTAGGCTTTGCAAATTTAGGATTCATGTTTTAAAAATGTTTAAAAATCATATTTCCTATTTATTTTTATTATAAAAATTCATTTTTAATTTCTGAAAATTCTAAACATGATTATTTTAATTCCGAAAATTATTTTTAATTCAAAAATAAATCTGAATTAATTAGTTAATTAATTTCAGTTAATTTTAATTGATTAATTGGTCAATTAATTCGAAAATTAATTGATTAATTGATTTAATTAATTATTAATTAATTTTAATTAATTATTTAATTAGATTTAATTATTTAAAAATGATTTAAAAATTCCGAAAAATAGTGTCGAGCTTTAAAATATTATTCTGAATTATTTCCAAGGCTCGATAATTATTATAAAATTGTTTCGAAGCCAGAATTGGCCAACCGAACCCTGTTTATTACCCCGAAATTGATCTCACGACCCGTTTTAATTTCGAAAAATGTTTTAAAAATCATTTTAAATACCAGAAAGCCTATTTATGACCCGAAACTTCTTTATAAATGATATATCATTGATTATGTGACGTATTATGTGTTATATGTGACTTATTGGTTGACTGTCGGTCTGTATATTGGATGTTTACTTGTTCATTACATAACTTTCAATCCGTTCATCGGATTTGGGTAAAACGAAGGGTAGATAGAAATATGTGTTGAGTAGAATCATATGAGTTGAACATTGATAGATATTTTTGATATGTGAGCAGAAGAGGCAAGACGTAGGAAAGGGAAACAGGTAGTTGAGGCCTGAGACGGTTGAGATTGGAAGCGAATACAGTGTAGTAAGCTAACATCAGGCAAGTGTTCTGAACTTTCTCGAGATATTGTAGTACTTAGTAGTCCTGTTGATATTGCAAGTGCTTTGAAGCACTGAAACCCAAACCCTGATTCCAGTTATTGCTCTTGAGCCGTAAACCCTATTCTTTCTAAGCCATTGATTATTGCATACCCAAAAACGAACCTCAAGTATACGATACTACTCCACAAATACATACAAACTAAATACCGAACACTGAATCGAATTACCCACACACTCAAACCATTTTATCCTATGCTTTGAAAGGCAAAATCCTTGAAACCTTGAAACACTGATTCCTTTGTTATCCAATTCTTTCATTACCCAATAATTAAGCCTTTAATATGCAATATTGATCCTCATGAACTCTGAAACCATTTCATTATGAAACATCCAATGTTGTTAATGATTCTGTTTATTGTTTATTATTGCTTATTCTGTTATTATGCTAGAATTGGATTGTTTTTATAAAATTGTGGACCAGATTCGTGGTTAGACCATATAATGGTCAAGTTAGGCCAATATGTGCCTTGGAACCAGTAGTTAGAGCAATGTTGTGTGCTTTGCTCGGGGTTAGTGTGTGACTGATCAGCAGCCTAACCTTGGTTTTTAAAATAAAAGTATAATATCCAATTCTAAATCATAATCCATTGTTCACTTGATATCATAACCATATTTACCTGATGATCATTATTCTCAGTTTTGTCATTGTGACTTGTTGAGCTAGTTAGCTCATTTGTGCGATGTTGTTTATATTCTTTCCAGTTAAAAAGGAACAAGTTGGTAGCGAGGATCCCCATTCCAGTGCGAGAGCTAGGGGTTCAGGTTGATCGAGTTAAGCTAGCAGGCTTCTTTTAGAATAATTTAAGTTTATAAAAATTTATAATAATGTTTAATACTCAGTTTGAGTTTAAATGGTTGGGATTTGAACGGTTTGTAATATAAGTAGATGTGTTTGGCTTGTGTGCATACTTTAACCTATTGCGATCCATGGTAGTTAGTAAGTAGGGTCACTGCATATTATTATTATCTTTATTATTGTTATAAGAAGGTTATAATTAAGGTGTGTGTGTAGACCCCAAACTTCTGACCCGGGTTTGGAGGGCGCCACAAAAACACTTTAATATGTGGATATGCAGCTGAAACTTGGAAACCCAATGAAAAGAATTATCATATTAATGAAAAGGAATTATTAGCGGTAAAATTAGGAATTAAAAGATTTCATTATCATTTACTACCTGTAAAATTTGTTGTAAGAACAGATAACACTCAAGTAAGATCATTTATATTCAATAAAATTGACCCTTTACCAGAATTAAATAAGAGAAGAAATTGGCAAGTATTCTTTAGTTGTTATGATTTTATTATTAAAAATATATTATGTACTAAAAATGTTCTTGCAGATTTTCTTAGTAGAGAAAATGGACAGGGATAACAAGAATATTCAACCGATGGAAATGATACTAGAAGAAATCAAGAGGAAGAATGAACAAATTGCAACCTTGACCCAAGAAGTTAATAACCTTATAAAAAAATCTTGAAGGAGCTATAAAGCTTACCAAAAATATTACACCCCAAACTTTTGTATCAAGCATAGCTACAACTCCTACAATATCAACCCTTACCCAAACAGAAATATCCAAACCAGAACAACCAAAACTTCAAGTTTCTATATCAGACAGAATTAAATATCCAAAAGAGTATATAGAAGCCTTTGAAAAGATAACAAAATTTTATGACTACAAGTACAATAATACCATCCTCAGAACTGGAAAGTTTAGTAAATATCCAAGGTATATCTGCAAAGAAGACGCTAATCCTAAAGTGGTAGAAAGCTTATTAATGTTGGGATTTATTGATAAAATCATGGTTGATGAAACATTAAGAAGCATATCAAAACTTCCACCACTAATAGTTGAAAGCGTTAGTACAATGATGAAATCATATGGACCAGGAGGAATATATGGAGTACAGGTATTTGATAATTGTACCGACTTTGTAGGATAACCAATAATAATATGTCAGATATTCAAGTATGGTAGGAATACTACTATAGAAGGCGATAATACTAGTCTCAAGTATCCTATGCCATGCACAATAGAAGGATTTCAAGAATGGATGTCAAATTAAAGAGCAATTGGATTATCAGTTCTAAAATCCAAACTTGAAGATCTTATAAAAGGGAGGAAGGCATGTGTATTAGAAACAAGTATGAAGGGAGACGTAGAAGAAATACTAACATTATATTATAATAATGATGTTTTGAAAACATATACAAGTGATTTAGCAGGTATGCATAACATGATAACAGGTGGAAATTACAATCATGCACCAAAAACCAAGGAGTTTTTTAAGGATATTATTACAGGACAAAGAAAGAAGACTATAGTAGTTTTAAAACCTTTAGTAAAGGAAGGAGCATGTTCTAATCCTTTCGAGTAAGATTGTAATAATTCATGTTATTTTAACATGTAATATTAAAGTAATTTTATGGCTCAAACAAAGTTTGGTGACCATAACATATTAGAAAATGATTTTACGGCCCAATGAAAATTGGTGACTGTAATATATGATTCTACGACCCAATGAAAATTGGTGACTGTAATATATGATTCTACGGCCCAATGAAAATTAGTGACTGTAATATATGATTCTACGGCCCAATGAAAATTGGTGACTGTAATATATGATTCTACGGCCCAATGAAAATTGGTGACCGTAATATATTAGCAAATAGAAACAGCCAAAAATTATGAAATTCCAGACAAAAGACAAAGGACAGAAGGCATCAAAAGGAGTGGCTGAAATAAAAAGAGAAAATAGGAAGAATAAAAGCATAGAAGAAAAATTGCAAAAGTTGAAAAAGAAGACAGAATAATTCAGAAGAAATGGACACAAGGAAAAGAGAGAGCGGGACAGAAGAAAAATTGCAAAGTTGAAAAAGACGACAGAAGAAAAAGTTGCAAAAGTTGAAAAAAGTTGACAGAAGAAAATGTTAGAAAAGTGGAAAAAGAAGACAGAAGAAAAGAAAAAGGAAGTGATGAAAGAAAAAGAAGAAAAGAGAAAGAATATTATGTCAGAAAAGTATATCATGTAATAGAAATCTCTACCTCTATAAAAGAGGAGAATTGTAACCAAAGAAGTATTAGTATTTTTATCAGTTTAAAAAATCCATCACTTGCTTAGTTATTTTCACTCTTAGTTTTCTCATACAAATTTCTTTTCTTTACACATTAATGGCAAGCTAAAAACCTCACCTCTGCAATCTATAACAAGATAACATACAGTTTATATATATATATTTAAGCACAATTTCATATAGATCAAGTACCCAATAAACATCTACTATTATAATAATTATAAAGATGGAGAAGTAAGGAACGGTAGATAGTCCGTTGAAACGCCTGAAGTTACAAAGCCCAAGATGACGGGGAAGTCTAAATAGGGGCATAGCATTCACCACGGACTCCGGTGAGCTGTTCTTGATTCATCAACTTTATAATTGTTTAAATGATTTTTGTTTATTTGGTATGCGATTAATATGTTAGGATGCTTAAATATATAGAAATAACTGTCATGTTTAAATTGTTATGGATTGTAGAGAAATTATAAAATATAATTTTATGATTTATATATCTGTGTACCTTCCCTCTTTAAGGTTATCAGATATAACAAAACGATCCCCTCTTCATGATTGACTGCCAGTTATTCACTATAAATAACAAATATTAACCCATAAATATATACTAGATTATAGCTCATGCTTTGTACACGGGTATCTCAAAATTATTTAATAAAAAGATAAATTAATTTTATAATTAAAATTGAATAATATGATTCCAAAAGATTAATTTATCTATACAATAAGCGTTTTGCATTTATATTTTATGATACATTTATTTAAAAACTACTTTTGTTACATATGTTATTTTATATATTATATATGTTACATATTTTATGAGATCATTTCTATAAATGAATCTCCCAAAACTTTAAAATTTACTTCAAATTTGTAATAAAAACTTGCCATAAGTAACACAATTCATATTTAAACTTGTATTGCAAAGTTTCCATAATTAAAATGAGTCCATGGATCGTTAATAAATCTGTGAATACCTAACCTTAAAATAGATAATTCATTGGGTCAAATTAAAGTTAAAAATCATATCCAAACCAAAATATGGATACCGAAGTTTAGGGGAGGGTTATCCAGTAATTTATAATATACTAGCATATGACCCTATCCTAGCATATGACCCGTGCGATGCACGGTTTCCTTTTAACACTTGAATAATTTTTAATAATATATTTTATCTTAAATTATTTACATTTTGATATATATTTTCAATATTTGAAAATAAATTGAAGAACGTAATAAGCTATAATAATAAATATTTTTTGATAATTTCAGACTTGACTGAAAATAAATAATATAATATAATAAATTGTTGACGGGAAGTAGTTTAAATACAAATATAATATTATGTTATTATTACATTTTATAGTTCTAATAAATCTGTCTTAAATCTGACATTTATTTTTTACAGTACCAAATAACTGTACCGAACAATAGACCAATCACCAAATAGATATGTTAAATTATTTATATTTTGATATATATATTTTCAATAGTTGAAAAATAAATTGAAGAATATAAGAAGTTATAATAATAAATACTTTGGGATAATTTGAGACTTTACTGAAAATAAATAATATAATATAATAAGTTATTGACGGGGTTCGACCCCTCAACGTATGAGAGCAGTTTAAATATTAATATAATATTATTTTATTATTACATCCAATGGTAAAATTTTTATTTGTATTTCAAAACTATTATATTTGTGTGGTCGAATTAATTTAGTCGGCGGGGGTTGTATTTAAAAATTATTATATTCCCGTGCGATGCACGGAATAATTATAAATATTTTTTTATAAACACTTTTATGTTAATAATTATTCTTTATTTCACTAAATTTTAACATTAAAATTTTATTTCTTAAATTTTTATAGTTCTTAAGTATTTTGTACTTATATATTTAGTTATTATTTTATTGTTATATTTTATCATGTCAACCTTTGTATAATATATTATTATTTAAAAAACATGTTATGCTTTTGAAAGTGTTACTAATCTGTATAATTTTATTTCACAATTATGAATTTTTATTCTTTTATTTTATTTCAATATTTTAATATTCTAATAACATGTAATATATATATGTACATATTTATTTTTAAATGATGTATTTCTAAAAGAATTTTATTTTTGAATAAATTGGTTTATTTACTTTTTAATATGAATTTCTTTCATCAAAAGTACTATTATTTTTGTTATCTAATAATTTATTTACATAATAATGAAAATATTAATGATTTGCTAATCATAAATTTCTCTATACATACTATAATTTATACATAATAGCTCGATAATGATAATATAATTTAGTGATTCATTACTAATTGTCATAGTCCCGACAATCAACTTTACCATTTTTTATATAAGAACGTTTTTTGATAGAATGAATTGGTTTATTTATTTTTTAATATTAATATTTTTTTATCAAAAATACTATTATTTTTATCATTCAAATAACTTTATTTGCATGATGATGATAATATTTGTGACGGCCTCAACCCCGGGGTCAGGAGTTGACGTCACTAACAACAATACTAATAAACAATATAACCCAAATTATTAATTATACATAATTTCGACCCCTTTACCAAGACCTTTTCCAGGTTTAAGTATGACTTATGTTACAACTATCACAAAACCAACTTACTAAGGACAATTCAAACAATACTATCTTTATTCAGCAACTCAACAGACCCGCTTAGGTCCAACACAACTACCTCAGAGGAGCCTGACACGGAAGGAACTGGAAATCTGCTCGACTACCACCGAAGAATCTCCTAGGTATCTGCAATACATATATAAAACATTTTGCAAGGGTGAGCAATCAATTGCTCAGCAGTACCACTATATGAATAATAATCAAAAACAGTTTATATTAAACAATTATAGGAACAGAAATCAAAACTTGCTAGAAATCAAGTAAAACATGTGTGAACTGGATATCAAAACTAGCATGCTCTGTAAAACCAAATCATTAGTTGTGTGCTGTGCATAAATATCAATTTCAATTTTTAGCATGCTTCTTTCATTTTCAAATCTTACGTCCCATCGCAGGACCCATAAAACCATTTGTCCCGTTACGGGGACCCAAAATCATTTGTTCCGTTACGGGAACCATAAAACTTATCCCTCTCCGGGAACCTCAAATCACTTGCTCAGATATAAAAGTATTGGATGATCCCTGGTGAGACAGCTGATCAGGCTATCCTATGAAACTTGTTCCGGAACTCAGAGACTAGCTAGGTCTCTGTCACGCTGGGCTGGTGGTTATAATATGGTGCGCAACCACTTCACCTCTTACGCTAACTTCCAGGACGTTACGGGCCTTCTGCGCACACTCATCCAATTATCTGATCATTTCTATCCAGTTTTCCAAATCACTTACCTATCTCTTATCAAAATAATTATAACACAACACATTTTCTAAAACATTTTCATTTTATTCAGAACTTAGAGATAGGTATTTTCAGAAGTTACTTTTCCCCCAAAACCAAGTTAACAAAACAATTTGAAACCTAGGAGATACGTAACTTAAATAGTTCTGTTCCATTACGTAAATGTAAATCAACAATTATGCATATAGTACTGAACTATAAAAGATTTGTTCAGGGGTACTTGCCTTGCAAAGCTTTACAAATAATATTGATTGACCTTGAGCCGACACGGACGCTCAGACTTTAACGTCTAACCACTAGATTACCCTGGATTCGACTTCAACACTCAGGTCCTTCGATTGGAACCTTACTGAACTTGTTGACTGTCCACTAGGCTATCCAATAGGCTATCCAACGCCAACTCCCGGGCTTTCCGACTAGCACCTACAAAGTCGAAATACCCTAATTTAGACTTTCGATTGTGCTTGACATATCCTCGCTAACAATCTACCCGAATGTTAACAAAACCCGACTCGTAATACTTCATATAATCAGACACGTATCAATTAGGGTTCACGTTTTCGAAAGTCGGTTCAGTGTTCGTTTTTAGAAATAGGTATATTATCCTTTATGAAATTAGGGTTATCGATTTTCGTAAAGTATTTCATCACAATACATAATCAGATTTCGTATAAGGTACGTACATATAACCGATCGACGTCCCGATAGTCATTGGATAAGGTCCCGTATTTTTGTAATTAAATTTTCTCGGAAATCGGGCAGCACCTCCTTTGTACATATAACCCATCGAACATCCCGACGTCCAACAAACACAACTACAATCAATCACAATCCAAACCAAACCACTGATTTCAGCCATCAATATCAGTCCAAAATTCTCAATTACCAAGTAAATACAATTATTAATTATTAGTCCCGTTTTATAATTTTAATCACATTTTATAATTTTATTCACAATTCGTATTTTAAATCGTATTTTGTATTTAAAATTGTAGGACTCAGAACAACGTCATCACTGTCCACCGTCGACTCGTTCTAAAACTCATTGTCGACGGCGATAAAATTTACGGGTTTCCGTAAATCCCGGGCATCCTACATAAATTCCATCGATTAACTAATAATAATAAAAATTCTGCACCAAAAATCTTTTCACAAAACAAACTCAAATTATATAGAATAATTAACCAGTCATCAACAATCGGCAAGGAAAATAATTGAAAGCCGGTAAAGTGACTGGAAACAACAACAGCACTGACCAATTGAACCAACACATACACACACACGGCCAAACACACACAAACATACGCACCCACACACACAACGCACACACATCATACTCACACACGCGCACACGCGTAACACGCACACACACAAACCCACATACTCACACTACACACACATATACAAGACCATATATATATATATATATACAGCCAAATAGAAACCCACCGGAGAAACAAAGGCGGCGTCCGGAAACCGCAGAAGCAGCAGGCGGTGAGGGAGGAAAATGGAAAGGAGGGAGAGAGAGAGAAGAAAGAGAGAGACGGAGAGTTGCAGAGAGAGAGGAGAGATCGAGACTGGAGGGAGAGGGAAGTCGAGAGAGATTGATGGGGAGAAAGTGACATGAACTGAAAGATATAAAACGGGTTGAACCCGATTTTACAAGCCCTTGCCCCCTTTTTTTCATATAAACCCCGCAATAAAATTTTATCTGACCCGCACTTTAACTATTTAACGAACAATTCACGGGTAATTAAAACCCGGACATTAATAAAATATTTTATAACATATCACAGATAATCAAAAGATAATAAAAATAGAATTTTCAAAATTTTAAAATAATTTTCGAAACACAAATGATACCCGTTTTTTAACGAATAAACGAAACAACACGCGGGTGAAATTAATCTCAAAAATTCCCAAAATAATTTTAAAATTCTCGGAATATTCCAAACTTAAATAAATATGAGTTTCATAATTTTTAAAGAATTTTGGAATTAAATACGGATTTAACAAATAATTATAATTAGAAAATCATACATGGCTAAATAATTGAGGAAATGTTGATTTCTCAATTTTAAAAACTCCTAAAAATAATTAATAAAATTATGAAGCCATAAAATGATTTTAGGGATAACCCAAGTATTTATGGAAATAAATCCTGAATTAAATCACCTTTAAACACAAAAGTAACGCAACACAGCTTCACGACGAATTATACAATTAATACACGAACACCACAATCACACATAATCAATTAAAATATTAACAAAATAATATCCAGCCGACTGAACCCATACACATATTTTATTTATGTAATTATTTAATAATTACATATTTAAACAATAAAAATATACGAGTCGTTATAATCTTTCCCCCTAAAAAGATTCTGTCCTCAGAATCTGATTTTTAACCAGCAAGTGAGGATATTTGTCAAGCATATCTGACTCTAATTCCCAAGTAGACTCTCCGACTCGAGGATTCATTTAAAGCACATTCACTAGGGATATAGACTCATTCTTAAGGACTCACTCATAACGATCTAGGTTCTGGGTCGATCATTCCACGCAAAACAATTTGGATGAGAGTCCATTGGCTCCTACTCAACGACTTAGTTCAAATCAAGAATATATCGCTTTTACAATAACATGCAGAACACTTTATGAATTGCTGTAACTGTAATTTCAATGCTAACCCATGAGCACTTCATCTATCTTCCTCGATACCCCACGGGTACATATATTTAGGGCTCAACTCGCCCCTTCTAACTAAACCTAACCAATTTCTTTCAAGGTAAAATTTTATCAACACCCACGATCCTACTTTTATATCCATACTCTTTCGATGCAAATCCTTCTTTCTAATCTTCATAGGGAAGTCCTTAAGCGCTCTATACCGACTTTCTCATTCTTTAGATAGCTGAGGATGTTATCAATAAATACAATTTGCTTGTCCAACCACTCCTCATACACCATGTTCTTTAAATTCTTAGAGATGACTCTTACACCTGTTACTTCACATGATATCATCAAATTTGCAACACTCATAACTCGTTCACATCGCAATCTTTGACATGTTCTCAGGCTGGATCTCGAGTAAATTCCCAAGAAGTTACACATTTCTTAAACTAATTTACATAAGTAATCAATTCCTGATAGAAGTTATTTATTCTTATACTTCGCTTTGTTAAATTTCCGATAATCGGTACACAATCTCGTAATTCCGTCCCTTTTCTTTTTCCAGCAATATCCCTAACTTATTTCTTCCTTTCTCGCATGATTGAAAGAACTTCTTATATTGCTTCTATACACTTACAATTCGCTTCTTCTAAAAACCATTCATTACCTTATCACATGACGACCAGCCCGATCCTAAAATCACATCAAACTTTACTAGTTCGAAGGGAGTTAAATCAGGTGCAACTACATTCGAATTCTAAATGCTCGATCTTTTAGTCCTTTTAAAATTTCTGCCTCTAGCTATGCTGGATGTTGGCCCTTGAAATGTAGCATCTTGAGTAACCGTTCTACAACTCCTTGCAATATGCCCCACTTTTCCACAATTATAACACGTAACTCCCGGATTTTCTGGATTACATTCCGATGCATATTGACCCTTATGTCCACACTTGAAACATTGCACATCCTTTTTGCATGAACCATTATGTCTCCTATCGCGGGACTTACAATCCACTGTTGACTTGACTGATGGAGCTGGAGTGGAAGCAATTGAAGTAGCATTTGACCTAGCCTGAAATAAACTCTGTCTCCGGAATCCCTTACTCCTGTTTCGGCCAAACCGATTCTCAAACTCCTGACTGGATCCTCCTTGGTCTACCTTATTCATAACACCTTCCGACTTCCTTTTCTTATCACTTTCTTCCTTAACAACCAGCTTCTGATCACTTTCTACTACCAGGGCGGCCTGAATCATAGAGGAGTATGTCTTAAGTTGCAATGCCACGACTCCTCCGTGAATCTCAGGCTTCAACCCTTGCTCAAACCTCCTTGCTTTTGGAATCTCCATACTTACATACTCAGGTACTAATCGGGCCAATTCTATAAACTTGGCCTCGTACTCCAACACACTTTTTTCACCTTGTTTCAATTCCAGAAACTTGACTTTCAACTGATTCCTTAAACCATCGGGAAAATACTTCTCCAAGAATAATTCGGTAAATCTTGTCCAAGAAACAGGGCCTTCTCCTTCCAACGCTCGAGTTGACCCCCATCAATAATTTGCTTTATTCTTGAGAAAGTAACTCACATAATCGGTCTTAAGATCCTCATTTACTTGCAGGAGGGTAAATGCCTTTTCCATTTCCTTTAGCCAATTCCTGGCAACAACAGGATTTACTTCACCCTTGAATTATGGGGGTTTAACAGACTGAAAGGATTTAAAACAGGTAGTTTGGTTTAGCTCTCCTTGTTGATGTTGTTGCTGCTGAACCTGGTGGATTAACTGCAACTGTTGTTGCTGTTGCTGGCGCAACAAATCTAGAATTTCATTTATAATTGGACCCTCCGCCAAACAACTACTATCTTCTTTAGACTGAGTAGCTTTCTTGGGTGACATTTTCCTGAAATATAACAGGGAATTTTTTCAAAATCATAACAAGATTGTATATCAAAATGTCACCGTTCAAATAGTGCACTTATGTCAGGAAAATGCTGCCCAATCAAAGCACCCATGTTTTTATTCTTAGGATCCATTTGTAAAAGATATCTAGATTAACAACACTAGCAACATTAGCAATGATAACAGTAGAAAAATCAACAACAGTGCAGAAAACTAGAATATAAAGGTACTCAGCATCATGGTATGCCCTCTCAGTGCAACCACCAAGCCACCTTCTAGCGCCATTAAGTTACAACACTAACAGGTTTCCTATACTGCAGGGCTAGACGGGTTATACTAGGCATCACCCCATAAAGGGTAAACTGGTGACTCAAGTTAATCTTAATAATCACAGGCTTGGCTAACGCACTAGTTTGAGCTTCAATCAACCATCCTTCCCAAGGCGACTTCTTATCTCTTACAATTGATCTATCTTCCACGGAATCAGCTTTTCTAAAGATACAACCTTCAACATCGAATCATGAATCCTCTCTTTTAATTGATCAATTGGAGTATCAACAGAAACATCAGTAACACATCATAGTATACGTTGTATCTTTAAAAGTAGGGTATTTTCCAAAAAATTGAGCGGCATTTCCTCTATATTATTGACTACCAGTCGGACTCAAGCCGACACCAATAATCAACCAACAATCCCTATCAACCCATCAATATCAACCATACCACCACCCCACTCCACGGTTCGCGATACTGTGACACATAACATATTAATAACCATATGTATCACTAACCAACTAATAAAACTGGAGTTGGCTATTTCAGCCACAATTACCAACAAGCAACCTCGCAACTAGGTCAACTTAAGGACCTCTGCTAGGCCTACTAGTCCAAGTTTCAGCCAACCATTCTTCTAAAGGCGGTTCCCTATCATTTGCCATAGACTCGACAATCACTGAATTAACTTTTCTAAGACAACAACCTTTTCCAAAGGCTCACAAATCCTTACTGTTGCCATTATTCCAAAATAGCAACCGGATACATAACTTTTATTTCTCCTGACGATCAATCCTTCGTTTACTCCCCACAACTAGGATGATCTGACCACGGTGGTTACCGAAGGAAATTCATTGCCATAACATACCCAATAAAATTTCAAAATCAGGATAATCCATTCTAAAAGAGATGTGAAGGAGATGCGGATATGACTGGGAGCAACTATACAAGTACGTAAGATGGTCCAATCTTAGTACCATACAGTTTACAACACATAATTCGGTGGCGTCCCACCAGACCCTTTGTCACACAGACAAACAGTCCCATCATATGTATTGTTTACCCCAATCAACCGATAGAACCTCCAAGGAGAGAAATATAAGAGTTCAAGGTATAAACCTCAATACTAATCCATATTCACTATAGGACTCGGCTGACATAGGCAAGGCGCTGACTATTACCCTTCCACCTGAACTTTCATGGTTAAATTCAGCTCGCTCGAGAAAAGAAACTAGAAACCTCAACTAGACATTGCTAACGATACCTATATATAAGGGAGACTTACTAAAATCTAGGGCAGTTCCAGCCAATCCCCAGCAGACATCAGGGTTACACCTTCGAACCCTTGACTAAACTCACGGACTCGCTCCTCTGGTTGAGTTGCTGGCTCATATCTATATAGAATAAACCTTCTTGCACTCTTCTGACTCTATTCCTAACCTAAATCGGGGACTCAAACCTGTAGCTCTGATACCAACTGTGACAGCCTCAACCCCGGGGTCAGGAGTTGATGTCACTAACAATAATACTAATAAACAATATAACCCAAATTATTAATTATACATAATTTCGACCCCTTTACCAAGACCTTTTCCAGGTTTAAGTATGACTTAGGTTACAACCATCACAAAACCAACTTACTAAGGAAAATTCAAACAATACTATCTTTATTCAGCAACTCAACAGACCCACTTAGGTCCAACACAACTACCTCAGAGGAGCCTGACACGGAAGGAACTGGAACTCTGCCCCGACTACCACTGAAGAATCTCTTAAGTATCTACAATACATATATAAAACATTTTTGCAAGGGTGAGCAATCAATTGCTCAGCAATACCACTATATGAATAATAATCAAAAACAGTTTATGTTAAATAATTATAGGAACAGAAATCATAACGTGCTAGATAACAAGTAAAACATGTGTGAACTGGATATCCAAACTAGCATGCTCTATAAAACCAAATCATTAGTTGTGTGTTGTGCATAAATATCAATTTCAATTTTTAGCATGCTTCTTTCATTTTCAAATCTTACGTCCCATCACAGGACTCATAAAACCATTTGTCCCGTTACAGGGATCCAAAATCATTTGTTCCGTTACGGGAACCATAAAACTTATCCCATCACAGGATCTATAAAACTTGTCCCATCACAGGACCTATAAAACTTGACCCTCTCCGGGAACCTCAAATCACCTGCTCAGATATAAAAGTATTGGATGATCCCTGGTGAGACAGCTGATCAGGCTATCCTATGAAAACTTGTTCCGGAACTCAGAGACTAGCTAGGTCTCTGTCACACTGGGCTGGTGGTTATAACAGGGTGCGCAACCACTTCGCCTCTTACGCTAACTTCCAGGCCGTTACGGGCCTTCTGCGCACACTCATCCAATTATCTGATCATTTTTTTATCCAGTTTTCCAAATCACTTACCTATCTCTTGTCAAAACAATTATAACACAACACATTTTCCCAGAACATTTTCATTTTATCCAAAACTTAGAGATAGGTATTTTCAGAAGTTACTTTTTCCCCAAAAACACAAGTTAATAAAATAATTTGAAACCCAGGGGATACGTAACTTAAATCGTTTTGTTCCAGTACGTAATTTAAATCAACAATTATTCATATATACTGAACCGTAAAAGATTTGTCCAGGGGTACTTGCCTTGCAGAGCTTTACAAATAATATTGATTGACCTTGAGCCGACACGGACGCTCAGACTTTAACGTCTAACCACTAGATTACCCTGGATTCGACTTCAACACTTAGGTCCTTCGATTGGAACCTTACTGAACTTGTCGACAGTCCACTAGGCTATCCAACGCCAACTCCTGGACTTTCCGACTAGCACCTACAAAGTCGAAATACCCTAATTTAGACTTTCGATTATGCTTGACATATCCTCGCTAACAATCTACCCGAATGTTAACAAAACTCGACTCGTAATACTTCATATAATCAGACACGTATCAATTAGGGTTCACATTTTCGAAAGTCGGTTCAGTGTTCAGTATTTAGAAATAGGCATATTTATCCTTTATGAAATTAGGGCTATCGATATTCGTAAAGTATTTCATCACAACACATAATCAGATTTCGTATAAGGTATGTACATATAACTGATCGACGTCCCGATAGTCATTGGGTACGGCCCCGTATTTTCGTAATTATATTTTCTCGGAAATCGAGCAGCACCTCCTTTGAATATCGGCTAACCCGTGAACATCCCGACGTCCAACAAACACAACTACAATCAATCACAATCTAAACCAAACCACACATTTCAGCCATCAATATTAGTCCAAAATTCTCAATTACCAACTAAATACAATTATTAATTATTAGTCCCATTTTATAATTTTAATCACATTTTATAGTTTTATTCGCAATTCGCATTTTAAATCGTATTTTGTATTTTAAATTGTAGGACTCAGAACAACATCATCACTGTCCACCGTCGACTCGTTCTAAAACTCATTGTCGACGGCGATAAAATTTACGGGTTCCCGTAAATCCCGGGCATCCTACGTAAATTCCATCGATTAACTAATAATAATAAAAATTCTGCACCAAAAATCTTTTCACGAAACAAACTCAAATTATACAGAATAATTAACCAGTCATCAACAATCGGCAAGGAAAATAATTGAAAGCCGGAAAAGTGACTGGAAAAAATAACACCACTGAACAATTGAACCAACACATACACACACACAGCCAAACACACCCAAACACACGCACCCACACGCACAACGCACACACAGCACACTCACACACGCGCACACGCGCAACACGCACACACACAATATCACACACACAAACCCACATACTCACACTACACACACATATACACGACCACATATATATATATATACAGCCAAACGGAAACCCACCGGAGAAACAAAGGCGGCGGCCGGAAACCGCAGAAACAGCAGGCGGGGAGGGAGGAAATAGAAAGGAGGGAGAGAGAGAGAAGAAAGAGAGAGATGGAGAGTTGCAGAGAGAGAGAAGAGATCGAGACTGGAGGGAGAGGGAAGTCGAGAGAGATTGATGGGGAGAAAGTGACATGAACTGAAAGATATAAAATGGGTTGAACCCGATTTTACAAGCCCTTGCCCCTTTTTTTTATTATTATTATTTTTTTTACTTTCATATAAACCCCGCAATAAAATTTTATCTGACCCTCACTTTAACTATTTAACGAACAATTCACGGGTAATTAAAACCCGGACATTAATAAAATATTTTATAACATATCACAAATAATTAAAAGATAATAAAAATAGAATTTTAAAATTTTTAAAATAATTTTCGAAACACAATTGATACCCTTTTTAACGAATAAACGAAGCAACACGCGGGTGAAATTAATCTCAAAAATTCCCAAAATAATTTTAAAATTCTCGGAATATTCCAAACTTAAATAAATATGAGTTTCATAATTTGTAAAGAATTTTGGAATTAAATACGGATTTAACAAATAATTAAAATTAGAAAATCATACATGGCTAAATAATTGAGGAAATGTTGATTTCTCAATTTTAAAAACTCCTAAAAATAATTAATAAAATTATGAAGCCATAAAATGATTTTAGGGATAACCCAAGTATTTATGGAAATAAATCCTGAATTAAATCACCTTTAAACACAAAAGTAACGCAACACAGCTTCACGACGAATTATACAATTAATACACGAACACCACAATCACACATAATCAATTAAAATATTAACAAAATAATATCCAGCCGACTGAACCCATACACATATTTTATTTATATAATTATTTAATAATTACATATTTAAACAATAAAAATATACGAGTCGTTATAATATTAATGACTTACTAATCATAAATTTCTCTCTACATACAACAACAGATTCTGAGAAGATAGGTGTGTCCTGTAACACGTTGGATAATAATATAATATTTTAGTGATTCATTATTAATTATAATATTCTCTCTCATCATCAATCCCTAATTATAATATTAGTCATGACGATCAAATTATTACATTTTATCTCCTTTATTTTAATTATATTAAAAGTATATTTCACTAATTTCGATAAATTACCAACCGAATTATTAATAAAAATGACTTTGTCTTGCAAAACAAAGCTGAAAATAAGTTTTTTTTTATGAATTAATGGAGTAAGACAGAGAGAGTTACATATGTATTAAAAAGACTACTTTCGCTCTTCGTAATTTTTTATTCATGTTACAAAGTCAGGCCCGTAAATGAACCCGCCGCGTTTTTCCTTAACACGTCGAGTTTTACTTTCTTTTCTTAACAAACCGAGTTCAGTTGAGATTTCCTGTCAAATAAAAAATTGTGTTAGAGCTTGTTACAGGCTGCACTCGAATTTTTATGGAACGGAAGAGATCCGAGCCGAGCTGAACTTGAGCCTTTAATGAACCGTTTGCGAGCAATAATATTTATTTTTAAAAAAAATAGCTAAACCTATTTGGACCAACTTATAATTAGTTTCGACACAATCAAAACTCAAGTTTTAATACATTATCCTACAATAATCTAACTTAATCGTGAATTGAATATTTTAGTGTAATTTTAAACTTAAAATATTAAAAATATTATTAAAAATTAGAATACATTTATGAGCCACAAATATTAAAACTCGACTCGAGTTCGTTAAAATTAACATATATATTTTAAATTATTAATGAACAGAACCGAACGAACCCTTATCGAACAGAGATTTCGATCTCCTCACAAACATCATGGTTCGTTCACGGCTATATCCTCCCTAACCACATCCTCAGTTCCCATTTACATTTTATTTTCGGAAAAAATTATGTCGCGTTCTCTTTTACCTTTTCTTGATAAAAGAATGTAATAGAGGCACAACATTAATAAAAACTTTTACTAAAAAATGTTGTTACTCCTTTTTTGTACAATAACTGCAAACAAATGGTTTTGCATTTTGGAAACAGGTAGTTCGGTACGGGTTTTGGGAAGTAAATTTATATTTTTATAAGCTAAATTAGTATTAGTATATTAGAATAGAAATAACGTGCAAGCACCAAACCCATGCAATTAACATATGGATTTCGGGGATGACAATTGGGAGTTTCGATATCGATGTTAAATGAACGAGTTCTTATATTATATTATTTTAAATCCCTTGCGATACACGGCATCTGTTAATATTTAAATAAATTTTAAATTTTATTTATTCAAATTATATATTAATTTTAATATATTTATATAAAATATATAATAATTATAAATATATAATAAAAATAATAAAAGAATTAGGAAGCAGATATAATTGTAGTTTAGTACGACGGGTTTTGGTCGTTGTTTAGAGGGATAAGGAAACTAAGTAATATAGCATTTAGTAATTTAACACGTGTATGACACTATTTATTTTTAATAATTAAAATAGTGCAATAAATGTTGAACCAAAATATCCTATTCTGGCTATTATATTATATTATAGATTTTAATTAAATGAAATTTGTGTAACTATCATGAAATTATTTTTTAATGTTAGATTTTTGGATTTTGGGCATAAAGAAGAGGAATATCATTTTTGGTGTTCTTTAAGCAAGGAAGAGGGACGAGAATAGAAGTAAGGAAATAATAAGGATACATTATAAAGAAAAGCAACAAAGTAACGAGTTGAGACCCTTCCATTTTCATTACAAGTCAAATGATCCCCTTCAACCCACAAAAGTTTGCATAAACCAAATTCTTTTCATGGTAAACTGAAATTTAAACACGAGTGCAACTTATGTATCACTAAAAATGGTTCAAAGCAGTAAAAGCTCAGTCACCCTAGTAGTCCAGTAATGTCTTCACTCCTGCCTTCACCACCCATCCAGCACCAGATTTACCAAAAGATGCAACGCTGATTCAAACTCTTAGGACAAGCTATCAATTCTACAAGTGAAAATCAGAGCATATAAAGATTGGTAAACTGTAAAAATACACACACTAGAGCCAAGTCAATAACTTGTCCATACCGAATGAATTGTAGTGTTTGTTTTATACTGGGGAGTTACTAGATGGTTGTGGCAAAAACAATTCAACAAAGAAGCTGCATTGAAAAAATTTCAGTTCATTGACAGTCATATGAGCTGCTGTTGTACATAAAGCACAAACAAAATCACCAAACAATAATCGTACCAGAATATCGTGTATTGATAAAACTAGGCAGTTGTAGAGCATTGAAGTTCGTCATTATAAATCATGGATTCATGATGTGAATGGAATATGATTCTAACATTCATCTACAGTATTGCAAGCACAAAATAAAGCATTAAGACTAGGTAA
This sequence comes from Apium graveolens, assembly GCF_009905375.1. Taxonomy (NCBI): domain Eukaryota; kingdom Viridiplantae; phylum Streptophyta; class Magnoliopsida; order Apiales; family Apiaceae; genus Apium; species Apium graveolens. The sequence continues at coordinate 81,758,887 of NC_133650.1, read as the reverse complement.
CGGGCACGCACACATTGAACCAACTCCGAACTACAATGTTGAAGGAAGAACACATTTTATTGCATGCAACTGCATAAATTACAAAGATAGTCTTTATCAAAACGAAACACATTAAAACGGTCTGTCATGTGTATATACAATAATTAAATAAACCATGACACTAAGCTACTCCATTGATGACAATGAGGAAAATAGAAGATTAAAGAAAGTTTAGGTAACTATAAAACACAATCTAGTTAAGGCTGGAGACAAATGTATGTCGTTGCTTCTTGTTGTTGGAGAGCTCGTCCTCATGTGATAACTGTGAATCTTTTTCTTTCCTAGAGAATCGTTTCACCTCCTTCAAAGTACTGTTGTTGCAGCCCATAAAAATAATCGAAGTTTGCCACCAGATGAGTAATTAAAGCCTTTCTTTCTTTTTCTTGCCGCTGTTCTTCCTGCTCCTCCTCAGATAGTAGTTGTTGTTGTTACTGCTCCACAGGTACTACTTGTTGTTCCTCCGGCTCTGCAAGTAATACTTGTTGCTCCTCATGCTCTACAAGTAATACTTGTTGCTCCTGCTCTACTTCTTTTCCTTCTGGTTCTGCAGGTTTGCTAAAGATGTTATCGTCGGAAAGCTCTTTCAATGCCACAGCATCAATTTGATCACATGCCTCCCTTTCTTCTTCTTCTTCTATGTCCAAAATTGTGTTCAATGTCTCCGTGTAAGACCTCCATTCTTGGTCCAATACTGGGTCCGCCTGTAGTTCTGCCTGGTCTTCTTGGGGTTCAAAAGTTTTTTTCAGTGTCTCAGTGTTAGACGTCCATTCTTGGTCTAATAGTTGGTCCGCCTGTGGTTCTGCCTGGTTGGACACGTAATGATAAGGAAACCCCTGTACTACCACATCTGAACCAACAAGCTGTTTGTCATCAAAAGCAATACTCTCCTTGATAATCCCAAATCACCCCGGGGCCTTCTCATTGCCGGGCCCGGACTCAAACTCCTTTTGGACGGAAATGGCGGCGGCGTGAGGTGTAGCTTTAGGGTGGGAACCTACAAAACAGAACCAGAGGGGGTGGGGTCCCCGCGGCACCTCCGGCGTGGGAATGAGAAAGGGTTTTAAGGAGAAGTAGGGCAAAACGGGGATTATGCGAATATATATTATGGTGTACGCGTGTGTGTACGTATGTATAGGTGAGAGAGGGAGTATGTGAGATTGTAACCTGTAACCTTCCTTCTGTTCTACCTTTTATAGGCCTCCTACTAGGGTTTAGGGGTTTGTACCTTTTAATCTAGACCGTAGGTTGGCCTTTTGGACTATAGGGCGTCTGGACGTCTGGGATGCGTCAGAGTACTACCAGATCCGGACCGTAGGAACGTTCTGGATCCCGGATACCTGGACGGTGGTGATGTTGCCACGTGTCCTGGGCCCTTCAAGGTCAAAGCGGAGTACTCCCTGGGCTCTTGTACTTGGGCCCTGGGCCTTTGTTATTGGGCCTATATTATTATAGGCTATCATTTGCCCCCCACTCCCTTATGCGGGTTTACCCGGATGGGGGAGTATAGTAGTTATACTGTAGAATTTTGGGTTTTTTGATTTGTTGCCCCCTAACCCCGGGGTCAAATGGGGATGAGACTCCGGGGTTGACTTGGCTATTTGATTTTGAATTTGAATTTTGGGCACGGTTTGGTGGGCAAGTACACTCTCGATATTTGATTTGACCGGACTCTGAAAAGTTGACGCTGCAAATCCGGGGTGTCAAACGACTGTTGGGATTCCAGTCGGGGTCAAAGATACATACGTTTTATCTGTATCTTTTGATTGTGCTAGTTATTTATTTTCCCCCTTTTTTTGCCTAAAAAGACGCGCCGTGACATGATTGCGGTAGTGGTAATAACTGCTGCAGTATTAAATTGACGCCAATCAGGGGGTGCCACGTGGCCCCGACTATTCCCTTAACCAAAAAACCGCTCACATCTTCTTTCTTCCTTCTATAAATACTGGTATTTTCACTCCCATTTTTATTTTACGCAAACATTTCCACAGAGAGAGCTAAGAGAGATTTTACAGAGATTTTTGGAGCCTTTGTTGTTGAAGCCGCATTTCTTTCTCCTGCAAATTTGTAAGTTTTTGTCTCCTTTCTTGATCTTTCATGTTCTACCACCGTGCATGCCATAGTTTTATACTGATTTTGCTTCGCCATTGTGTAGTTTTTGTTCCACCATTCTTTCTTGAATCTGTGGTTGCTTTGCTGTTTTAACCTTCAATCTGTGTAGTTGTATAGGTTTTGCATATCTTTTTCAATGGTTGTGTGCTTGATTTGTGTAAATAACATGGATTTTGGTAGTTTTGTATGCGAATAAGTGGGTTTTTAGTAGTGTAAAAAGTTGAAGGGCCCGGGGTGTGTTCTTGATATATGTTTTTGGTTGTATGTGTATATATATGCTGTAGATCTTGTTTCTGAGATAAGATACATACGCGATTTGTTTCTAAACTCTTCTGTTTTTTGTTTTGTTTTTGTTGTTGTTAGGTTCGGGTTTGGCATTGACTCGGGGGTGCGTTTATATAGATACACATAGTTTATGCCAGGTACCCATTTTAAACGTACAGCTACCCTTAGGAGTCGGTATCCCGAACGGCCTAGAGGTTTAGGCGAACTTAACTCCTTCTACCCTTCATCTTCTTCTTCCAGTAGTAGCTCCGTAGAGATGCCTTCCCGGGTTGACCAGCCCCAACAAGTTTTGGCCCAGACACTAGTCTTAGGTCCCGGGGGTACCCTCTCCAATCCGGATGGGTCTTGGGAAGATGTGGACGAATACTTTGTCCAGTGCCGAGTGAATCCTAAGCCATTGGGATTTTATTACCGAGATTTGTCAGAGGCATATGAGGGCCCAGATGGGCTTGGTGGTAGGGAGCCTTATGATGAGAACGATATGAATAGGAAGTTTTTTACCGCCCCAGGGACTAGGTATGAGTGTGGGGCGGTTCATAAAGAAATTCAGGACAAGTACACAGATGCCGAGGTAGATAGTGCCCTTAGGCTCGCATTTAACCTTGAGGATAAATATCAATGGAGATGGCCCGAGGAGCACGAGAGGGTATATCACAGACCGGAGGGGGGATGGGTTGGTATTCCCTTAGAGCACCTCCGGGGCATGCGCCTCGGATTACATCAATTCACCAAATCCTTATGCCGGGATGTTTACGGGATTCCTTTCACCCAGCTGGCCCCGAATTCGGTGAAGTGGATAAGTTGGTTTCTGGCCTATTGCTATGCCAAAAATTACCTCCCTACCTTTAAGCTATTCCACCATATTTTTAGGATCAAGAGGTCCACCTCCCGACCCATATACGAGTTCTTGTTTAGGATCGAGGACTGCGGATATCCTTCCGATAAGATGGTCCTCCCGGTCAGCATGCTAACATCGTTAAAGGGATGGCACCAGGAGTTCATTTTTGTCCGGGGTGGGGATCTGGAGTTCATGCCACTCCATAAACTCAAAATTAAAACAGATAGATTTCCGGTCCAGCGGCTCGGGCAAGCAGCTCTCGCGATGGTTTACGCCTTCTGTGGGGCACTTGGGACGCAATGGACCCGGGATACTTTTAATAGCAATGAAAGTATGCATGCTGCCGGCTGTAAGTCTTTTGCCTTAGCTTTATTTTGTTATTCTAACTTTTATTGGTTGTGAAAGGAATATGTCCTAAGTCCAATCATGTACTAGGATTGAGGAATAACTTTTTATGTAATCTGTTTTGATTTCATTGATATTAATAAAAGACTTGTTTTGTTTTTATTACGGGCTCTATCTATTTAAGTGTTTAAATAAGATATACCATAGTTTAGAGTAAAGCTTTTTATGGATTATGATGAGATCATAATAGTGAGACCTAAAAGATGATAACTCTAAACTTAAATAGTTCCTGATCATAGGATTACTAACTGGTAATTAATAATCCGCAAAGATCGGTACACACTATGCTTTCTTCATTATGAAGGATGTCTGTTCTCATAGACATTTGTGTGGTGACACTATAGCTAGTATGTAGGTGCTTATTATAGAATAAGTTCACTGAACATGACTCGCACAGCTGAACAACTGATGGAGTTCACTCACGTGTCAGCAGTTGTTCACATAGTGATAATTGTACAAGTATCCTTAGACTTGAGGTCATCATAGTCATCTTGTGTACACTGAACTATGCTTTGGTTTAGTTCTTAGTCTCCAGGGACAATTATTAGGGCTCTACTGGGTATAGGAATTTGTACACGAAGATAGTGTATGATCAATAAATGATCTACCCCTTCCAGTGAAGAAAGCGAATGTTCAAGGCTGATCCACTTATGCTAGTTCAGGAATCTCTGGCCAGAGTGAATGAAATTAGAAAGGAGTTTCTAATTTGAATAGAACTAAGCATAGTAAATGGTAAGCAAGTGATTGAATTAGATAGGCTTGACACGAGATCCATGCCTTGTATTTAATCGGGACATTGTAGGGTAGAAGGAGTTTATTGTACGGTAACTATTCACTGAATAGGTTCCTGGTATTCTAAGCAGTGAATTCGTATTATCCGGATAGTCGCGATATGCTGAGAAGTATCCCTCACGATGTAGAATAAATATGATTAATTAATTAATCATATTTAATAAATTAGAGAATTTATATAAATAATGATAAAATAGTTTTATTATTATTTATTTCTACTACCGGCTTAATATTGAACCTACAGGGTCACACCATAAAAAGAGAATGATTTAATGGTGGAGGAATTAATTAATAATGGCTAATAATTATTTATTTATGAAATAAATAATTAATTGGCAAATTTTATAATTGATTAAATGAGATTTAATTGATTATAAATTAATTAAGAAAAGTTCTTAATATTATTAATTAAGAATTTAATTTTTGGAAATTAAATCAAGAGAGAGAATTATTTCTAAAGTGTTTAGAAAAAGGATTAGTAATTAAAAGGTGTTTTAATTATTAATGAGAATAATAAATGAGTTAATAATAATAATATTTTATGGGAAAATTTCAGCTGAAAATTTTGCCTATAAATATACTATTATAAACCCTATTTTTTTATTCTAACCTGAAATCCAAAAGTTTTTAGAAAACCTAATTCTCTCCACCTCCTCCTCCTCCTTAACGTCGTTTTCTTGGTGGATACCGGTGGAGTGCTTCACATTTGAGGAGCAGCTGCTAAGGATCTCTGATCGTTGCTTTTGGATCGCTATTAAAGGTTAGTAATCGATCCATATGTTTTTACCATAATTTATATGCTTTTATTTGGATTTTGTATGTGTAAAAGTATTTTACCATGCCTCCGCTGCGATTAAAATCCAACAATGGTATCAGAGCATAGGTTGTATGCATATAGATCTGTGGTAAAAATTTCAGAATTTTATGTGCTTGTATGAATTATTTATGATTTTTACAAGTTATATTATGGATTAATTTTGTCTGATGAGAAATCGTTTCTCAGAATAATTTTGAATGTTGATCTGGGTTCTACAAGTGTTGTAGATCGTCTGGGTATTTTTCTTATATTTTTATGACGTATAGATTTTTTATTATGAATTTTTGAAGTTGTTTTAATTAAATTCGTAATTAAATAAAGATATATATATATATATATGAATTGTAAGTATGTATATATATATGTACATCTGCTTGTCTGCTGTCATTTGTTGAAGCAAGAAAAGCACGGAAGCACAGTGATGAACAGCTGTCAGGCGCGGCGATCGAGAGAGAAGACGGCGGCTGTTGCAGGCGCGTGTGGCGCACGCACGCGCGGGGGGGTGTCGTGCATTCCGGGAATGCGTTACACCCTGTGGCACATTTTTGCATTCCGGGAATGCGTTACACCCTGTGGCGCATTCTCGGAATGCATTACACCTTTTAATGGCTTAAAAGGGTTGTAACGCATCACCGGAATGCGTTACAGGGCTTGTAACGCGTTCCTGTAATGCGTTACAGCCCGACTGTCCACATTAAATTTGATTTTTTGGGAGTTTCGTAACTCCGTTTTGGGCGTGCAATATATCGTTGGATTCGTTTTTCCGAGACGGATCTAATGGAGTGATCAGATTTTAGTTTATATAATAGTTTTGAACTGTTTATATTTCCGAAAGTGTTTTAAAGCTATTTTTTAACTATTTTAACTGCTTTTAAATGCTTCATGTGATACATAGAGATGTATAATGCTTAGACCAATATGCTAGATGATGTAACATGCCTACCTTGATGTTTATGCATGTTGATATATGTGATATATGCTTAGTTTATCATGCGATGATAGATTTAGGTGAACTTAAATGAACATAAGGCGTTTGTTAGACAACCTAGTATAGTGAAATTGTTTCATAACCTTAATAACAATATTATAAATACAATCATGAGATTCTTGTATTTATGAAACACGTAATTGAATATGAATTTTAGATATGAGAGAAAGGATGATTCTGTCAACAACAGATTTCTATCTGTAAGAAAGGGTTATTAAGTGACGCCTCTTGACAATGCTCCACCCGATATGGGAATCATCTGATTATCGATTATTGATTTGAAATATTTAATTTAAAAGGAAGAATTTCTTTATAATATGATTATGATTGTAACATAATATAATCCCTTTAAAATTAAATAATATCAAGTAGTAATTGGCCAATGATACAACGGGCTTGTGTCGGTCATAGCCTTCCAACATGATAGAAAAGTAGTTCTCATTTTTGAATCATTGTCGGTTCGTGCTACAGCAGAGGGCTTTGATTTCGAAATAAGAAATACTTGTCTATTACATAGAGATGTGTACATTGAATAAGAATCTAAAGGTCGGTACGTGCCACAGCCGTGGGCCTTTGGGGACTGATTCAACTGTACGGAATGTTGGGTTAGACTTAACTTAGAATATTGAGTTTGTCGTGCCACAGCCGTGACTCAATTATTCAAGAGGCTAAAGTTTGATTAGGGAATAACATTAGATGTAATTGACAAAAGTTGTCTGCCTATTGAATATTACATGGCGGTTCGTGCTACAGCCGGGGTTGTGTAATGGAATGTAGGATCCCTATTCCCACTAGCATTATGAATGCTTAATTTTTCACGTAGGGGGTTGAATAAATTAGATAAACTATTGGGAGCCACTTATGAATAAAGACCCGATTCATATAGTGTTTTAAAATGAAATTGAATATTTGCTAAGTGTTGTTATGTGTTTATCATTTATAGATTTACTTTGTACGTCATGTCTTCTGCACTATCACTCAGGAGCATACTAAATGCTCACAAGTTGACTGGTCCTAATTATGTCGACTGGCTTCGAAACTTGAGAATTGTTCTCAGGACTGAGAAGCTGGAATACGTGATTGACTCACCTAAGCCTACTGAACCTGCTAGCGATGCGCATAATGATGAACATGTTGTGTATCGTAAGTGGATAGATGATGCAAATGTTGCTCAATGCATTATGCTAGCTTCCATGAACATTGAGCTACAGAAGCAACATGAGCATATGGATGCTCACACTATCCTCATGCATCTACAAGAGTTGTATGATGTGGCAGGGAGGACAGCTTGATATGAGATATCGAAGGAGCTGTTCGGTTGTAGGATGTATGAGGGATCATCTGTGAATGACCATGTACTTAAGATGATCAATTTGATTGAACGTCTAGGACAACTTGGTTTTGCCATGGATGGGGAGCTGAGCCAAGACTTGGTCTTGCAATCGCTTCCGAGTTCGTTCTCGCAGTTTGTTGTGAACTTTCACATGAATAAGTTGGATGTTAGCCTGCTTGAACTCCACAACATGTTGAAGACTGCGGAATCGAATTTCCCCCCTAAGAAGAGTTCTGTTCTTCTAATTGGTGAAGGTTCCAATCCTAAAAAAAGGAAGAGGAACTCTTCCAAGAAGAAGAAAGTAGGTGAAGAAAAGCCGGTTCCACCAAAAGATGAAGACCCCAAGAGCAAAGTTGTTTGCTTTCACTGTAACAAGGTGGGGCACTGGAAGAGGAACTGTAAGGTTTACCTTGCAGAATTGAAGAAGAAGAAGGGTAGTGAGACTGCTGCTTCTGATTCAGGTATGTTCATGATAGAAGTGAATATGTCATTAAATCAAATTTCTACTTGGGTATTAGATACCGCCTGTGGCTCTCATATCTGCAAATTTGTTGCAGGGACTAAGGAGAAGTAGGACTCTTAAAGAAGAGGAGGTGATTCTACTGATGGGAAATGGAGCAAGAGTTGCTGCTGAAGATGTAGGATTATTTCATTTTCATATGTCTACGGGCAAGACTATTGTTTTAAATAATTGTTATTTTGTTCCCTCGATTGTGAGGAATATTATTCTCATGTTAGATTTGGCTGGATTTTTATTTATTATTGAGAATAATTAATGTTCTATTCTTAGAGATAATATTCTTTATGGATGTGGTACTTTAAATAATGGTCTGTATGTATATGACATAGAGCATGATTTACTTCAGATTGAACAAACTAATAAAAAAAAGGGATGATAAAAATCTCACTTCATTGTGGCACTGCAGTCTCCATTTAGTAGACATGGAGAGAGGGCTGCAAATTTGCTAGGAATGGTACACACAGATGTATGTGGACCAATGTCTACGCAAGCCATGGGTGGATTTTCATACTTCATTACTTTCATGGATAATAGATCTAGATTCGGATATGTGTTTGATGAAACACAAGTATGAAGCCTTTGAACAGTTCAAAAAGTATAAGTATGAAGTGGAGAAACAAACCAAACATAGTATTATAATTCTTCGATTAGATCGAGGTGGTGAATACTTGAATGAAGAATTTCTGGATTATCTCAAAGTAAATGGTATAGTCTCCCAGTGGACGCCTCCAGATTGGTATCTGAAAGGAGAAATCAAACTTTGTTAGACATAGTTCAGTCCATGATGAGCTATGCAAATCTTCCAGTATTCCTATGGGGTTATGCATTGAAAACCTCAGCATATTTACTGAATAAGGTGCCTTCCAAATCTGTTCCTCAAACTCTGTATGAGATATGGAAAGAAAGGAAACCGATTCTTAAACACGTTAAGATCTGGTTGAAGCGCCTGAAGGTGTTAAGCCTATTGGGTGCAAGTGGGTATATAAGAGAAAGATTGGAGCAGATGGCCAGGTGGAGACCTATAAGGATAGTGGCAAAAGGATTTAATCAAAGACAAGGGATTGACTTTGATGAAACCTATTCGCCTGTAGCCCTGTTAAAATCAATTCGGATTTTGCTTGCAATTGCTGCTTACTACGACTATGAGATCTGGCAAATGGACGTGAAAATGGCCTTCCTCAATGGGGAACTTGAGGAGGAAGTGTATATGACACAGCCGGAAGGTTTTCTTTCCAAGGGAAGTGAACACCTAGTGTGTAAGCTGCTGCGAACCATATATGGTTTAAGGCAAGCTTCTCGTAGATGGAACACCCGTTTTGATGAGACAATCAAAGAGTTTGATTTTATCAAAAAACATGGATGAACCATGTGTCTACAAGAAGGTTAGTGGGAGCGCGGTAACATTTCTTGTATTGTATGTGGATGACATACTTCTTATAGGAAATGATATACCGATGCTGCAATCAGTCAAAGTATGGCTATCAAAGAACTTCACCATGAAGGACTTGGGAGAAGCATCCTACATTCTCGGTATGAAGATCTATAGAGATAGATCTAGAAGAATGATAGGTCTTACCCAGGGTACATACATCCAGAAAGTGCTTAAAAGGTTTAGCATGGAAAACTCCAAAAGAGGTCTCATACCGATGAGTCATGGAGTGTCCCTTTCTGAAAAAATGTCTCATAAGACACCTGAGGAAAGAGAGCGTATGAGTAAGATTCCTTATACTTCAGCAATAGGATCTATCATGTACGCGATGTTGTGTACAAGGCCTGATGTTGCTTATTCAATTAGTGTGACGAGCAGATATCAGTCCAATCCAAGTGAAGACCACTGGAAAGCAGTGAAAAACATCCTTAAGTACTTGCGAAGGACTCAGGACATTTTTCTTGTTTTTGGCGGTGAATCTGAGTTGAAAATAGAGGGTTATACTGACTCTAGTTTTCAATCAGAGAGTAATAACAAATCCATGTCAGGGTACGTGTTTACTCTAAACGGTGGTGCGATAAGTTGGAAAAGTTCCAAACAGTCGACAACGGCTGACCCCACAGCGGAAGCGGAATATATAGCTGCAAGTGAGGCTGCAAAAGAAGCTGTTTGGATGAGGAAATTTGTTTCTGAGTTGGGAGTTGTCCCTAGCGTCAAAGAGCCTATTGTGTTGTATTGTGATAACAACGCTGCAATAGCTCAAGCCAAGGAACCTAGGTCTCATAAAAATTCCAAACATGTCCTACGGCGCTTTCATCTGATTAGGGAGATTGTTGAAAGAGGAGATGTCAACGTCGAGAGAGTTGACACACATAACAACGTAGCAGACCCACTCACAAAGCCACTTTCTCAGAGTCACTTTGATCGTCATAAAGACAAGATGGGTATTAGATACCAGAGTGATTGGCTTTAGTACAAGTGGGAGATTGAAAGGAATATGTCCTAAGTCCAATCATGTATTAGGATTTAGGAATAACTTTTTATGTAATCTGTTTTGATTTCATTGATATTAATAAAAGACTTGTTTTGTTTTTATTACGGGCTCTATCTATTTAAGTGTTTAAATAAGATATACCATAGTTTAGAGTAAAGATTTTTATGGATTATGATGAGATCATAATAGTGAGACCTAAAAGATGATAACTCTAAACTTAAATAGTTCCTGATCATAGGATTACTAACTGGTAATTAATAATCCGCAAAGATCGGTACATACTATGCTTGCTTCATTATGAAGGATATCTGTTCTCATAGACATTTGTGTGGTGACACTATAGCTAGTATGTAGGTGCTTATTATAGAATAAGTTCACTGAATATGACTCACACAGCTGAACAACTGATGGAGTTCACTCACGTGTCAACAGTTGTTCACATAGTGATAGTTGTACAAGTATCCTTAGACTTGAGGTCATCATAGTCATCTTGTGTACACTGAACTATGCTTTGGTTTAGTTCTTAGTCTCCAGGGACAATTATTAGGGCTCTACTGGGTATAGGAATTTGTACACGAAGATAGTGTATGATCAATAAAGGATCTACCCCTTCCAATGAAGGAAGCGAATGTTCAAGGCTGATCCACTTATGCTAGTTCAGGAATCTCTGGCCAGAGTGAATGAAATTAGAAAGGAGTTTCTAATTTGCATAGAACTAAGCATAGTAAATGGTAAGCAAGTGATTGAATTAGATAGGCTTGACACGAGATCCATGCCTTGTATTTAATCGGGATATTGTAGGGTAGAAGGAGTTTATTGTACGGTAACTATTCACTGAATAGGTTCGTGGTATTCTAAGCAGTGAATTCGTATTATCCGGATAATCGCGATATGCTGAGAAGGATCCCTCACGATGTAGAATAAATATGATTAATTAATTAATCATATTTAATAAATTAGAGAATTTATATAAATAATGATAAAATAGTTTTATTATTATTTATTTCTACTACCGGCTTAATATTGAACCTACAGGGTCACACCATAAAAAGAGAATGATTTAATGGTGGAGGAATTAATTAATAATGGCTAATAATTATTTATTTATGAAATAAATAATTAATTGGCAAATTTTATAATTGATTAAATGAGATTTAATTGATTATAAATTAATTAAGAAAAGTTCTTAATATTATTAATTAAGAATTTAATTTTTGGAAATTAAATCAAGAGAGAGAATTATTTCTAAAGTGTTTAGAAAAAGGATTAATAATTAAAAGGTGTTTTAATTATTAATGAGAATAATAAATGGGTTAATAATAATAATATTTTATGGAAAAATTTCAGCTGAAAATTTTGCCTATAAATATACTATTATAAACCCTATTTTTTGATTCTAACCTGAAACCCAAAAGTTTTTAGAAAACCTAATTCTCTCCACCTCCTCCTCCTCCTTAACGTCGTTTTCTTGGTGGATACCGGTGGAGTGCTTCACATTTGAGGAGCAGCTGCTAAGGATCTCCGATCGTTGCTTTTGGATCGCTATTAAAGGTTAGTAATCGATTCATATATTTTAATCACGATTTATATGCTTTTATTTGGATTTTATATGTGTAAAAGTGCTTTTACATGCCTCCGCTGTGATTAAAATCCAACAGGTTGCCTGTATCCGGGACTGATGTTTTGCTGTTCTTCTTTTCAGGTATTCCGAAGCTGATTCCCTATCCCCCAAACATGTCTGCTCAGCTTAAGGATCTGTCGGCCAAGCTGCGAAGGATTGGAGGGATGACGAGCTTAGACTCCGGGAAGAAGAAGGTTGGCGAGGGTGATGATGCAGCCCGGAAGGTGGCGCCGTCTCGTCCGGGGAAGACAACGATCGTAATCAACGAGCCCCGGGTCGAGGACGTGCAACAAGGGGATGTGACAAGGGTCCCCGCACCCCGGAAGAGGAAGAGTGCTCCCACGGGTTCCGGGGAGAAGGGTGATGATATATCCGAGGGCCCTGTTTCGAAGAAGGCTGTTGTTGACCTGGTCCCGGATACTCCAGAAACTTTGAAGGCCCTGCTTGTTAGCTTCACCCCGGAGACTCGCCGGAGGGAGCTGTTTGAGAACTATGCTAGCACGGCGGAGAGGAAGAAATACAGGAAGGAGCCTCTCGACGACTTCTTGGTCGGGCTTCAGGAGGATATTACTGCTGTAAGCCCTTTTCTTACTTGCCTTGTTCTTGTTTTCTTGTATTCATGTCATGTAATTGCGATTTATAATTTTTTCAGGCTAACTCCCGGGTTGATGGACTGGTTTACATAACACGGAGCCTACAGGCGAAGGCTGATGCTGCCGAGGTCTACAAGACTGAATCCGAGAGGCTCTCCCGAGAGATACAGGAGTTGAAGGAGGCAAGTGCAAAGGAGGCTGCTGCTCATAAGAAGCTTCTAGACGAGATCCGGGAGAGGTAGAACTGTGCCAAGGCTTCTGTCCGGGAGATGAGGGCTGAAAACAAGAAGCTGAGGGATGATCTTGCCGCCCGGCCCACTCCCGAGGAGGTTCTGGCAGGGTTCCGGGGCACTCCCGCATACTTCGAAGAGCTGAATGACAAAGCGCTGGAGAAGATCCAGATCTGCTGGAATGTTGCTTCGAAGTACCTCGGCGAAGAGCCTCAGGGTACAATAGACGTCTTCTTGGAGAAGTATATTGAAGAGGAGACCCGGTTGGAGCAGGAAAAGGAAGCTATCCGGGCAATGGAGTCCGGTGTCGGAACGTCTAGTAACATCCCTCCATCTCCCGGATCGCCGCTTGCCCAACAGCCTCTAGTTCCAGAAGGTGATCCCGAGCAGCCTACCTCTCCTCCCGCCGAGCCTGCAACAGAAGCTTAAAGACTTTGCCATTTCTTGGCATGTAACTTTCGTTTCTTTGTTTTTAGTACTGTATGAACTCAGCCTGTTGGTTAATTTGTCTGTAATTTAAATGACTTGGATTTGCCCCCCGGGTGTGTTTCCCCGGGGTTATTTAATATGATCGTGCTTTTCTTTCTTTCCTTTCTTATTGACTTGTGTATGTTAGGAAATTTTTAAAGTACACATGGGTTGTGTTTTTGCGGACCCCGGGTTAGGGTAAAAATATTTAACTTGTAGAAATTTTATAAGTACTCATGGGTTGAGTTTTTACAGGACCCCGGGCAGGGGTAATTCTCCATTTGATAGAAATTTTCAAAGTACACATGGCCGTGTTTTTGCAGACCTCGGGTTTGGGTAAAAATATTTAACTTGTAGAAATTTTATAAGTACTCATGGGTTGAGTTTTTATAGGACCCCGGACAGGGGTAATTCTCCATTTGATAGAAATTTTCAAAGTACACATGGGCTGTGTTTTTGCAGACCCCGGGTTTGGGTAAAAATATTTAACTTGTAGAAATTTTATAAGTACTCATGGGTTGAGTTTTTACAGGACCCCGGCAGGGGTAATTCTCCATTTGATAGAAATTTTCAAAGTACACATGGGCTGTATTTTTGCAGACCCCGGGTTTGGATAAAAATATTTAACTTGTAGAAATTTTATAAGTACTCATGGGTTGAGTTTTTATAGGACCCCCGGCAGGGGTAATTCTCCATTTGATAGAAATTTTCAAAGTACACATGGGCTGTATTTTTCCAGACCCCGGGTTTGGGTAAAAATATTTAACTTGTAGAAATTTTATAAGTACTCATGGGTTGAGTTTTTACAGGACCCCGGGCAGGGGTAAATTTCCATTTTATAGAAATTTTCAAAGTACACATGGGCTGTGTTTTTAAATCTGATGGTAGATAAATAAACAGCATAATGAAATTGATTCAAATTATGGAATGCTTAAAGTAGAGTTTTTCATTCATATCGAAAACAAAAATTACATTCTGGGGCGAATGGGAATAGTGCTTACATCTAAATATCATAGTATAAATATAGAGGTGTTCCCAGAATGTGCACCTTTCTCTTACTGGTAGAATTTCCTTTGCCGGGTTCCGTGCCAGGTGTTGGGGACCTCGGTTCCGCTGAGGTAGTTCAGCTTGTAAGTTCCCGGACGGAACACTTCCTTGACTATGTAGGGGCCTTCCTAGTTCGGCTGCAGTTTCCCTTGATTAGTTGGGTCCGAGGCTTTGGTGTCCCGGAGCACTAGATCTCCCGCCACATATTCCCTTATCTTGGCCTTCTTTGCAAAGTAAAGCTTTGTTTTTTCCTTGTAGTTTTCCATTTTTTCTATGGCCCGATCTCTTACTTCATTCAGGAGTTCGAGGTTGGTTCTGAGGCCTTCTATGTTGGAGACCTCGTCAAAGTTGGCCACTCTATGACAGGGGGATCCGGTTTCTACCGGTAACCGGGCCTCGGTACCATAGGCAAGCTTAAGGAGTCTCACCGGTTCCCGTCCGGGAGGTAGTTCTGTATGACCATAAAACCTTCGGGAGTTCATCCGGCCAGTTCTTTTTAGAGTCTTTCAATCTTTTTTTCAGCCCCCGGAGTATGGTTCTGTTTGTGACCTCGACCTGCCCATTTCCTTGTGGATGGGCCACAGATGCTTTTCTGTGCCTTATCCCGAGCTCTTTGAGATAGGCTTCAAAATCCGAACCCACGAACTACGGCCCATTGTCTGAGATTAAAACTATTGGGATCCCGAACCTCATCACAATCGTATCCACAAATTTGATGCAATCTTGCTGATTGATGATTCTCATAGCCTTGGCTTCCGCCCACTTAGTCATATAATCTATTGCTACCAGAACATAGCGAAGATCCCCTTTTGCTCGAGGGAAAGGGCCCATGATGTCAATTCCCCAGACAGCGAATGGGATCGGGGAGAGAACGGACCCGGGGAGGCTTGAACCTTGTTTCGGCACATTGCTGAACTTTTGGCACTTGCTGCATTTCTTCACATAGGCAACTGAATCAGCGTGGATTGTGGGCCAATAGTAGCCTTGTCTGATGACCTTGTAGGCTAGAGCTTTAGCGGCTAAATGATCCCCGCAGATTCCCTCGTGCACCTCCCGGAGACAATAATCTGCCTCATCCGGATCAACGCACTTTAAAGTCGAGGCAGAGAAAGTTCGTCGGTATAGCTGATTATCTTCCAAAAAGAAGCGAGAAGCCTTATACTTGAGGTACCGTGCTTTGTTCTGGTCTTCCGGAAGGGTGTCGTCCTTAAGATAGGCTATGTAAGGAGTCATCCAGTTATTCAGGCTACTAATACATAATACCTCGGGCCGATCGATGCTGGGGGCTCCGAGCTCCTCGAAGTAAACCGAGCTGCTTAAATCTGAAGTATTCTGGACGAGCTTGGACAGTTCGTCTGCCTTCACATTTTCCTCTCTGTTTATCTGCAAGATGGTTGAGTCCGGGATGGTTTCCAGGATTGCCCTAACCATCTCCTGATACCGGGCCAACTTGAGATCTTTTGCGACATATTCACCATTGGTTTGCCTTACCACAATCTGAGAATCACTATAAATGGTTAAACTCCTTACTCCAAGGGATTTGGCTAACCTGAGTCCGGAGAGTAGAGCTTCATATTCAGCCTGGTTGTTCATTGCTTTGAAGGCGAAGGTTATGGCCTGCTGGATTGTGAATCCGCCCGGGCTGGAAAGGATCAGGCCGGCTCCGGACCTTTCGGTTGTAGCCGAACCGTCGACATGTAGTGTCCAAGGATCCCGGTTGCTGGGCCCTTCTTCTTCTCCGGATTGGGGTTTAGGTGTCTCCGGGACATCCGGAAAGGTGCATTCCATGACGAATTCGGCCAGCGCCTGGGCATTTATAGCTGTCCTCGGAATAAATTTGACATTGAATTGGCTCAATTCAATCGCCCAATTGACTAATCTTCCAGAAGCATCTGGCTTATGGATGATTTCGTGAAGCGGTTGATTTGTGATTACTCTGATTTCCCGGCCTTGGAAGTATTGCCTTAGCTTCCTGCTCGAGTGCACAAGAGCCAGTGCGAATTTTTCCAAGTTTGGGTACCGGGTTTCAGCGTCTTTCAGGACTTGACTTATATAGTATACCGGGCTCTGTGAACCATTTTCCTCCCAGATGAGTGCAGAAGATACCGCTCTTTCCCCGGCTGCAATGTAGAGATAAAGAGGCTCTCCGGGCTTTGCTTTTGACAGAATAGGCGGGTTCATCAGATGTCGCTTGACTTCCTCAAACGCTGCTTGGCAATCCGGGGTCCAGTCGATCAGTTTTTTGTTATGGGCTCCTTTTAACAGCTCGAAGAAAGACAGGCATTTCTCTGCCAATTTTGGGATAAATCTTCGAAGGGCTACTAGGCATCCTACAAGCTTTTGAATGTCCTTTTGAGTCCGGGGGACTGTCATTTCCATTATAGCTTTGATCTTCTCTGGGTTGGCTTCAATTCCTCATTCACTGACCAGAAAACCAAGAAATTTCCCGGAGGGGACCCCGAACGCGCATTTCTCTGGGTTCGGCTTCATTTTATACTTCCTCAAATTGTCGAAACACTCCCTGAGGTCCTGGATGTGCTCTGGGATTGTGACCGACTTGGAGATCATGTCGTCAACATAAGATTCCATGTTCCTGCCCAGCTGATTTTGGAAGATGGTATTCATCATTTTTTGGTATGTTGCCCCGGCGTTGATTAACCCAAACGGCATCATAACAAAAACATAGACAGCCCGGTGTGTAATGAATGCCGTTTTCGCAATGTCTGCCGGATTCATCTTGACCTGGTTGTATCCCGAGAAAGCATCCATGAAGCTTAGCATTACATGGCCCGAGGTTGCGTCTATCAGCTGGTCAATGTTGGGCAGGGGGTAGAAGACTTTAGGACACGCTGAATTGAGGCTTGTATAATCCACGCACATTCGCCATTTTCCATTGGGTTTCTTGACCAGCACAACGTTTGCTAGCCAATCCGGATACTTAATTTCACAGATTATGTCTGCCTTTAACAACTTTTCAACTTCTTGGTCAATTGCCTGCTGTCTCTCAGGGGCAAAGTTCCTTCGTTTTTGCTTTGGATCTACGTCCAGGCTATGCATAGCTACGGATTCATCAATCCCCGGCATGTCTTCCGGGGACCAAGCGAACACGTCAGCGTATTCCTTTAGTAGATCGATGAGCTCCTTCTGGAATGTGGTTTCCAGGCCTTTGCCAATTTTAATTTTTCGGGTGGGGTTCCCGGGTTCCAAATCTACCTCGATTGTCTGTTGGGCAGGTTCTACCTTCGTCTTCTCCTTGTTCTCTACAAATTTCTGAATCCGGGCATCAGCGTTGGTTACGCTGTATCCGGAGTCCTCAATCATATTCACATCCAAGCGGGCCCTTTTACTAAGGTGCTCTCGATGCTTCTTTCTTCTTTGTCCCTTGGTAGAGACATTATTTTCTTCCGGTTTTCCGGTTCCGTTTCTGCCATGACAAGTGCTTGACCATCGCATCTCCCTGCCATCTCCCTGTCTCATTTCAATTCTCCAACACCTCCCGGGGTGGGGAATTTGAGTTTTAAGTGAATAGTTGAGGGGATTGCCCTGAGCTTGGTGATAGTGGGCCTTCCAAGGATCATGTTGTATGAGGAGGTTACGCTTATCACATAGAATTTCATCATATGAGAGACCTGTCGGGGTGCTGTCTCAAAGATGATGGGGAGATAAATGATGCCCCGGATTGGAATCATCGTGTTCCCAAATCCGTACAAGGGATCTTCGAGACAGGGGTCCATTCAGAGGTGGCCGAGCTCCATCCTGTTTAGTGTGTGCTCGAATACAATATTGGCAGATGAACCATTGTCAACTAGAATTCTTTTTACCTCGTTGTTTGCGACATCAAGGGTTACCACCAATGCCAAGTTGTGATCTGGATCGAGCCCCTCATAATCAGAATAAGAGAAGCAGATCGACTCTAAAAATTCTTTTTACTAATGATTTTTTTTATTAATATTGTCTTTGTATAAAATTTCAAACTTTTACTAATTTTATTAATTTTTATATATATGTTTTTAGTAAAAATAAAAATTTTAAATTTACATTTATATAAAATTTTAAATAAATCTAATTTTGAAGTTTTTATTTTTTTTTGTTATTAGAGTAATGAATACACGTGTAATTATTATTATATATCTTGATAATAATAGTTGTATAATAGAAACATGTTTTATTTATAACTAATAACATATTAATTTAAATTTGTTACCAACGGCATTTGAATCTGGGACTTTCAGTATAATAACATAATTATTTCCGGTTGAAAAAAATCTGAAAGTCATTATTTTTATGACCAAACCATGTTAAAAAGCTATCATACAAGAATTTTCTGAGTTGCCCTTTGTGTACATTGGTGCATACATATATTTTAATTGGTGCTGTTTATTTGAATACATGCTATTTTTTGTACATTAGTTACGTTCATTTGTCCATTTAATTAGGCGCGCTTAATAATTTTATGTGTTGGTCATTTTCAGTTATTTTTATATTTAGTTTTTACTAAATTTGATTGTGCAACTTATTTCTAATTACCTAAGACGAACAAAAATATTTAAGTACCTTACTATGATATAGCAAGATGTTCAATGTTATTCCATGATCTTTATGCATTAATATACCTTGTGTGTTTTTAAGATGCTATGACTAAAACTGATTGTAATTTTTCCTTCATAGAAGTCAATTTAGAATTGTTAATGATAAGTGTTTGTATACTAAACCAAGTTCAAAGATTCTGGCACTCAAATTTGTAGAGCAAAGGAATGTGCATTTTAGGATCCTTTCTTATAGAGTAACCTAGTTATATAATAATAGCAACCTATAATAGTTACTGACTTGTAGGCTTGCACTTTCAAATACATAGATATGCATAACAACAGAGATCTTGTGGCCATGTACAGTTGCAATTAGGTGAGATATACATTTCCTATCTCGGATAGTCTTTTTACTGACTTACGAAATGATCACGAATCTAAGGAGAGGCCTACAGAGCCACTTGCCCGGACAAAAACAATTAATCTTAGCAACAGTAGATCCTACAAATTGTGACAACTTTCTTGTATATATTGCCACCATTAAAAATTTTCTTTGGCTCCACCACTGAATTTATTTATGTATTGCCTTGAAATACCCCTCTTGTGAAATAGTGTATTTTTTGTGCCGCTCAACCTAGTTATGCCTTTTTGAAGATTTCAATGTCAAATGAGTTGATTTTAAGTGTATGTTGCACAACCTAACCCTAGTTGCAGAAGTGCAGCAAACTTAAAACTTGTTGCAGACTAGTAGAGGCCTTTCAAGAGAATCGAATATATTAAATCGGCTGTTTTCGTCTCTAACCTGTGCATTGTATTAAAATGTCCAAACGCATAATGACAGTACTAGTGTGTCTAGGTTGCGATCCGTCAAAGAAGTTGCTACTAAATACTGTATATACACTATAAACTTTTGGCCTAAATGATCAATCTCGACATTATATTTTTTATATTTATTTTAGTTTTTTTTGTCAGGGCAAGCAATATTTGCATAATATTACTGCAAAACTTTTGTGGTTCAATTACACTTGCATAATTTCCATTGTTATCTTACTTGCCTGGCGATCCTAATTAGTTTAATTGTTAGGACATATATACGATATTATCAAAGATTGTTAAAATTTGTTCTGTGATATCTTTTATAATTAGGGCATATGACAAAGCTGCAATTAAGTGCAACGGAAAGGAAGCCGTTACAAATTTTGATCCTAGCATTTACGAAATTGAACTTCATTCTATTGGTACATTCATAATAGAGTATTAGTCAATCATTTCTGATCCGCCAGTTCAATTATGTACAATTTAATTAAATGTTTTAAACATCCACGCAGAAACTTCTTCTAGTAATCAACAGGATCACAATCTTGACTTGAGCTTGGGTAGTTCGGGCTCAAAGCAGAAGGAATCGGGAGAGGATCACAGCCTCAACAAGCATGGGATCAGGGATCAACATTCAGCCTCAATTGGATATTCAATGAATAGTTGGCAGAACCGGGGCATGAGGCCTATGGTACATGTAGATATTCTTGCCATTCTATTCGAATTATAATTAAAAGTTGAATCTAAATTCAAGTTGACATGTACATGTTTTGACATTGTATGCTTTTGCTATTGTGTGGATTTACAGCTCAGTCTTCAACAGCAAGGATCGGGTTTAAGTCAATTGGAATCACAAAGAAGAGATGGGTACAATGAGACGGAAACTTTGCAACTTTTGAGCCAAACTCACCTTCAATCTCCGGGTTCAGTAAAGCCGCATGACATGCACAGTGCATACTGGAATAATTACATGAAAGCCGGTGAAGTGCAGCAAGGAATTCACATGTATCCACCTCAGCACAACTCCAACTATCAAGTGGGTATCCTAATGCTTTACTATACTCGCATTTCTTCGATAATTTCATATATATATATATAAGTTGTATAATAGAGTATATTTTAATTTAAAATGGCAGATGCAGTTTCCAAGCGGCAGCAATATTGGAGGACAATCATCTACAAGAGATTATCATAATCAATGGCAATCCGGTGGTCCACAGACACTACAAGAGTTTCCAATAATGCCAACAGAATTTTATAACAGAAATCATTCCGTTGCAAATTAGTAACAAATTGCTAACGGAACTCACAATATTAAAAAATCAATATAATAGTAACGAAGACCCAACGAAACAGTAACAGATATTTAACAACGGAAAATTTTGTTGGTAAAATAAGCGGGAAAAGATCCTGCGCAATTCTACCAACGGAACTGCCAACAGATTACTATCAGATATTTGCTAATGAAATAGTAACGAAATTGCAATGAATTAGTAAGGAAGTGCCAACGAAGAATGTTCCGTTAGTATTACGTTACGAAGTCGTTACAAAACTAGATCGGTTAAAATTGCTCGCATTTAATATTAACAACCTACTCGTTAGTAAAAGCAGTAGTTGAGCTGCATCTCTCATTTCTTAACTTTTATTCAAAAATCAATCTACTTCCATACTATTTTTCTCATCTTGTTCAAGATCTGATCCTCACAAATTATCACAACATATCTCTTTGGAAAATATTAAGGTAAGTTTATTTTTATTATTTTCGGTAATTAACTTGTGTTTTGAGATTCTTAAACACAGATAGCTAGTATTTTGTTTGCATTATGTAGTTAGCTTGTAATTAATTTTAATTAAAAATGTTTTGCCATGTCCTACGTTTTGTAAAGTTTTTGTTTCTATATATATCTCCCCCGAAGCATAGATGATAATAAAGTAGTTAAGTTCCTAGTTTTCTAACAGTAGTACATATTTTTTATGTTGTTAATGTATTGTGCTTTTCAATTTTAATTTTATAATAAATCAGTTTAACAAGTTTTTGGATGGGAGATTGGGCGTTCTGTAAACCCGATTCATGCTGTCTTTTTTTATTCCATGCTCACTTTTCCAAAAGTAAAATATGTACATGTATAAATATTTGAATTATGAATGTTTTTTTTAGGTTATTAAAAGTTAAGCATGGATAATAATAGAGGTTGGATGTATCAAAGGATTGATAGTGGAGGATATTTAACTTCGGCTTTTGTAAATGGCTTGGAAAGCTTTATGGAATATGTTATATCTCGAGAAAAATCTATGAATGGAACAAATATTCAGTGTCCATGTTTCAAGTGTGAGAATGACAAATTCTGGAATGCGGAGACAGTAAAATTGCACTTAATGAAGAAAGGGTTTGTAAGAGATTATTATGTGTGGGATCGACATGAAGAGCCATATGTTTCTAGACAAAGGGCAGAGCAATCCTCCCCACATTACTCCAATAGAAATGGTGAAAGAGATGATGATAACCTAATGTACAACATGGTGATGGATGCTGCTGGTCCAAGTTTTAATCCAGAAATTCCAAATGCAGAGGCACAAAAGTTGTATGATATTTTGAAATCTTCATAAAGAGAGTTATATGAAGGTTGTGAAACTTCTCAGTTGTCTGCCATGGCTCAGATGTTGAGTTTAAAATCTGATCATCATTGGTCAGAGGCATGTTATGATCAGACGTCACAGTTCTTCAAAGGCATCTTGCCTCAAGATAATGCATTTCTTGATAGCTTTTACAGTACGAAGAAGTATATGGAAGAGTTGGGGCTTCCTTCAGAGCATATTGATTGTTGTGTTAATGGATGCATAATATATTGGGGGTAAAGATATCAACATGGAGTCATGTAAATTTTGTTCACATCCGAGATACAAAACAAGACTTAACAAATCCAAGAAAGAGAGAAAGAAAGTGCCTTTTAAAAGGATGATCTATTTTCCATTGGCACCGAGATTGCAACGATTGTATGCTTCACCTACAACAGCAACCCATATGAGATGGCATGCCGAACATGATCAGGAAGAAGGTGTAATGCGTCATTGTTCAGACTCAGAGGAGTGGAAACAATTTGATAGAGCACATCCCTCATTTTCCTCAGAGACGAGAAATGTAAGACTAGGACTTTCTGCTGATGGGTTTCAATTATTTGGTGCAACAGGCAGACAATATTCTTCTTGGCCAATTATAGTGACTCCATACAATTTACCTCCGTGGATGTGTTCAAAGGAACAGTATTTGTTTCTTTCCGTACATGTGCCCGGACCCAAAAATCCAAAACAGAAGATAGATGTTTCCTTCAACCACTGACTGCTGAGTTGAAAATATTGTGGGAAGTTGGCGTGAAGATATGGGATAATTCTCTTAAACAAAATTTTCATATGCGAGCTGCATTGATGTGGACTATTAGTGACTTCCCTGCTTATTCTATGTTGTCTGGATGGAAAACTGTTGGTCATTTAGCTTGTCCTCATTGTGCTCATGATCATAATGCTTATAATCTTTCCCGTGGTGGAAAGACTACATGGTTTGATAATCATCGAAAGTTTTTACCAGCCAATCATCCATTCCGAAAGAATAAAAACTGGTTCACAAAGGGAAAGATAGTGACTGAAGTTGCCCCACCAGTGCGAACAGGTGAAGATGTGTTTCAAGAAATTGAGTCCCTTGGTTTAATGAAAGTTACTGATTTGGGTAGTAATGAACACAATGCTAGAGTCATTAAATCTTACAACTGTGGATGGAAAAAAAGAAACATCTTTTGGGATTTGCCATATTGGAGAACATTATCGATTAGACATAATCTTGACGTTATGCATGTTGAGAAAAATGTCTTTGAAAATATCTTCAACACTATCATGGCCATTGAAGGAAAAACCAAGGATAATTCAAAGGCAAGAGATGATATTGCAACTATTTGTCAGATACCGAGTTAGTAATTGATGAGTCGACGGGAAAGTATCCAAAAGCATGTTACAGTTTAGATAAAAAAGAGAAACAAAAAGTGTGTGAATGGCTGAAAGATCTGAAATTTCCAGATGGATATGTATCAAATATGGGACGTTGCATCAATATGAAGAAATACAAGTTATTTGGAATGAAAAGTCATGATTGTCACGTATTTATGCAACGGCTTCTTCCCATTGCTTTTCGAGAATTTCTTCCAAATAATGTTTGGGAGGCAGTGACAGAGTTAAGCCTTTTTTTTAGGGATCTCACTTCAACTACTTTGAGGGTTAGTGATATGCGAAGACTTGAAGAACAAATTCCTGTTATGCTTTGCAAGTTAGAGCGCATATTTCCACCAGCATTGATCGACTCCATGGAACATCTTTTAGTGCACTAGCCATATGCAGCACGCATTGCAGGTCCTGTACAGTATCGTTGGATGTATCCTTTTGAAAGTCCCAGAAATGATCCAAATGGAGGTGAGGAGAGTTTTAAGGGAAATATTTCTATATTTTCTCATCCTGGACGTTCACATGGGAGTGTAAGAACTCGTTACCTTGATGATCGAGAATATATGGCGGCACACAACTACATCTTGTTTAACTGTCCAGAGATTGCACCATATACCGAGTATGATTATTTTGTCATTATCGCATACGTACTTACCTCTCCCTATTAATGAATATTAGTTTTGTTATATGATTTTTTTTGTGTAATCAGGATTTTCATAAATCAACTTCGGGAGCATAATCCACTTATGTCTAGTGTTGAAGTTGATCGATGCTTGGAAAGTGATTTTGCAATGTGGTTCAAACATTATGTAAGTTAATTGTTGCTTTTATAAATAGTATTAGATAACTGCATATTAACTGTTTTTTCGTATGCTAATAGTCACCGCTAATGATTCTAGGCTCAAAATCCATTATTGGTACCAAATGAATATGTTCGGGATATTTCATCTGGACCTTTTCGTTCAGTTAAGTCGGTATCAATTTACTATGTGAATGGGTACAAATTTCACACTCGAGAATATGGGGCTGATAGATCGACATTCAATAGTGGAGTATGTATCAAATGATCGAATTACAATGAGACATTTAATGATTATTTTGGAATAATTAAAGAGATTTTAATTGTCGAGTATCCTCGCTCACCAGTGAAGAAAACTATTTTGTTTAAGTGCGAATGGTTCGATCCTACACTTAATGTTGGTACAAAAGTTCATCCATGTTATAATATGGTTGAGGTCAATAAAAGACAGAAATTGCGTGTGTATGAACCATTTGTACTAGCAATGCAGGCCATGCAAGTTTATTTTTGTAACTATCCAAGTCTTAGACGAGACAAGGTTGATTGGCTAGTTGTATGCAAAGTGAAGGCTCGATCACTTATTGAACTTCCTCAAACCCCAACATCACATCAAGAGCCGTTCCAAAATGATATCCCTACACATTTAAATGATATTAGTATAGATGATATTCCTACACATGTAAATGATGATAGTGGAGTTGAAGTAGATTTGGATGATGGTGATGATACTCCGGAAGAAGAAACGGAATATGAATCCGAAGAAGACGGATCTTCAAAAACGGAAGATAGTAGCAATTGTGAAGATGATTATAGTGATTTTTCTGAATAATTGTAAGTTTTATTCATAATTATAATTTTTATTCATACATATATAATTATCATAGTATATGTGATAATATTACAATTATAATTGTAAGCTATTTAATACATATACATACATATTATAATAATATATTATATATAATATGTTACAAAGTATAGGTAACAAGTTATCTAATATTATATTTTAAATAATAATTATGAAAAATATAAATACAGGACATAAGTTGTTGGGTTGGGGTTTTTAGACAGCAACGAGGGTTCCTATGTGTGAAGGGGCGGCGACAAGAAACTAGGGTTTTTCATCAAGCTGGAATGAAGATGAAAAAATTGGCATCTCTTATAGATGTATGTATCTTATATTCATTTCCTTTTCATGTTTGTGTATTCAATTCATGGGATTTCATTTCTCTTTCTTATATTTTGTTACTATATGTATAAGTATATATATATGTGTGTAGTTGATTGAAAGTGTCTAAAATAACAATTTATTGACTCAGTTGACTCAGTTGCTATTAATTGTTGCTGTTATTTTCATCGATTATGCTTTTTTTCTTTTACTTTCTATTAGTTTCTTATCGTTTCATTGCTTGCTTCTGTTTCTCTGTTATTTGTTTAAGTATCTCAACTGGTGTAAGTTTAATTCATCTGATTCTCTGTTATAAGTTTAATTCATCTTATTAGTTAACTTATTTCATTTGTGCCTATGATAGAAACTTACTTGCAACAAGATTGTTTCTCTGTGCTTATAAATTGGCTAATCGAACATGTTAACTTTCTCTGTGTTTGTTTATATATGTTTATTTACTCTATTTGCAGCACCCTATGAGTCATGATGGAAGTCCTAATGAGGGTATTGTTAATAAGGGTGTTGGCTTTGCTAGGTTTACGAATCCTAAGAAACGCAATGGAGAACCAAGTGATGGTAAGGATGCTTTTGCTCTGGTGAATAAAAAAATGCAGCGGGGGTGCAATCATTGGCAAGGAGGATGGCTTTGCTCCTAATAGTCATGTCACCAGATCATTGCCAGATGTAGAACCACAACTTGTATGTGTAAAGCTGATTTTAGTAAAGTTTTATTATTAGCAAATTTTTCTTTTACTTTTTATTTAGTATCTTTGAATTACCACTACTTCATACTATATGCTTTTATGAATTGCATACTTTTTATTAAACTTTAAATTACATTGCAATCCGCCTGAGAGGTTTTGTATGGTGCATTGATGTTTTTGTAATATTGCAGATTTTGAATAAAAAGAAATGCAGTCAAAGTGCAAATACTGGAAAGAAGGATGCTCCTAATAGTCAGGTCTCTAGGATAACAGTTGACAAAGCCGGTGACACCTTCCAAGTAAGTCACGATCTGGATTGCACTTTTGTATATAGGCCCCCTTAAGAGTGTTTTGTTTTTTATATTATGCAATATCTGTCATTAATAAATTTTATTAAGTATTTTGTTATCTTCTTTATTACAGCCACAAATGATGAGGTTTAGGAGCCCTGCTGAAAATGTAATGATTCATTCTGGTCAGGCCGTACCAGCTCCTAATAGTCAGATCTCTAGGACAACCGTTGACAAAGCCAGTGACACCTTCCAAGTAAGTCGCGATCTGGAATTTGTCATGGATACTGAGTATTTTTCTAAATTTGTTGATATAATTGTGGATTGGTCATACGTTGTGTTTGTCTTGTATATCTAATCTCTAGCATACTGTGTGTTTGTCTTACATCACATTAAAAGGTTGCCTTGTGGGTCACTTGCATTAACGGTGGATAATGTGTACCTGAAGTTTAACTTTTGTGCAGAGTGTGTACTTGACTTTGACTGACTGACTTTGAATTCTGGTGTATTCTTACTAACCTAGTTGTTATGAGTTAAATATTTGATTATTTAATCACATGTTTGTTGATTAATTAGCCATTGATTATACATGAGATACGTTGTCACTAGTGAATGAACGATACGTCGATCTGTATGGGATCATAGTCCTTCCAATATCTCTGGTGTACAGAGGTCTAATGGTGCTTCATCGTCGTCACTAGTGAATGAACGAAATACGGATGATAAGAAGGTTGATGGTTCTATCCAAGTTGGGAAATTTTCCAAAATAGTTGATACAACAGAAATGTCGAAGGGGCCTCAAGATATTCCTGGTCACTGGTTAGTTACAGGGGCTAAGCTTGGGGTAGACAAGGGAAAAATAGTTTTGCGCGTAAAATACTCTTTACTGAATTACTAATTAGGTTGTTCTAAGACTGTAGTTACCTTTTTTTTCCCCATTTCGTTAGAGAGCATAGCTAAGCATTCTTTGCATAGGTTGAATATTTTGTTTCCAGTAGCAATTTCTTCTTTTCATTATTTTTAGTCACTTCCGTTGTATATTTTTTAATAGATGTTTCAAAGAATTTATATGAACTTTTTTCCCTGAAGTGTTTTTTCCATGTAGTTTTTAACAGTGGTAACGCATGCTTGAGTTACCGATTAGGTTTTAAGTGGTGACCAACCGGTCATTTTGGCTCCCTATTATTGCATATTTTTAATCCTACCTTGTGGATGCTTGTTTTCTCAAACAAGAAGATTGTAACAAAATGCAGAGTTTATAAGTATTGTTAAGTAGTATATGGTGATAAATCCTGAATTTTAAATCATGATAAACACATGTTCGAATTTGTGTTTGTTTCACTAATTGTTATGGTTTTTCTGTGTGATCTTTAAGTTAGCATCTTTACCTCTGTTGCTTTGTTACCCACTGTAGCCGTACTTGGCACACAATGCTCCAACTTGTGGAAGGATTCCAAGATATCATATAAGCAGTCCTGTTAATTCCAAGATATCTTTAAGACTGATTATCGATATATGTATATGCATTTCTGTGACAACTTAGATGAAACACCAGTTACTATGCTATTGGTCTAATGAAATGCTATTGTTCTCAATTGAATATCATGATGTATAACAGTGTTTTGTTTTTTATATTAAGCAATCTTTTCATTAATCAATTTTATTAAGTATTATGTTATCTTCTTTATTACAGCCACAAATGAGAAGGTTTAGGAGTCGTGCTGAAAATGTAATGTCTTATCCTGGTCAGGCCGTACCACAGCTCTTTCCGGAAAGCCTTCAAAAGCTGAATCTGGACAGCGTGTTCCCACTCAATTGAAACAGCGTGTTCCCTCCAAATTTGGACAACCTGTTCCCTCCAAATCTGGACAGCATGTTCCCTCCAAATCTGGACAGTGTGGTCCCACCAAATCCGGACAACAGCCAGGTAACTGTATTTTATTGACGCTCAAGTAGAATTTTTTTATGCTCTCAATTTTGCTAATTATTTTTTGCAGAAGATACAACATAAGCGAGAACCTACCGCTGATGTGTTGTTCTACATGACACATACTAGAAATGTGAAGAAAAATATCCCAAATGGCGATATTGAAGATAATGGCTTGGATGACGAGGATGGCGAGAATGGCGAGGAATTTGAGGTTGTATGGGTTGATAAAAAAAGTCAACAAATATATGTGAGTGCTTTTGATAAATCCGTCTCTTCTTCGTAAATTTAACTGTGAACACATTTTTTTTTTTGCTTTTTTCCTATTTTCCTTCGCTGTTCATTTATATATAAAATATTATTCCTTCATCATTAGATTATGCTTATATAAATAATTCTTATCGTGGACCTGGCAACTCTTGACTTATATTAGCAAATTAACTAAATCGATTGTATACGAAAATAAGTTAATTGTGTGTAGTAAATAGTTAACTTTATGAAAATATGAATCACTGCTTAAACTGATATTAAGTTAATTGTGTCTAGTAAATTACACCTAGTTCTTAAAAAATAGAACTACGAGAGAAGTTGCATTTTTAATATGCTATATTTCTTATGTTTAAATGTGTAATGCAGTTTATATTTGGCTTACTGTTTTAATACTGTAACGTTTATTGATTCACCATAAAATACTTAAAAATGTGTAAATGCGGCTTACTGGTTATTTTCGGAGAAACTAAGTTTGAGTCCAGAGTCCCAAATAACTTTCTATAGAATCAGTGAAATTATTTAGTTGATAATTAAGATGGCAGGAGCTCAGTTTTAAACCAAGTTATAATGTAATGTTTGTAGCTAATATAAGAGGATTTTAGCATCCTTTCGGAAAATTAGTCAAATTTTTATGAAAAATTAATAGTAACTTTTCCGTTGTCAATACAATGACAGACTTATAAAAAAAGAATAACCTCTTTGTAAATTTAATATATTGTTAGCAGGAATAACCAAGGATCATTTATATTGTTATGCAAGGATCATTTATATTGTTATATGCAGGAAACTTTTTTAGTACTTTGTGAGCAGCAAGAGAAATCTGGGGAGCCTGTAGATAGAAATGCACTATTTCTCAAAGCAGTTGGAGGGCCTGATAAGAAGAATAGGGTGTATGGGCTTGGTTCATCACAAAGCATCTTCTACAAGCCGAAGACTATGCATTACCCTTCATCTTTTGCCACTGAAGAAGAAAACCAACAGCTTAAGCACCAGCTAACAGAAATGAACGAACGGATGAAAGCGGTGGAAAATCAGTTAGCCGCGATTATCGAGTCTAATTTAGCCCGATTCCTCGTTCCCCTGCTGATTTAGATGGTCAAGATGATGGCAATTAGTATTTGATTTAGTATATTCACTATGCATTTTGACCTAGACTATTTATGTTGCATTTAAAATATGGACGCATGATTTTGTACTAGTTAAAAACTACTAAATTTGGTAATTCTGCATTTGGATTTGACATTGGTATGGTGTAGTTTTTGGGCAGATGGTAAGACTTTGGAGAACATTATACTCATCTGCTATTTTTTGCTCATCTTGTATTTGTTCATCTTGTATTGCAAGATGATAATACAAGATGATGGTTTGTTATTAATGAAACACAACTATCCTTTGTTATCTTTTGTTGAATGTGTACTTTGTTGAATATGTACAGGTTTAGGGAAATAAAATTAGAATCATAATTTTGTTTGGATTCTATTGGTAAAAATGTGTTATTTAAATTGTTATTAAATTTAACAACAGATATTCTGTTAGCAAGTCATCCAATAGATAAGCCATTGTTATTAAATTTACAATGGATAATCTGTTAGCAAATAGTCATTAAACTTAACTATTAAACTTAACTACGCGGGGAAATTTTGATGGCATTCTATTACTAAAGATAGTAATGAAATATTCTGTTACCAAAATTTACCAACGGAAATTTGGATGCCATTCTATTACTAAAGATAGCAACAAAATATTCTGTTACCAAAATTTATCAATGGAAATTTCGATGTCATCCTGTGACTAAAGATAGCAATGAAATATTCCGTTACCAAATTAGTTGGTTTATCGCTGGATAAAAACCGAGAATTCTGTTATTATGCTGTTGTTATTCCGTTGTGAAATTACTAAGGAAAAGTAATTCTGTTAGCACTGATTTCCCAACGACGTTAACTCCAACCGATCATTTCGGTTGTCATTCCGTTGGCAGATTGTTTTGCCAACGGATTCCCCTGACATGCTAATAGAAATTTTGTTGTTAGATTTGAATTTTCTTGTAGTGTTACAGGGCTCCTTAATTAGATTTTGAAATCGATCTGATACATTTTACAAACTGAGATTCTGGGTCCTATACAGTGTCCTCCTAATCAATGTACAATCTGAGTTATGTACCTTGTAGCGATTTAGGTGCACATTGGAAATTTTATTTCAAAAATTTGTGGATCGCTAAACGTAATCTCAAACCATGCTTCTATAAAAGTAGAATATAGAAGAAAAGGAAATTCACTCGTTTAGCTACACAAGTGACAGATATCTGGCAGCCTTGGCTTGCTGCCAATAATTTGAAATCTGAGGTAAAATTTCTCCTGCCAATAATTTGAAAAGTGGGGTAAAAGTTAGGCATCAACCTGTAATTTTCATTTAGTTAATGGTGCAAGGTTAATGGCTCTTGACGTACGCCAGTATTTTAAAAATCGGGAGTAATTTGTGGCCACTAATTTGTTATTTTTAAACCAAGGCCAATGTTTTGCTAATTTATATAAACTTTAGCCACACTTATATGCTGCTTACTTTATTTCTTGAATTCTTATTTGGTGATGATTACTTGACATCAGAGTTAGAATTTAGATCACAGGGGTTGAATATATTGGTGACTAGTGTGTTGTTCTGTTTTAGGAACTCCATACCCATTGACATTCTGCAGATTGAGTACCTATGAAATTTTACAACAGTCAACGTGAATACTGGTTTAGCAAATACATAAACATAGGCAATTTGTATCACCAGGGACTGAGCTTTCTCTCATATGTGTCAGCAATTTGACGGAAATACATTTCGAAGTTTAGTGACAGAGGAGATTTTCTCCCAATAATATGGAGGGATACAGTTACTAGGGTCGAGATTAAGAAGTGTAACTTTTTATTAAGATAAGCTAAACGGTAATCAACTAAATATTAAATAATTTTTGAGGACATAACTCAAATTACATGCAATTTTAATTAGTTACATTATTATGTAGCAGGATTCATATTACTCAAGTCAGCTTCCTCCCAACACTCAGTAGCCAGACAAGGCATGTTCACTCAGCAGTAACATTCCCAGCAGCCCATTTAGATGGACAAAAAGTCATTACAAACTCATCTGATTCACAACTCACCAACGGTGCAGGTGTATCATACGCATAGCTATAATACCAAGGACAAGCTTCTTTAAAGATATGTGAATACACGCTTGGCCTGCACTTCTCTGGACTCCCATACTCGTTTCTACAGCAAAACTTGTCAAGATTGTAAGCTAAACAAGCACTTTTGCACGCCACAACTTCCTTCTCATCGTTCAACACTTGAAGCTCTTCTGGGCAAATCTTGTTCATGTTTTTAACGCACCCTCCAATTCGACAATTAGACGAATAAGGCTTCGTCATAACAGAAACAGGAATATTGTAACCATCAACTACACTTACATCGTAAAAACTTGGTTTTGATTTGTCTACTTGAAGTGCAATTTGCACAAGTGTAGCTGGTGGGAGGCCTGTGCTTCCCTTGCACTCTAGCTTCCCATCGCAATCGCCTGTTTGACAACCTATTTTCCAGTTGCTAGCGAAGTTGCAGCCAGTTCTTGCCCATATGCGCCCTGTCCAGTCTCCGGGGACTTGAATTTTCTTAAGTTGGCCCGGTGAAAGATAGAAGCCGCCTTTTGCTATAACTGGATGGCCTTGGTTTGCAGCTGTTGCAGGCCATATGGGAAAAGGACATCTATTGCTTATAGTAAATGTGCATGCTTGAGCTACCTCATGTCCTGCATACATATGCGCTTAGTCACTTAGATAATATGGAAAAAACATTATGCAAATTAATAGGCTGTGATAAGCCCACAGACGCACACAAAAATTAAAAAAAATTAAAAAAAATTATGAAATATACATACCGGTAGTGAGAAAATGCGATATAAGGAAAAGGGAGAGAGTGTAGGATGATTTTGTCAACTTCATAACTGTTGGTTGTTGCTGAGAAAGAAGATTAGGTTCATGATGTTACTATATATAGGTGGAATAATATTTTTAATTGAGATTATGAACTTCGATTGTACTTTAAGATATGTAACAGACAGTCTTTGCAGGAAAGGAAAGAGCCAACTGTAACATAATGTGGCTTCCTCTGATTCATTATCTTCAGTTAAAAGAATACATTGTAGGTGGAAGTTGGAAGTTCGTCTAAGCTGCAGCCTGCAGTAGTGGAATTAAGAGTTCTTTGCTTTAACATAAGGCAACACCAACAGAAAGGAAAATTATATTGTAAAATCTATTCAGTTATATAACTGGAGGTGTATTGAAAAACAGTATTGTAGCTCACTTAAGAGGATAGGCAACATGATCATATAATGACATGCCATAAATTAAGTCTTTTTGCGTACATTCAGCTGTAGTTGGACAAGTTGCGTTAAATTGCAGTCCAAGAACAATTAACGCTACTTAAGGAACTAAACATTTCTCGTGTTAATGTTGGCTGTCGAGTCGGATTGCGCCAATGCTTTTAATCTTGTATGCAAGGCATTAGAGGTGGCCACACGATCGTGCCGTGCGTGTCGTGCCGAATTTTCGGCGAGCCGGTTCGTTTAGCTATGAACTCGTGAACAGCCCGTATGATAGGACGAGCCGTGCCGGGTTCGGGCCAGTTCGACAGACGACAGTTCGTGGACGGCTCGCGATTCACACGAGTTAGACGAATTTAACGGTTTACACGAGTTGTAGGCGGATGAGGGGAGACGACGAGCCGGGCTGCTGAGTTTGGCGAGCCGAATTACACTGAACACTGTAATTTTTTTTTAATGGGATGCAACTTGATTATTTAGTTGATTGACAAATGACATTTGACAGAAGTAAGTTGTAATAATATAAATTATATTATTAGCTACAGGCTACAGCTAAAC
Source organism: Apium graveolens (assembly GCF_009905375.1). Lineage (NCBI taxonomy): Eukaryota > Viridiplantae > Streptophyta > Magnoliopsida > Apiales > Apiaceae > Apium > Apium graveolens. The sequence goes on along the minus strand of NC_133650.1, from coordinate 81,724,975 downwards.
AATATAAATTATATTATTAGCTACAGGCTACAGCTAAACAGACACAGTACACACATGACACATACACACAGATTAATATAAATTGTATGTGTGAACAGAGGAAATTTCCACACATTATCTTCTACTTTGAATTGATAAAACCAAGACAAGCACACTATACTTACTTTGTTACATTTGATTTGAAGAACAACTCCAAAATAGATTAATAGATTTGAAGCGCGTGCCACTAACGCGCGGGCCGTGCCGAATAATTCGTCAACTCGCAGGCCGAGCCGAACAATTTCTCATTTGTTTATCCGCAGGCCATTAGACGGGCCGGTTCCGGTTTTACAATTTCGAGTTCGTGTTCGGCTCATCTTGATAGACGATTTGTGCCGAATAATGAACCGGCACATGACGAGGCGAGTTAAACGAATTTTTGGCGAGCCGAATCTCGATCGTGCCGAGCCAAACCGTTCGTTTGGCCACCTCTACGGGGCATTGTACAAGATCTAATGATCTTGAGTTTCGATCAGGAGAGTTGTTAGTTTGAGCCCTCAAATTTACTTTCTTGAGAATTGAAAATTTTCAACTTCCGCCAGTTGTCTCTTCATAAGTTAGATTCGTCCAGTCAAACTCCCTTATTGTTAGATCTGCTGTTCTGGCAGATTTCGTAATTCATGGGTTGTCACAAAAAATATAGATTGTACTGTAAATCTTTTAGAACCCAGCTATAATTAATGTCTGCAGATTGTATTGTAAACACTACGAAGTTTACAACTAACGTCAGGTCCAAGAAAATTGGTTCCTTGCAGTTTAGGTCCTCCAAATTTTCTCAAAACAACTTTGGTATAAATACTTCCTTCAAAGCATACTGGGTGTGCGTTCCAGAACTTAATTTAAATAAAGTCCTAAATGGGGCGTAAGCCTATTCCAACTTCCGGCCATCAACTTACCGAGGCAAGTCAAACGGTGTCCAAACTAAATCCTTAAATCTATACTATACTATAATAACGAGAATGTGGTTGTTTTGATTATCCACATTTATAATCGTCAGATCTTTTTAATCAAGTGATAGATTCAAATACTAAAAGTATATACACTACACAACCTTTCAGGTTCGAACCCCATCAACATAAAATATTTATATTATTATTTATATACTATTAAATCTCCGAGGTTCGAAACTCACCAACAACAAATATTTATTATATAGTACTCAAGATTCAGATTCTAATGATCCAAAAATTTATTATATAGTACCCAAGATTCAGATTCTAATGATCAAAAAATATTATTATCGGTGGCAAAAAAAATATTATTATAAATTTTATTAATATAAAAATATAATGAAAACATCGCACGAGTTGTAAAACTAGTATATTATAAAAATAAAACTTAACTATGACATGCGAAAATATGTTTGTCTTCAACAATACTACTTAAACTTGTTTCTTATATAATATTCTACTATTAAATGAATATTTAATTAATTAAAATATAATGTAAAAGAGAGAAAGAAATGATAGTCCAATAATATATTATAAAATCATGATTAGAGGATTCTTAAAAAATTTAAAATAATGTTAGAGTATATTCAACTAGCTCTTAATATATAGCCTCTGAAGTTTGAAAAATAAAGAGTGGTGTTTAAATTTGAACTCCAAGAGACGACTCCTAAGAGACTCTTTAAAATCTTAATAGTCCATTCTTTCTTCCCATTTATAAGAGCCTCCAACTAGCACTTAACTAATATTTTATAGTAAATTTTATAAGATATACTCTCTCTTTCCACTTTATTTGTACTTTAATGATTTCAAGTTAATTTTAATAATATAAAATTGAATGAGGAGTGGATATAAAGAGTATTGTTGGAGATGAATGTAAACTAAATTGCTACGAGCTAATAACTTTTATTCTATTTAAGAGTGATCTTAAGAGTTTGTTGGAGATGCTCTTGGTTCTTAAAAATAAAGAGTGAATGGATGATTTTTGTGATTTAAGGAATCACCAAGAGACTGTTGGAGCATAATTTTTGTCCTCGTTTCTTAAAATTCTACTTAAGAGTTTGGATAATTAGTCTTTAGAGCAACTCCAATATAATCCTAATATATTCCTTAAAAATATTATTATAAATATGAATCCTAGTGTTTTAGAATATTTTATTTTAGTTCAACTTCAACAACATTCCTTATAAGAGTATCCTAATAATATTTTATTATTATATTTAAACTCTAGTTATGCATTTGAAATGGAGAAGGTGAGAGAAATGATTTTTTTTTATTATTAAAAGTAAGATAAAGAATCACTAGTGGTTCCTTATAACTAAGGCATGTGTGGAGGATGACAACTTTTTAAGGAAGTAATATGATGTTGTTGGAGCTCTATTTTATACAAAATTCCTTGAATTTGGGTTTAGGATATTAAATAGCTAATTTATTCGAGTTGCTCTTAGACTTGCTTTAAGGGGTCATTTATTTTCATCTCAATCTCTCTTAAATTTTTTTAATTGATATTTCTTAACGATTAAGATAGTTTGGCTTCTTTCTTTTAATTTCTTAATGGTTGATAAACTTCTCAATCTTTAAGAAGAAAAATTGCAGCTCAACAATTAAGACAATTACGCGGTGTTATGATATTTCTTTGATAATTAATTATACACACATATATCATGAGTAAAACTCATAACCTGCTCCAAAAGAAATACGAGTTCAATCACCCCAACAACAGTGTCATGGTTTTAGTTTGACAAGAATGCTAATACTACTTCACTGAACTTTATTTGCGTGTTTTTACTTTTTTGATGAAGACATTTTCCCACTTTTATTTTAGTATATATCAGTAAAATGAACATAAGCCTTACCGTTTAAATTTTATTAAGGATAGTCTTACCAATAATACAAATGAAGGGTTTTTCGGTGTATTTTCCTTAAATGAACTACAAATTGAAATACTATATGTGATGTAACATGTTGTGCAAAACAGTATTCGAATTAGTACTCCATTTAAAAATATTTCGTAGAATTAGAATTTGTGCAAGAAGAGAAAGGGGGAGGCGGCCGACGGAAAATCTCGGACGGCGGCTCACCCGAAAGTCTGCTGATCAAGGTGAGTAGGTGAGTGAGGAAGGGGATTAAGTGGGGAAAGAAGATGGAGGTATTCTAATAATTACACAAATAGATTAATTGTTTAAAAATAAAATAAATGAGTTATTTTTTTGATGTTTTCATGTAGGACAACAACTCGTGAATAATGAGTATGCAATGGATCGAAGAAAGGACGCACAAAAGGACGGCATGATCATGACGTTGGATGGTATGATCGGGGCAAATTGAAAATTTCCACAAGTAGCTTGTGTTGGAAGATGGGAGATTGTGCATGATCATGCTAAATATTACATGATACGCTTCTTAATAACAAATAATTTAGTTTTAATTCAGATTTGGTTTTAGTTCTTTTCCTTTAGGGTTTTATATCCTTACCTATATAAATATCATAATTATGTATTGGATTATTTTCTTATTTTTATCAAAAACCCTTGAGAGTTTTTACATCTTTCTTGTAAATTACATAGTTAATTTTTCGGATTCGTACTTGCGGATACATATTTCGTCTTTCGGATTCGTACTTGCGGATTCATGTTTCGTCTTAAGAACTAGCGCTTATTTTTTTATACTTCCGTATTGCCTCACTTGGCATGAGAACATGTTTTATCCGTTTTTTCGTTACTCAATTCATTATGGGAGAATCAGTTACAAAAAAGATCGTGGACGGCTTTACTGCGACTCTCAAAATTTTGATAGACAGAGGGAGACTATGTTGATGTAGAACATAAAAACCTTAACCAACAAAGTAGTGTGTAATATTTCGTAATTTTTAGATTTAAAATAATAAAAGAATAGTAAATAAAAAGGGATTAAAATTGAATTAGAATATTTTAGAAATATTGTTAATTGAAATTAGAGTTTGCATGCCTATATAAGAAACCCTTGAGAGCAATGAAAATTATGAAAATTGTAAAGTCGTGTCAAATTAAAGGTACATTTCATTTTGTTTCTCGTACGAATTTTAATAACTAGGTCTGACAGTCTTGACATGTTTTTGTATGCTCATTGAATTACTACTTAATATATTTGTTTTATATGTGGTAATGTGGTTATGTACGTGGATGAGGTAAACTTAATTTAAAAATAGAGAATATAGATCCTGAGATTCAGGATATATTTTCTAAAATCATAAGAAAAATATAATAAGCAATAAATCCGTCTGAATATTTACTTGCCATCTTTATTTTTATTTTTAAATTACGAAAATATATATTTTAATATCTAATATAATACACACGGATGATTATTGACTCAGGGAAATTTCCTAAAATCTATCTTCAGATCCTTATTCACAATATTACTATGCTTGTTGTTCTTAACATAGTTATAGCACATGACTATTATTTTTAATGTATAGTGGTCTTTTGATTTGTTTAATTTTTTATATGCACATGACTTTTATTTTTAATGTATAATGGTCTTTTGATTTGTATATTTTTTATATACTTTAATTAATCTATCCAAAATAATTGAATTATGATTGGTATTTATACGATTATTAAATGCTTATTAATCAACGTGTGCATCGAATATTATTATTTAATAAGATTAAATAATCAACCAAAACGTGAGATCATTGAGTTAGTTATGACATGTTTGCATGCAAATCTATTATTTATCTATTATTTATATAATACAGGGGTTCAGTTGAGCAAATTTTATCATAAATACTCTAATTAATATTCATGAAATATTTTTTTCAACCAATAATGCTCATTCATTATTACATAATTAATAGCTATATTTATATCTAACTCATTATTAATAAAATTTAATCATTAATACTTTCATTAAATATTCTTTTAACCATTAACATATATTCATTTATACCGATACATTAATACTTTTTTTTACATTTACTCTAAATTAATATCTATTTATACTTGAAAATTGATATTTATATAACATTTTCTTACACTTATTCCCTCAATTAAGATATACATATATTAATAAGTAATACATACATAATTAGAAAAAATAATAATACATATATATTAATACATACATATACAAATATACATGTATATATACATGTGCATATATAACAATATTTTAGTTAAATATATTTTTGATATAAAATAATAATTATAATTATAATTGTAATTATAATTATAATAATATGAAATAATTACATGTGTGAAACTTAATTACAAATTCATCTTATTTAATGGGCGGTGGCCCGTATAAATAAAATAGGAAAAGACAGTCTTGCCGAATCCGGGACAGATGTGACAATAATGGCGAGCAAACACGACAAATCAAGTGTCCTATCAAGTAAATACGTCACAGCAGTTAACGTAACTTTGTGTTGCGCAAATCTAGATATCGAATCAACTTTCATACGCGAACATCAACAAGGTATGACATTCATACGCTAAATAGAATCCAAATAATTTTCATATATACATTAGAGGTTACAACGTATACTTTAAATGAAGATTGTTTACTCCAGAATGGGGTATCCATGTAAATAGGATATGTCACCGTAGCTCACTTCCATTCCAATAAATTTGTATTTATTTGTCATTTGAGTTTTCAAATTATCTAACAAAAGCTATGAGTACAAGAAAATGGTAAAAAAATAACATTAACTGAAGAAGATGGAGAATTAGTGGTGGTAATTGAGATATGTATTAACTTAGTTCATTAAATGACTTGTAATGGTGAGTTATCAAGTATAAGTGTAAATATGGATAAGAAAGAGAATAGACGAGGAACCACCTGGAGAGAAGTCGTTAGTGACGGCTATATAAGACGAAAAAAGAAGATGGTGATGAGGTTGGGGGTATGAGTATGCATAAATACGCTATTGTAGTTATCGTATTAGATTTAGGGCCAACCAACTGAAAACATGTATATTAGGTCAAAGTATACCCAAAAATGGGTATATCAATTATTTTCTCTTATTTTTATAAATAAGTGGACATACATTTGAATTAATTTAAGTCTATTATTACAAAAAAATTGTTATTTGTCATCAATCTCAATGATGTTCGTCACACTGTTTCGATGATATTTCATCAAATAATTTATTAACATTTACCATATATCACATTTATACTATTAATTAGATTCATTATAAATATACAGATCAAATACTAAAATAGATAACCAAAAAAATATATGTATTAAGCATACATGTGCATTTTAACCATTCGTACATATTATTAAAAAAATTATAAAATACCCAAGTAATACTATAAGTATTATATTCGTATGGGACAAATAAGTTCAAATTCACATAAAGTTAATAAAATAAGGAACTTTCATTTATATAAGTACAATGCAAACATGTAGTGACATTAAGTGTTATATGACTCATCGATCACATGTTTAACACATAAAATAATTCCGATCACATTTATAACAAAATAACATAAATAATTATGAACAAGTTAATACTTTATAAATATTTGAAGTATGCATATGTATCGTACTGGCTAAAGATTAGTTTGTGTCTAAGTAGTGGACCTCCAAAATAGATTCTTATTTTACATCATCGCCAAGTCCGATTAATACAATATCCCCTTTCTCAAGTGGTGTTAATTACTTCTTTGAACTATATGAAAAGAAATTGTAACATCCCACATCAATAAAAATAAAAGTATTTGGGGCATTTATAGATACGTGTGAACAACTAGTGTGTACCAAATCTCTAGCTTTTTCAGACGGACTTGTGGTGGGTTGTTGGGTCCGGGATGCATTCAGTTATGGGCTTGGATGTTATAAATGGTATCAGACTTCTGTCATGCTGGAAATGCAGAGGCACTGCCTGGGTTCCGTGTGTGTGTTTATGAGATCGACGAGGATGTCGATCCTATAAGATAGGGTATTTGTAATATCCCACATCGATAAGCATAGGAGTATTTGGGACCTTTGTGGATATAAGTCAACAACTAATATGTACCAAATTGCTAGCTTTTTTGGACTGACCTCTTGTGGGTTGTTGGGTCTGGTATATATTCGGTTGCGGGCTTGGATGTTATAGAAATAAATTCATATATATTTATATATATACATATGTTAGGTCACACTTTCACTGTAGAGGGGGTGAATACAGTGTTTATTACAATCAAATCAAACTTCAAGAACTTATGTAACAGAAAACAAACTTTATTTAAACAATAAACTCTGTTACAATCTGGAACTGTTATCTCTCAGTGATGAACAAAATATCACGAGAGCTGCTAGAGTTATATATAATAATATTCTCGATAATGATAACACTTATAGTGTAAACCCTATGTCTGTGTTTATATACTACACAGTTACAAGATATTCGCTAATTGATATGGAATATAATTCTGCTTCCTAAAATATATCAATCAGATATCTTCTATTCCAAGTATTCCATTCTTCACGGAATTCCTTCTTCATGCATATCTCTTCTTATGTTTATCTTGATCTTCTTAACTTTAATCAGCTACTGTCCTTATCTGATCGTCCTTCAGCACTTAAGTTCTGATATCTATCTCCTGATAACATAAGTACTGATATCCCTTAAGTTCTGACTTCCAGTATAAGTACTGATCAGTTAAGTACTGATTTGTTCTGTTCAAATAAGATCTGAAATCTAAACATAAAACATATTAGCCATGACATTATCAAATATATCTAACAATCTCCCCCAACTTGTAAATTAACAAAATATACAAGTTTAACAGATATTTGATGATGTCAAAAACATTAAGTACAAATGCATGAGAAATAGACAAGATAACTACAACTTACAGTCCTTAAAGTTTTTACCAATTCAACTTCTGATAACAACTTCAATCTGTATAAATATCAGAATTTAAGCAGTTGTAGATCTTCGACTTGGCTTCATCATTTTCTGATCTCTCTGATGTCAGGAGTTGTTCTGAGATAATTCTTCAACAAACATTTCTCAGCATATCTGAGTTCATCAATCATTCTCCGTTTGACATCTTTAAGCTCTGCAGTATCTTCACCAGTTTGAAATATTGCAGCTCTGAGATCATTAATCTTTGCTTTTCTCAACTCCCGATCTAGTCTTATGACATAAGCTTTATTAGACTCTAGATTGAATTCAAGCCCCTTAATACCAAGATATGTTCTGATCTGTGCAGTATTAGGCTTCATATCAACAATATCACCATTGTGATTTCTGTACTTTGGAACATATCTGCTGTCAGACTTAACAGAATAAAGTCTTTTCTGTCTCTGAATCTGTTCCTTTAAGTAGTTTGCAGCAGTCTCTGTTATTCTGTCATCCACTTGAAGTAAGAACAATACATGCTCCAATTCTTCAAAATACTTCAACGGAATGGCATTTTGTCTTATATGATAAACCCTACCATCTGTCATGAAATACAACATGATGTATTCTTTCAAGTAAGTATGGTAAACCATCTGTACAGATTCTAGTTGATTCAATCTCTCAGGAGTTGCTCCAATACCTGGTTCACTCAAGGAAGTTGGATCATCGGTAGTGTTGTGTACTCTTCTTTCATCAGCACTTCCCAATCCAGTTTTATCTCTAGCTTCCTTTCCAGTAACTACTCTTGCTTCAAAACCACTTGAAGTAGTCTTCAAAGATTGAGTCTGTTTTGCTTTAGTGAATCCTGGTAGGAGTGTTTTAGATTTATTTTCTGATATCAAGTTAACTTGAGCACTGTCAGAGGTTACTTGCTTCTTCTGAATATCAGAACTTACAATTTCTTGACTCTGAACAACTTGAGCCATGTCAGAGGTTGTTTTAAGAACTTTTCTTGAAGTCAGAGCAAGATTATCTTTTCCATCAGTAATTTCTTCTTCCTCAGGAGGTACATAAGGCTTGATAGGTTCACCAACCTTTTCTTTACCTTTGGATCTTGGATCTATCTGTGGTTGTGATCTAGCCAAAGTTTCTTCAGTATGTATCCTTTCTTTGATCACAATGCCTTTAGGTTTTGGAAGTAACTTTTTACCAGAAGCTTCAGATTTAGATGTGACTTTCTCTGATTTAAGTCTGGCTTCTTCTTCCTTTAAACTTTCCAAGTCCATCCCTGGATTTTCTTGAAGAAATAACTGTCTTGACATTTCCTCATCAAGATCTAGAAGTTCATCAGAACTTATCCTTTCACCAGCAGCAGAACTTATTCTTTTCCCAGTATCAGAACTTGTTCTGTGACTAGCTTGTCTTGATGTAAACCTTCTACCTTGACTATGACCACTACCCATTCCAGAGTTTCCTTGGTCATCTTTTCCATCATCCTTTCCTTGCAGTGACTTGTTGGTTTTGCATTTGGACTTAATTACCTTCTCCCCCTTTTTGGCATCAGCAGGTAATAAAAGAGAGATAAGTAGTTCCACTGAGGTCTGGATTTCAGTAAGTTGCGATTGCTGAGAAGCTTGATTTGTCAGAATTTGATCAATCTGAGCTTGTTGCTTCTCTTGAGTTTTCTCAATATAAGCAACCCTGTCAATGGTAGGTTGGAAGAACTTTTTCTTATCAAGTTTCCAAACTTGTTCCTGTTTAATAAAGTTCTCCTGAATCTTGTGTAGCTCTGCATGAGTGTTGGAATGAAGACCTTGTAGATGTTTAGTACTCAATGCAGTGACTCTAAGCTGGATTTTAAAATCATCAGAATGTAACATTTCATTAGCTTTAGTCAAGTGCTCAGCAAGATGTAAAGCATTTGGAACACATGAAACTGAGTTCCATTCCTTAGTCCACTCCTGACCTGCAGGAGTTTCACTCCAAGGTACTGGTGTATCCCTGATAACAAACTCCTTTAGCAGTTCAGACTTAGGAAGAGTCAGTGGAGGAGTATGTCCTGAAGGACCTGCTGCATCAGCATCTACAGTTGTAGCAGCTTCACCAGTATCTCCAACATTTGCAGCATCAGAACTTAAAGAATCAGTATCTTCTGATAAGACAACTGTATGAGTAGCAATGGAGGCTTCAACATCCTCTAATTGCTGATCTGATACTAAGTTCTGATCAACAGCCATATCCTGATGCTCACCTAAAATCTGATCATCATCTTGATGCAGAGAAGGTGTTAGTGATAACTCAGGAGTTTGAACAGCATCAGTAACAGGTGTTGTGGAAGGATTATTTGCTGTTGGAGCTTCTAAGAAAAGTATGTCAGGCACAACCAAGTTCTGAATATCAATTTCAGCACTTGTGCCTGGATCAACAAGAGATATAGAAGGTGAATTAGCCTTGTCAGATACAGGTTCCTGAGATGGAGTTGATGGAGAAGAAGTGACTGGAGCAAATTCCTTGTCTTGTGAGATCAGAGATTCCTGATCCCCTTCCTTAGCTGCTTCCTCCTCATCATCTGAAACTGGCCTCTGTGCCCTCTGTTTCTTGTACTTTCTTGTTGATTTGGATTCCTTGGGAGTTGCAGGAACCGTCATACGTCGAAGCCTCTTGAGAAGCCTAGAACCCCCAATTGCAGAATCCTTCTGAGAAGTTGCCTTCTCAGCTTCATATATCATAGGTTCTGAAGATGGAATCTGATCCTCAGAATCTGATTCATCTCTCAAAGTAATCCTCCTCTTCTTTTGAGATGTTTGAGGAACAGTCTTTGTTCTCTTTGGCTTAGAGGATGTAGGCTTCACAGTAGGTGCTGAAGAAGAAGGTTGAGCATTCTGTGAAGTGGAGAGATAGGATTTGAGATAAGTTCTGAGGGTAGGTTGAGTAGAATGAGAGGTAGGGACTGAGGTTGATGGATTTTGGTTATGGTGAGTTGGTTGAACATTTGAGTAAACAGATTTGTAAGTAGCCGGGTCAGCATTTACCAGAATCTGTTTCACAGACTGAGGAATCTGTAATTGTCTCACCATTGATTTCTTTGTGTCAGCATTTATCAGGTCGTTAAAGTACCTTTTTGCAACCTTAAAAGGTGGGGTTTGAGTGCTGACTAACTGGGGTTCAGCAGTACAATACGTATAAATAAGTTGACAGAATCTAGCAAAATAAACAACATCTCGATCCTCTGTCATCCTATCCCCAATAAAACCAATTATTCCAGTTGCAAAATCAAAATGAGTTTGATGGATAATAGCATACCCGATGTGCTGACTCAGAATTGGGATGGCATCAAAATTTGAACACTTGTTGCCAAAAGCCTTGGTGATGCAATCAAAGAAGAAACTCCATTCTCTTCTGATATTAGCCCGTTTCAACTGTCCAAGTTTCGTCAGACTCTTTTCATATCCCAAATCAGTCATTAACCCCCGAAGTTCTGATTCCTCTGGTATAGAGAAAGTACAATCTTCTGGAAGATGTAATGCTCTTCGTACTATACCAGGAGTGACTACATAGGAAGAATCACCCACTTGGAAGATAATACTGGGAGTTCCTCGTTTACCACCATCATCAAAAACTCCAGTCCTCCAGAACCGCAGAACTTGTTGACTTGAGTATAATTCAGGCTGAGTTAAGGCGTACCCAACCTCACTATGTGCAAGAAGATCTTGCACAAAATGCAATTCAGATGGAGCTTCAGCATGATCAAGAATTGCAGCATAGTTGTTTGGAACAAACTTTGCTCCATCAATGATTAAATCCTTTGGTGCCATGTGAAAAAATATTGAAATTCAAGTATGCCTGTTAGGTGTTTGAGATAATGTCTGTATGAAAAACCAACGTGAGAAAAAATGAGAAAGAGAGTAAAAGTAAGAAGAGAGATAAAGTATAAAGAAAATAAAAGATTAAGGAAATCTTCTCTCTGTTGTTCTTATACTCTGAAAAAAAATGTTACCGTTGGACACCTGTCAGACATGCAGTAATAACGGATAGTTACTGGGCTCGAGAAAACAGGAATGATTACTTATCCAGTTGCCTTGATTCAAGGAAAAACCATTTCAGTTATCAAGAGACACAGATTTAATTCAAAATTGAAACCGTTAGCACTGATTGAATTGATTTTCACTGCAACATTAATATTCTGAAAATGAATCATGTTAAAAATGACCTAGATAATTTCGATGAATAAGTGCTGACAAAGAATCAGAACTTAAATAAAGACAAAATTTAAATGGTCATCAGAATATCAAGCAGGATTTAACAACTCAGAGACAAAATCTTGAAGTAAAAACAGTTTTCATTAATATATCAAGTCAATACATATATGAAATAGAAATTACATCAATACAAGATTTTTCCTAAGCTTCTAATCCTAACGTCAACAGCTTTAGTCCTAGCTAAGAAGCCTGACAAAGCTGAGGATGAAGAAGAACAGGAAGAAGACGAGATTAAGTCATCCTCCTCTTCCTATCTTCGACAAACAAGATAGCGAGTCGAATGATTCGCTCTTGCTGACGGATAGCTTCCCGCCTTTCCTCCTCCAGGCGCTCCAGATGGCGATGATAATCCATCTCGAAGAATAGAAGGTGAGCCAGCACCTCCTGTGGGACAGAGTCCCAGATCTCCTCAGGAATGGCTGTTATATGCCACTCCTGCTGCCACTCGGCACAACTGAGCTCCATTGTGAAGGTTTGTGTGTTCAAAAACATGTTGTATCGAACCATTGTGTTTTTGACAGAAGAAGGAGGATAAGTGTGTGAGAAGAATGTGATGAAAAGACTGATGTGAAGTGGTTGCATATATAGGCAAGAGAATGCCAAGAGACACAAAGATATTGAATGCAGACAGGTAGAATTAATTCTACCTCGTCTCCCTAGACCTTGAAAAAGAATAACAGTCATTGGAAAAGGAATGGGCACATATAACAAGAGTGAACTGTTCAAGGACGAGTGCCATTATGTTTTAACCATAGACTATTAATCTTCCACTTCAACATTTCGAAATTAATCTGAGACTGTTACCAAATTTTACTCACAGATAAGTCAAGTAAAGGGTTAGACTGAAAAATCAGAACTTAGACCTATACCAGAACTTAACAGTCATCAGAACATAATGTCTTAACTCGAACAAGGAATATCTATCTTAGTAATTACTCATACAAGTTCTTAGTTATGAACATCAGAACTTAATCATCAGAACGTGTAACTAGAACTTGTCCTCAGAATTTGTGCAAAAGTGACACAATGACTGTTTATCTAAAATAACATAGACCACCACATAAATTTCATCATTCATATGGAGTGATGTGTGTGTGCATTAAGCTAAATAACAGACAAAGAGTAAAGTCTGATCTACTTCAGTACATCTTAGAAATAAGTCATAATTAAAATTTTGCTAAAGAACTGTCATTATCCTGAAACCTACTGATAAATGAGTTCATGCATGAGTCCACCTCTACTGTTTTTGTGCTAATTTTATGCATCTTTTGAAATTCTATTTTACAGAGGCTTCTCAGTGTAAGTGAGTCACGACTGTTTATTAGAATTTATGCTATTATCAGAGTATTTCTCCAGTAATCATAGAGTGTGAACAGTCACCAAGAAAAATATTTTGCTTTTCTAATGCATATTTACTTAATACCAGCAATGCACTTGGGTCGTCCCATTCACATTTTTACTCTAGATCTCAAAGGAGTACCTGATATTATTTTTTTATTCTTTTCTTTTTCTTTTGATAAGTGAGGTTTATCAGCACTTAGTACATTCAGCAGTTTTACTAGAATCAGAACTTAAACAGATGAGTAGCATTATTCTAATTTGGGACTTAGTAATAAGATATACAAAGTAAACTTAACTAAGCTCAGTTATCAGAATTTGCTTGTGTCATAAGATTTCCACAGAAATAATTACTTCTTTCATGGGATCATTTGTTTATTGAAGACTAGTAGGTCAGTATCTAGCACAGTTATCCTCATAGGATTGAATAGTTACTGAAACAGACATATCACTTATCAGAGTTTAGAAACATATATCAGACAACAGTCAGTACTTAAAGACATTTATCAATTAATGCACAGAATATACAAAGAGATTAATTCTGTAAATACTGATCATAAAGTCTGATAACATAGAACAAGTTTAAGCAGATTTAGAGAAAGAACCTGAAATCATTCCAAGTTCATTTACCAATTTTGAAAAGGTAGCTTCACACAGTGGTTTTGTGAAGATATCTGCTACTTGTTGATCTGTGGGAACAAAATGCAATTCCACTGTACCTTCATCCACATGTTCCCTGATGAAATGGTACCTGATGCTGATGTGCTTTGTCATAGAGTGTTGAACTGGATTACCTGTCATAGCAATAGCACTTTGATTATCACAGTAAATAGGGATTTTGAAATACGTTAACCCATAATCTAGTAACTGATTCTTCATCCAGAGAATCTGTGCACAGCAGCTTCCTGCAGCAATATACTCTGCTTCTGCAGTTGATGTGGAAATTGACTTTTGTTTCTTGCTATACCAAGAAACCAACCTGCCTCCAAGAAATTGGCAGCTACCACTTGTGCTTTTCCTGTCAATTTTGCAACCTGCAAAATCTGCATCTGAGTAACCTATTAATTTAAAATCTGATTCTCTAGGATACCATAATCCTAGATCAGCTGTTCCTTTAAGATACTTAAAGATTCTTTTTACAGCTGTTAAGTGAGGTTCTCTTGGATCTGCTTGAAATCTTGCACAAAGACAGGTAGCAAACATGATATCTGGTCTACTAGCAGTTAGATAGAGAAGTGAGCCAATCATACCTCTGTAATCAGTAATATCTACTGAATTACCAGTATCCTTATCCAGTTTTGTTGCAGTGGCCATGGGAGTGGATGCACTTGAACAGTCTTGCATTCCAAATTTCTTCAGCAAGTTTCTGGTGTACTTAGATTGACAAATAAAAGTTCCTTCTTCACTCTGCTTGACTTGAAGGCCCAGAAAATAACTAAGTTCTCCCATCATACTCATCTGATATCTTGACTGCATTAGGTTGGCAAACTTTTTGCAAAGTTTGTCATTTGGAGACCCAAAAATAATATCATCAACATAAATCTGGATCAGAAGTAAGTCCTTGCCATGGTTGAGATAGAACAATGTTTTGTCAATAGTTCCTCTGTTGAATCCACTTTCCAGAAGAAACTGAGCTAAAGTCTCATACCATGCTCTAGGAGCTTGCTTAAGTCCATAAAGTGCTTTATCAAGCCTGTAGACATAATCTGGATGATTGGAATCTACAAAGCCTGGAGGTTGTTCAACATATACTTCCTCTTCCAATTCTCCATTGAGAAAAGCACTTTTCACATCCATTTGAAAGACAGTAAACTTTTTGTGAGCAGCATAAGCCATGAATATCCTTATGGCTTCTAACCTAGCAACTGGAGCAAATGTTTCATCATAGTCAATTCCCTCCTGTTGAGAATATCCTTTTGCAACCAGCCTTGCCTTGTTCCTTACAATTATGCCATCACTGTCAGTTTTGTTTCTGAATACCCACTTTGTACCAACAACCGATCTATGCTTGGGTCTTGGCACTAAGGTCCAGACTTTGTTTCTTTCAAATTCATTCAACTCTTCCTGCATTGCTTGCACCCAATCAGCATCTTGAAGAGCTTCTTCCACTTTCTTTGGCTCAGACTGAGAGAGAAAAGAATTGTAAAGACATTCATTCGAAGTACCTGTTCTAGTTCTGACACCTGCCTCAGGATTTCCAATTATTAAATCAGGTGTATGTGATTTTGTCCACTTCCTTGCAGATGGAAGATTTTCTCTAGAACTGGATGCTCCCCCATGATTCATGCTGTCTTCGGTTTCATTTTCTGATGCTCCCCCTGAAACTATGCTCTCTGAGTTGGATCCTTCAGTATTTAGATTTTCAGCACTGTCAGTACTTGGCTTATCAGAACTTGACGAATCAGAATTTGAAGAGCCAGATGTATGTTCTGATGCTTCTTGAGATGTGATAATATCTTGAGTATGCTCCCCCTGCATTGGTGCATCTTCCTTTGACGTAGTCACCACAGTTTCAATAACATCAGAGTTTAATCCATCAGAATTTACAGTATCAGGACTTAGACTGTCAGGACTTGAGATATCAGAATATGAATCGTCATTTTCAAATCTCAGCTTATCATGATCAATGCAATCTTCAAGTCCAGTGATCTTCTTGTCATCAAAAGAGACATTGATAGATTCCATGACCACTTTTGTTCTCAAATTATAGACTCTGAAGGCTTTTGTAGAAAGTGGATATCCTACAAAGATTCCCTCATCAGCTTTTAGATCAAACTTGGATAGCTGTTCAGGATGAGTCTTGAGAACAAAACACTTACATCCAAATACATGAAAGTATTTGAGATTTGGCTTCTTGTTCTTCACCATCTCATATGGTGTTTTTCCATGCTTGTTAATGAGTGTTGCATTTTGAGTAAAACAAGCAGTCTGCACAGCTTCAGCCCAGAAATAGGTTGGAAGCTTTGCTTCTTCAAGCATTGTTCGTGCAGCTTCAATTAGAGTTCTATTCTTCCTTTCAACAACTCCATTTTGCTGTGGAGTTCCAGGAGCAGAAAATTCCTGCTTTATTCCATGATTTTTGCAGAACTCTTCCATTATCAAATTCTTGAATTCAGTGCCATTATCACTCCTCAAAATTTTCACAGAATCTTTGATCAATTTATCCAGATGTTTGACATGATCAATCAGGATAGATGCAGTTTCACTTTTTGTGTGCAAGAAATACACCCATGTGTATCTGGTGAACTCATCTACTATGACCAACGCATATTTCTTCTTTGCAATAGACATGACATTCACTGGACCAAATAGATCAACATGAAGCAGATAATAAGGCTCAAGAATTGATGATTCAGTCTTGCTCTTGAACGAAGATTTTCT
Source organism: Apium graveolens (assembly GCF_009905375.1). NCBI lineage: Eukaryota > Viridiplantae > Streptophyta > Magnoliopsida > Apiales > Apiaceae > Apium > Apium graveolens. The sequence goes on along the minus strand of NC_133650.1, from coordinate 81,708,191 downwards.
TTGTTTAGCCTTCTGACATGAGTCACAAAGACCATCAGGAACAAACACTGATTTTGGCAGTCCTCTCACAAGATCTTTCTTGATCAGTTCATTTATCTTGTTGAAGTTTAAATGAGAGAGTTTCTTGTGCCAATTCCAGCTTTCTTCAGTTGAGGCTCTACTCACTAAACAGATTGCAGAACCATCAGAACTTGTTGAAAGCTTAGCTTCATAAATGTTACCACGCCTGAATCCCTTCAGAACAATTTTTCCTTTAGATTTACTAACTATTTCACAATGTTCTGCAAAGAAATCAACATGATAACCTCTGTCACAGATTTGACTTATACTCAGTAAGTTGTGTTTAAGTCCTGAGACCAGAGCTACATTTTTAATAATGACATTCCCAAGATTGATATTGCCATATCCCAAAGTTTTTCCAATGTTGCCATCTCCATAAGAAACACTTGGGCCAGCTTTCTCCACAAAGTCTGATAGCAGGGCCTTATTTCCAGTCATATGTCCTGAACATCCACTGTCCAGAACTAAAATATTTTTCCTGTTGCCCTGCAATCAAAAAGACCACTAATTATTAGTTTTAAGGACCCAGACTTGCTTGGATCCTTTGGCCTTTTTAGGTTTGTTAACATTTGCAGCGGATTTAACATCAGATTTTATGTTAACAGTTTTCTTATCAGAACTTATACTAGAAGGAACAACATAAACTTTCTTTAAAGAAGGTTTTATTTGATAATAATCATAGTACAAACTATGATATTCCTTACAAGTATAAATGGAATGCCATAAACTACCACAATGAAAACAAGGATTTTGTGGTTTGTATCTAACAGACTGACTCTTAACTCCTGACTTTGTAGATAAGGAGTTAATATTCTTATTCTTCCTGCAAAAAGAAGCCAGATGGTTAGAACTTCCACAGTTATGACATGCTTTCCTAGGAGCATCAGGAACAGATTTATAGTTATTGCTTTTATTCACACCTTCCTTTCCATTCCTGTTTTTCCTAGGTGATTTTACCTTGTTTGCATTCTTAACATCTTTCAGCTTATGCTTAAGCTGCTTCTTTGTCATTAAGCCTATGTTAACTTCAGCTGTCTTTTCCTGTTTTAGTTTGTCAGAAGCTAATTTCTTTTTAACTTCTGATTTCTCATTTTCGGATTTTTCAGTTACAAACTTAACAGGTTTTAACTTCGGCTTTTGCTTATCAACAGGCTTAATTTCTACAGTTCCTTTTTTATTTTCTCCATAGCCTAAGCCCTCTTTCCAGTTTTCACTGCTTAGCAAATTTTGAGTTGTTTTGCCAGAGTTAGTCCAAGTTCTGATAATCTCTCTCTCCTTTTCTAACTCAGTTTTTAGAGATTCATTCATTTTTAGCACTTCATCCCTAACATAAAAAGCATTATCTCTATCCTGCTGAGTTTGATGAAACATGACTAACTCTTTTTCTAAGAAATCATTTCTTTTCTTAAAAGCAAGATTTTCAGAAGTTAATCTTTCACATGTTAAAGTTTGATCTCTATAACTAACAAACATGGTTTTAAGATATCTTCTCAACTCATTAATATCATCAGTATGAAAAGCATAAGTAGTCTGAGGTACCTTTGTTTCAGCAGCTTCAGAACTGCTCTCAGAACTTGATTTATCAGCATTTGCCATCAATGCATAGTTCTCCTCACTTTCAGAGTCTGAGGTGTCTGTCCAGCTTTTCTGCTTTGTGACAAGAGCTTTGCCTTTGTCATTCTTGGTTTTCTTGCAATCAGGAGATATGTGGCCTTTCTCACCACAATTATAACATTTAACATTAGCGTAATCTCCTCTGTCAGACTTTCCTCCTCTTCCTTCAGATCTTCTGAAATTCTTCTTATCAGAACTTATGCCTTTCCTGGAAAACTTCTTTCCCTTCCTGAACTTCCTGTATGCAATCTTTGTGATTCCTTTCACCATAAGAGCACACAGCTTCATCATCTCCTCATCAGCATCAGTTTCAGGCAAGCTTTCAGAATCTGAGTCATCATCACTCTCAGAACTTGATGACTCAGTATCAGATTTTATGATAAGAGCTTTACCCTTATCTTTCTTTGAGGAAGGTGGTTTGGGGGATTCCTCTTCAACCTTGAGAGCAACTGTCCTTGACTTTCCTCCTTTTCTCTTGCTTCTTTGTTCCATCTCAAGTTCATGAGTCTTGAGCATTCCATAGATTTCATCAAGAGTTGTTTCATCAAGATTGTAGTTGTCTCTTATTGTTGTTGCCTTCAAATCCCAACATTCAGGAAGAGCTAACAGGAATTTGAGGTTTGTATCTTCAAGATCATACTCCTTATTTACTAATGACAAGTCATTCAAGAGTTTGACAAATCTATCATATACATCAGTCAATGACTCATTAGTCCTAGAGTCAAAGTGTTCATACTCTTGAGTGAGTATTGTCTTCCTGTTCTTCTTAACTGTTTCAGTTCCTTGACACCTTGTCTCCAGTGCATCCCATATCTCCTTAGCAGTCTTGCAGTTGATTACCCTGTTTGACATTACATTATCAATGGCACTATGCAATAAGTGACGTACCTTGGCATCCTTAGCAATAGATGCTATATCTTCAGCAGTGTAATCATTCTTTTCCTTTGGTACGGTCATTGCTGCTTCACCTGCAACTACAACAGCGAGCTTGGTAGGTTTGTGAGGCCCTTCCTTGATTCTATCAAGGTATTCTGGATCTGTTGCTTCCAGAAACATGGTCATCCTTACCTTCCATATGGGATATTCAGATGGTCTCAATATGGGAACTCTGATAGTCTCATATCGACTCTGAGTTGATGTCTTTGATGATTCCTCAGTTTTGGTAGGCTTAGTTGGAGTTTCTGTGTCAGACATGATTGTGTTTGGATCTTTAACTGTATGTGTGTTAACAGATAGCTCTGATACCACTTGTTAGGTCACACTTTCACTGTAGAGGGGGTGAATACAGTGTTTATTACAATCAAATCAAACTTCAAGAACTTATGTAACAGAAAACAAACTTTATTTAAACAATAAACTCTGTTACAATCTGGAACTGTTATCTCTCAGTGATGAACAAAATATCACGAGAGCTGCTAGAGTTATATATAATAATATTCTCGATAATGATAACACTTATAGTGTAAACCCTATGTCTGTGTTTATATACTACACAGTTACAAGATATTCGCTAATTGATATGGAATATAATTCTGCTTCCTAAAATATATCAATCAGATATCTTCTATTCCAAGTATTCCATTCTTCACGGAATTCCTTCTTCATGCATATCTCTTCTTATGTTTATCTTGATCTTCTTAACTTTAATCAGCTACTGTCCTTATCTGATCGTCCTTCAGCACTTAAGTTCTGATATCTATCTCCTGATAACATAAGTACTGATATCCCTTAAGTTCTGACTTCCAGTATAAGTACTGATCAGTTAAGTACTGATTTGTTCTGTTCAAATAAGATCTGAAATCTAAACATAAAACATATTAGCCATGACATTATCAAATATATCTAACAACATATATCATAAAATACATACACACACACACACACATATATATATGTATAAAATATTCAATATACAATATTCTTAAAATATATATATGATCATGTTAGTTTATATTGGTGTTTGGTTGTGTCCTTACACGCCATCGCGTGAATGAAAGATTGGTATCGAGTAAAACAGATAATCTTGTTAAGGTTTCTTTATAAAGTGTAACCAGGAGGCGCATAACATGTCCAATGATATGTATTTCTTTATACTGAATGAAGAAAGGGAAAAAATTGTTAAAGTCAAGAATAAAAATTCAAGAACACTTCAAATTCAAATAACAATTATAAAATAACATTTTATGTGAAAAAATTATAGCCGACAGAAGATAAAACAACCATATACATTTCTACATCACCTCTATTGGATCTCTCTCAGCATTGGACAAAAAGTAAATTCACTACTTATATTGTTTCAGCTTAATGTCAAATATCGAAAAACATGTCACGCACCAATGACACCACACCCCAAAAATTACTTCTCGTAATAATATACAAAAACAAATATATATCATCCACTCGACAACATGCATAACAACTTCAACTAAAAGAAAATCAATTCATGCAATCTTGAACATGCCTGTGCATTGCACGGGCTATGGAGCTAGTTAAGTTTATATGTTATATATGAATGGCCAACATCATAATGAGATTTAATGCTTTTTTTTTCTTTACTTTAAGTTGCAAGATCTTGGATTCTGCTTTCTCTTTACATGTTTAATTGGTTATTTATTTGTTAAATGTATTATTTGTGTGAATGATTAATTGATTTATATTTTGTAAATTAAATTTTTAGAATTATTTGTGTTATAATTTTCGGTTTTGAGTTGACTTCGAGTTAAGTACTGTTGTGCAAGACATGCCTATACAATAACAAGAGTAAGTCAAATTGACAGCCCTAAGATTTAGTTGTTTTATAATAAACTTTATACTTTGTATTGTATTACTTGAGTCTGTAGAATAGTTAGAAGATTAGACTAGGGTATTTTTCTGTAAACAGTTCAAGCCTAAGGAATAAACTCTGGAAGAAGATCAAGTTAGATCATGCCTCAGAGAAAAGATGAAGGAGCTTGGAGTTGAATAAATTTGTTTTATAAAAAATGTTCTAAGTCAAGATATCTACAAGTCACAGATCAAGTCATATAGAGAAGTCATTCAAGAACTCCAGAATGACTTATCGAGAAGTCCAAAATGGCTTATAGAGTAGTCTCAGAGATATCGACAAGTCAAATGAGGATATGGAGATTGGAGATCGACAAGACATTTTTACATGAAAAGAATTCAGATATATCGACAAGTCAAAATGAAGATGTGAAGATTGGAGATATCGACAAGTAAAATTATCATTAAAGATCTCAGAGATACCGACAAGTCAAAATATATATAGAGATCTCTGAGATATCGAAAAGTCAATTCTACGTGTAGAGATCTCAGATATATCGACAAGTCATTTAGCATGCAAAAAACAAGAGACCGCGACAAGTCAAATATACCTATAGAGAACCCAAAGATCTCGATAAGTCATTATACTTATCGAGATATGTCATTCCTCTATAGAACAAACTGGAGATCTCGACATGCCTGTCAAATAAAGAATGCAAACAAATGAAGATTCAAGATTATCAGTCAACAAAAAATCTATCAACCAGATTGAAAAGTATACAAAGTAGCCGGGGAGAATACAAGATCAAGGGCCAAGATTAACTGGACAAAGGGTGGTCACAGACCTGCAAGATTCTGCACAAATTTGCTAAGCCAAAAATGGAAATAGAAAAAGGTTGCTTTATAAATTGGTTTAGTTCTTTTTAGTGCAAGTTTTGTAAACCCGTGCTGCCAGTGTATAAAGCATGCATAGGTCCTTAGTTCACATGTAACAAACAGATTCACATCTATTGTATTCTCTCAAGATAGAAGCTGAGTTCTTTATATACAAAGAACCCAGGATTTGTAGAAAGACATAACTTAATTTTAATACAAAATTAAATCCAAATTAAGTGAGTTCTGAAATATTTTGTTTGTTTTTTTATTTATGCTAACATAATCCAAATGCATCTCTTATCTGCTTTGTTCACACAACCAAACAAATTCAAAAAGGCCTAAAAATATCTAAAACACATTCACCCCTATGTTGTATTCAATATCTAACAAGTAGTATCAGAGAAAAATCTGAAAGTAAACAGGTCAAGATCTTGGAAGAATGAATACACAAAAGATAAGAAGTATCAAGATACCATCCTTTATTAAAATCAACTAGAAATTATAGAAGAAAAAGATGATGTTGTTCCCAAGGATGGATAACCCAATGGACATCCAGATTCTGAAGAATGGACCTTTTATTCCCATGGAAAGGATTGAAAAATCAACAGATGTAGACATGGTAATCCCAACTCATTATGGTCCTAAAGATCCTCCAAAATACACAGAAACTGAAAAAGAAAAAGTCTCTCTTGATAGTGGCCTATAATTAATTTTGATAGAATCACTTGACAATATTATGTAAAATAATATTGTCAACTGTGACACAACCAAGCAAATCTGGGAGAAGATTGAGATACCATGTGAAGGTACAGAGGAAGTTAGGTCAAATCAAAGGAGAATACTGGTATCTCAGTACGAGGGTTTTATGGCAAAACCAAAGGAGAGTGGAAAGATTCAACAAGCTGATTAATGACTTGCAGCTTATTGACAAGTACTATAAAGCTGAGGAGGTTAACTTAAAATTTTTTCTCACCTTTCCTGACCATCTTGAAGAGAAGATATCAGCTATAAGAGAAGGAAGAGATTTGAGCAGGATAACACTGGAGGTTTTATATAGGATTTTGAAAATATATGAACTAGAAATGATTCAAAGAAAATCCTTAAGAACTGGTCAAGGGCACATTGTTGATGGAACAAGTGCACTAGTTGTTAATGACAACAAGTCATATAATGATGAACTAGGGATCTAGACACCAGGTGTCTCTAGTGTTTAGCAAAAGAACAAGAAACCAATGAAGCAAGTTATTCTGGAACTTGAAGAAGATGAGTTCTATACTTTGGATAAATTGGATGAGTTAGATCAATCCATGGCATATCTGGCTAGGAAATTCTCTAATATTAGAGTGAAGAATCAAAAGTTCTTCAAGAGTAAAGGACAGTCATCAACAAGGATAACATCTGGAAAGGTAAAGCTCAGTACAACTCTGGTGGTAAAAGTGGCTACAAAAATGGATCTGTCGACAAATCAAAAATAAGGTGCTAAAATTATGAGGAATTGGGCCACTTTGCTACAGAATGTAGAAATCTAAAGAAAGTGAAAAAGGATAAAGCCTATCTGGAGTTGGAGGCAAAGTATGAAGCTCTCTTGAAGAAGCAACAGGGAAAAGCTTACATTACAGAAGGAAAGAGTTGGAATGATATTGATAATGATGAAGATGAGGAGTTTGGAAACTATGCACTCATGGCCTTGGAGCAAGGAGAGTCATCCTCATCAAAAATAAAGGTACCAACTCTTACTATTTTTGATTTAAATACAAGTCAATATAAAGAGTTTGTTAAGAAAATGAGCATAGAGATGTTCCACATCTATATTAGCATGGTGGAAGCTACTAAGGAGGTTAGTAGGCTGTCAAAAGCTAATGAGAAGCTTGAGAGTGAAAAGCAAGAGTTTGAACTGATGCTTGTGGAGCTTGAGACAGTCAAGCAAGAAAATGAATAATAAAGAACAAGCTTAAGTGTGCAAATGAGATTGAACCTGTGTTGAGGGAAAAGCTAGAGAAGAATGAGGTGAAGCTGAAGTCTTTCGGAAATGCATCTCAGTTGGTTCGACGGTATCATAAGAAGAACAAACCAAGTGCTAACATAGCTCTTGATTTGGACTATGATGCCTTAAACAGCAACAAGAAGAATGAAGGTGACAAGGGAAAAGCAAATATAAATGAAGATGTCACAACTATATTGAGAAAAGTTGATTCACCCTTATTCAAGGCATGTGAAGTCAATTTCAGTGAAGACGAGTTGGTTATCAAGCAGGAACTTGCAGATGAAGATAAAGAAATGAAAAATGAAGAAACCACTCCTGCTACTGAAAGAAAGAAGAAGCCCGTGATGAACTAAGTCCCTAAGACACCTGTCAAGGAAGTCAAGGCTGAGAATGCAAGAAGAAAGAAAAAGAACAGGAATGGCAAGACAGGAGTAAACAAGAGCAACAATTTTACATTTGTTGTAGATGCCCCCAGAAAGAAATGTCAGAAATGTGGCTCAACAAATCATCTAACTTACCTTTGTAAAAAGGATGTTAGCAAGCCAAAACTGGGAGCCTGCAAGTACAATGAATCAAATGCAGAAGACCCTTACTCTTTTTGTGAAAAATTTGACTACATACCTTGCAACATGAAAGTGATGACAAGTTATCATAAACTAAGAGTGGATTTGAAATATGTTAATTTTGTATCTACATACAAAAAGGAAAATGCAAAATAATCTATTCACACTGTTCCTTCTGAATCAACATATTCTAATTCTGCAAATTCTGTTAGCAAGAAGAAAGAACCCAACACTGCTTGGATTGCTAAACACACTCAATCCTCATTGTGTGCAGGGCAAAGTGAAGAAGTTCATATGGATCATAGACAGTTGATGTTCAAGACATATGACAGATGATAAGGCCATGCTATCACATTTTGAGGAAATGGATAGCCCATTGGTGACCTTTGAAGACAACAACAAGGGATTCACAATGGGATATGGTAATTTAATTTCTGGAAATGTTGTCATTGAAGATATAGCACTGGTAGCTGGTTAAGAAGTGAATCTCCTGAGTGTCGGTCATTTCACAGATAGAGGATTCAATGTTTTATTTGACAAAGGAGATTGTTCAATAATCAGCAAAAAGACTGGTAAAATTGCTTTGAAAGTAGAAAGAAAGGGAAGCTTATTTGTTGCATACTTACACTCAGCAAATAATGATGGAATATGCTGCTTCTACACCAAGGCATCTGTTAAGCAAAGCAAGCTATGGCACCAAAAGCTCTCTCATCTGAATTACAAGAGAATCAATACACTGGTGAAGAAGGAGTTAGTGGGAGACATGCCAAACTTGGAGTTTGCTCAAAATAAAGTGTGTGAAGCTTGTCAAAAAGGAAAAATGAAGAGATCAAGTCACAAGAGCAAAATTGTGAATTCTATAAGTGCACATTTGCAACTCATTCACATGGACCTATTTGGACTAGTTAATGTCTTATCTATTTCTAGAAAGAAATATGCACTTGTAATAGTGGATGACTACTCAAGGTACACATGGGTAGAGTTCATGCATTCTAAGGATGAAACTCCACACATCATAATTGAACACATCAAGAAAATTAAGAAGCAGGCTGAAGATCAGAATTATGTAAAAAGATTGAGGAGTGACAATGGCACATAATTCAGAAATGCAACTTTGCATGAATTCTGCAAGGATAAGGGTATTGTTCAGGATTTCTCTACTGCAAGGACACTTCAGCAAAATGGGGTCGTTGAGAGAAAGAATAGAACACTGGTGGAATATTCTAGAACAGTGCTGCAAGATGCCAAGCTGCCAACAAGTTTTTGGGAAGAAGCTGTCAACATGGCATGTTACACTCAAAAGAGATATATCATCAACAAAAATCTTAGCAAGTCACCCTGCTCAATTTTATCATTAAGGAAGCCTATTGTAAAACATCTGCATGTGTTTAGAAGTAAGTGATTTTTTGAAAAGACAACTCTAAATATGTGGGAAAACTTGACTCCAAAGTTTTTGAAGCAATTTTTCTGGGATATTCACTGAAAAAAACTTCCTACAGAGTTTATGTTCTTAAAGCACAGATGTGACTTTTGATGATTACAAGTGTCGAGGCTTGGAGTGCCTTGATGAAAGTGAAGCTGAAGCCCTAAAGTTTGAAAATTTGAACACTGATAGTGATTATGAAGATGAAGTTGAAATCAACACAAATAACAGAATCAATGAAGAGTCAACTGAGCAAGTGAATCGTGAGAAAGGAAGCTCATCTCAAACACCTAAATTTGATAGCACAAACTTAAGGGGAGAAAGATAAGAAAGTTCTGCAAGTCATGCCTATGATGGAGAAAATGCAGAATACTCAAGTCAACAAACTCACACTAGAAAATGGGATAGGAGTCACATAAGAGATGCAATTATTGGTGATCCTGATGCTGGAGTGAGAACTATAAGTGCAACTGCTAATGAATGTCTACATGCTTGCTTTCTGTCACAAATTGAGCCCAAGAAAACTGAAGAAGCTCTATTTGATCCTGATTGGATATCTACTATGCAGGAAGAGCTAAATCAATTTGAAAGAAATAAGGTTTGGAAGTTGGTTCATGCACCAAAGAACAGAAGCATAATTGGAATTAAGTGGGTGTTCAGGAATAAAATGGATGAAAATGGGATTGTCACAAGGAACAAAGCAAGGTTGGTTACAAAAGGCTACTCACAGATAAAAGGAATTGATTATAATGAAATTTTGCTCCAGTTGCAAGACTTGAAGCAAAAAGGATCTTTCTTGCATTTTTCGCACATTCCAATTTTAAAGTGTAAGAAATGGATGTAAAGAGTGCATTTCTTAATGGTGAGTTGGAAGAAGAAGTTTATGTGCAACAACCACCTGACTTTGAAGATCCTGAATTTCCAGATTTTGTTTATCAACTTCTAAAATCTCTCTATGGACTAAAGAAAGCACCTAGAGCCTGATATGATACATTGTCAGAATTCCTGCTAAAACATGGATTCACTAGAGGAACAATTGACAAGACTCTCTTCTACAAGCAGCATGGTGGTGATATAATCCTAGTTCAGATCTATGTGTATTATATCAATTTTGGTTCTACTAGTGAAAAGTTATGTCAAAGATTCCAAAACTCATGTAGAGTAAATATGAAATGAGCATGAAGGGAGAATTAAGTTACTTTCGTGGACTTCAAGTCAGTAAAAGAAGTGATGAAATTTTAATCAGCCAAACCAAGAATGTTAAGGATTTGTTGAAGAAATTTGGAATGGTTGATTGTTCACCTGCATCAACACCTATGTCTACATCTACAAAGTTGGATGAAGATAAGAAAGGAAAAATTGTAGACATTTCAGGTTATAGAGGAATGATTGGATCTTAGTTATATTTGACTGCTAGTAGACTAGACATTATATTTGTAACATGTCTGTGTGCAAGTTTTCAAGCCAATCCAAAGTAATCACATTTGATGGCTGTGAAAAGAATTTTCAGATACTTAAAGGGGACACCAAACTTGGGATTATGGTATCCTGAGGGAACTGGATTTGAAGCTGTTGGATATACAGATGCAAATTTTACTGAATGCAAGGTTGACATGAAGAGTACTAGTGGAAGCTGTCAATTTCTTGGATAAAGACTTGTATCCTGGTATAGCAAGAAACAACAATATGTGTAAAATTCCACAGTTAAGGCTAAATACATAGCTGCTGAAAGTTGATGTGCTCAAGTGCTTTGGATTAGAAATAAGCTAATGGACTATGGCCTAGTGTTACACAAAATTCCAATTATGTGTAACAATACTAGTGCTATTTCTATTGTGGCTAATCCAGTTAATCATTCTAGAACAAAGCACGTTGATATTTTCACTAAACCTTTGGATGAAACAACTTTCACTGGACTTGTTGGTGAAATTGGAATGTTAAATTCTTCATCCTAAAAGCAAAAACTCAGCTAATATGTTGCAGCAAATTAATTCCTAGTAAATCAAAATTAATTTGATTTAGTTGGATATTAGCTGGAATATGAGTTATAATTATTTCAGAATTCTCTGTATATTTATTTTTCAAAATTCAAAACTTAGCTTGGAATTTTTTTAATTCTAAGAAATCTGTCCAAATGTTAATTCACATTTTCAATATGTGAAATTAGCATAAGGCAGAATCAAATAGTTCAAAAGTATATAAAGAACTGAGTTCTCGATAAGTCTAATTGACTTCTCAACAAGTCATTTTGAGACTTCTCGATAGAGTTCTCGATAAGTCATTTTCCTGACTTCTCGAAGGACTTCTCGAGAAGCCTTACTATGACTTCTCAACAAGTTATTGTAAAGATCTCGATATATGATTAATTCATAGAGTTCTCTACAAGTATATTTTAGACTTCTCAATAACTTAGAACTGGAATAATTTAATTTAATAAATTATTTTAGTAAAATACTATTGATATAAATCATTCTAATTATTTTGATATATTCATATAAAAATTCAAAACTTCAGTCCATTCAGGACAAACTGGGTATTTATTTGACATCTCGATAAGTCACTATCTAGTTCTCGATAAGAGTCAAGAAAGTGACATATCAATATATCTATTCTCACACGTAACTTCTCGATAAGCAAATCCCAAACGTTTATTTCTACTTCTCGATAAGTCATTTACCTTTTACTATAAATACCCAGACATCTCAACATACACCTCCTTACACCTTCGAGATCTCTACATGACATAAATTCTGCAAATCCAAACCGTTTTCTCTCATTTCAAACTCTTTCTCTCTAATTTTTCTTACCCACTCAAATTCAAACACTTAAAATGACATCAAACACAGTTAGAGCTTTTATCCCAAAGGAGGGCACTGTGACGCCCTCAATCTCGAGGTTAGGAAATGAGGACCCAAACAACAATCATAAAATATGCATAAACCCTGATTAACTACTAACAGGATCAAACAGGATAAAATTTGAGACAAGATTACAACTACCAACCATAATATATAAATTACAAACCAAAATAAAACTAAATTTACATAATCGATTCCGACTTGGAACCGACAGATAACCCATTGTATCTTTACAACTTTCTGAAAAAGCATTTGCTCATACATAACATGTACTACCTGCTCTAGCATCTGGAAGCCTACAACACGGTAGGGACCACCAGGTACGCTCTTACGAGCAATGCGCCTAAGTCTGGCCATCCTCTTGCTTAACTGCCATGGTTAGAACAAAGCAAAACATGTGAGTATAAAACTAAGCAAGTAACTATATGACAGTTCTACGATACAATATCCACAATATACCATTACTATTTTTAAGTCTCTCTACTTTAACATCTCTAGGTGGCAGATTTCTATCTTTGGGCTATGAAAGGGTTATGAAGAAAGATTTGAGATTTCAAGATTCAAAGCTCAAAATATGGTGAAAGTCGACATTCATCATAAATCATTAACGGGATATCAAAGGATCTTTCAAGTGGAAAGCAAGAATTTATTCAACTCTGGGAATCAATTATATGATTGATAATAATATCATAATAAGAATCAGGGTTCACAAACTGTATGCTACTCAATATCACAATCAACTCTCATTTCAGAACATTACAAGCCATTTCATTTTCAAAGAATCAATTATTGATTAAGGAATTCAATTTCTCTTTAATTGATATGGAACCCTTGATTGGACTACTTTAACTTTCAATTTATAATAATAATAGTACGGGTGATCAGCCCGTACAGACCTCCATCTGGTCTTTAAGGTACCTATGGCATAATTTCAGCCTTACATTGGAATAGCCCCGCTAGCCTCTTATATGACTGGACTAGTCCTACCAGTCTCTTACGTCTCAATCCACTCCATCAGGAATTCATTTAGAAAGCCTTGGGTTGGAAAAGAAAGGTTTTACTAAGTTCATTTTATCATTACCGAGAATATGAAATCATTCAGACTCTTTCAAGTCGAAACTCATTCAAGTTCAATTTCAAGGATTCAAAGAAAGTGAATTAATCAAAGATAAGCAAAGTCAATGCTAGGGATATTGATCAATTGATCATAAGGTATACATGTTAGGAAATCAAAACAGTTCCAAGGATCATTATGGAATAAGGTAAACAAAGGAATGAAGGATCATTACGCAAGGGTTCATAAAGGTTCTTATAGGGTTTACAAGAATTCAAGATATAAATAGGTGATCAGGATACGAATAAAAAGGGATTCTATATGGTTTGAACAATAATCATATCAATAACAAGTTCACAAGGACAATGGCAGGATATCTCAAGAATCAGTAATAGGTGCACAAGTGATATAAAAGTTCAATACTCTATCATGGCATGAACAATATCCTCTCTATAAACAATTTACATAAGCAGAGGTACTTGCCTGTATTCGCTTTCCTGTTTCACAAAGGTTGAACTACTGCCACCTAGTACACTTTTCCCTTTCCTAGCCCGAATGCCTTCACGCTCCGAATCTACAATCCAACAATCAAACCCTAATTAGATTCTCACTCGACGTTCCCAGAACGCTTAACAATTAACCCTTATCGAGAAACCCTAAGAGTATATATATATACTCAATTATAAACACACATCACGTTTATACCAACACTCATATACTTTAACCAAATAGTCATCGAATCACATATTGCGACGCAAATATGACACACATCATATAATCCTTGTATTCAAACTCTATACTCGAGTTATCATATCAATTATATAACCTCGTATGAAGATGACTTAATCCTTCCTATTATATCATTTAAGTCGAACAAAAACAAACAAATAAATCACATAACTCTTGGAAATCTTGCATGCAATCACTTGGCAAGGTATGAGAATCAAATCAATCACTTTTATACCTATTCTCCATTCGACTACAATCACAAAACATAACCCAAGAATCAAACAATAACATGCAAGCACCAAAATTGCATATAAACTTGAGATCAAGCCACCACTCATTCTTTTAAATCATCTTTAACCTAAATAATTACATGCAAAATTATATCTTGACATGCATTTGCCATTTCATCCAAAACTAATTCGAAATCATCTCTACAATCCATTTAAACATATAAATCAACTTAATTCCTTAAGAACAATCAAGTACATTCGAAATTTTTAAGAATCCTAACATGCATGCACCCATTTAAGTATTTGAACTACCAATCACTCTAATTATCCAATAATTTCTAAGGATAAACATCAACAAGTCATTTTCATCACTAAAAATCAATTTGATCCTCTCAAAATCAAGAACACATTCGGGTTTTTGGAAATCATCACATGCAATTATCATTCCAAATCCTTAAACCATTAACTATTCTAATTGCTCAATATAATCCTAGAACAAACATCCACAACCATTTAAATCAACAAAATCAACTCAATAAATTTTGAAACCACAAATCCCATTCGGTTTTTTTAAATAAATGACCACATGCAAACACCGAAACTAAGTTTTATGAATACTAGAACTCAGTTATAACATTATCACTCACCACCGGTTCACCGGAGTTCATCACCGGTGGCGGTGGCTTCACGGTGGTACCCTCATTCGAGGGTGTCCAACCACAAAACCCCAATTTTCCATCAATTTCTCAAAATAACTAACATGCACAACTTAGATATCATTCATTTTCAAGGAATCATGCTTAAAAACAAAGTGATGACAAGAACCGAGAGGTTCTCGGTGAACCTACACACATCGAACACACAGAACACACACACACACACCGACATAGCCAAGGTTATAAAAGTCTTTTATCCACTAGCTTCTAGGATTTTCTTTTTACTACTTTTCTTTAATTCCAATCTAAAAATGAATTTGATTAATGAACAACCCTCTTTGAAAAGACGGGAATGCAAAGAATTATAATTTTAAAACATAGATCTCGAAATTAGCTTTTCAGCCATATTTTTAAAATAATTTTTGAGCGAACGGTTGATTTAATAGGATTTACAAGATTATGCTGAAAATAGCATTTTAACCCCATAAAATTATTTTAAAATGCACCGATCACGAAATAAATGCGTCTAACATTTTTAGAAAGTCTCTTGGACTATTCTTAAGATGACAAAACAAAATTCACGCCTTGACCATACTCGGATAATTTTATAAAAATATATAAAGGTTCAATAAACCTCATTTTAAATCAAAAAAACCCCTTAAATCACTTAAAAAATCAACAGATCACGTAATCATGCATACAAACAATCAAACACATATATTCACACATCATAACTCATATTTGATCACAAAATTTCCATTTTTATTATTATTCCTCTTTTCGCGTATCGGGTTGCATTTTGCTTGACGGCCTGATGCTAAGCGTTTCAATTACGCTTCTCAATCAATTATTTATTCCAATTGACACATTACTAGAATATAATACTTAAACATTTCTATTTCACATAACAACACATAGTTCATATTTAAACACTTTAATCCCTTTTAAGATGGGTTCCGTTCTTCCTGACGGCCCGACAACACAACTTATCCCCTAAGCTGACTCATCAAACTGGAAAGCGTCATTTTACGTTCCCAGTTAATAATATACAATAAGGACAATTAACCAATAAAATCATTTAATCCCTTTTATTAAATCACATAAATTATAATTACACCACAAAATCATACTTTATTCTCTTAATTACGTCGCGAAATTCCCAGTCGTTACAATCTACCCCCCTTAAAAGGATTATGTCCCCAGAATCTAGTCTATGCAAATAGATGGGGATACTTTTCTTGCATTTCTCTCTCTAGTTCCCAAGTTAACTCTTCCACTATTGGATTTCTCCACAACACTCTAACTAGAGGTACAACTTTATTTCTGAGTGTCCTCTCCTTTCGATTTAAGATTCGAACTGGTTGTTCCATATAAGACAAATCTTGTTATATTTCCACTGGTTTCAATTCGATCGCATGGCTTGTATCAGCATTATATTTCTTTAGAAGAGAAACGTGAAACAAGTTATGAAGATGTTGCATCTGCGGGGGTAACGCTAATTCGCAAGACACTTTTCCAACTTGTCGTAATATTTCGAATGGTCCAATATACCTAGGACTCAACTTCCCTTTCTTTTCAAATCTGGATAAACCTTTCCACGGAGATATTTTTAACAACACTTTATCTCCAGGCTCGAATTGCATATCCTTTTGTTCTCGATTCGCGTACATTTTTTGTCGATCTTGAGCAGCAATTAATCTTTTTCGAATCATTTTGACTTTCTCTTTCGTCTGTTGGACTAGCTCTGGGCCAATTAATTTGCATTCTTCAACCTCGTCCCAATATGTAGGGGATCTGTATTTTCTTCCATACAACGCTTCATAAGGCGACATGCCAATACTCGCGTGATAACTGTTGTTGTAGGAAAACTCAATCAATGGAAAATGATCATCCCAATTTCCTTTGAAATCTATTGCGCAGGTTCGCAACATATCCTCGATCGTTTGAATTGTCCTTTCACTTTGTCCGTCAGTTTACGGATGATATGTCGTACTCATGTTCAACTTAGTTCCCAAATGATCATGAAATTGTCGCCAAAATCGTGAGTTAAATATCGGGTCTCTATCAGACAAGATAGTTACTAGAACTCCGTGATGCATCACAATCTCATTTAAATACAATTTGCCCAACTCTTCCAACGAAAATCTTTCGTTTATCGGCAAGAAATGTGCTGATTTCATAAGTCGATCGAATTTTACCCAAATCGCATCATGATTAGACTTGGTCTTTGGAAATCCTACCAAGAAATCCATTGCGATATGTTCCCATTTTCATTCTGGTATATCTAGTGATTGAAGCAACCCACTTGGTCGTTGATGTTCCGCTTTTACTCTTTGACACATATAACACGTACTTATCCATTCCGCGATTTCCTTTTTCATGTTCGGCCACCAATAACTCTCTTTATGTCCTTGTACATTTTCGTACTTCCAGGGTGAATTGAAAATCTTGAGTTATGCGCTTCGTGCAAAATCTCATGCTTTAGCTCTACAATGTTAGGTATCCAAATACGTGAGTTAACACGATATATTCCTTTTCCATCCATTTGAGCTTTGATTTCCTCTCCTGACAACTTATCTTTCTCCCGGTTCATTACTTGCTCTTGACAGTATCGAATCTTTTCCAAAATTTCAGGTTGAAATGACATCGCATACATTGCTTCACCTCCAAATTCTGGAGTCTGCACCTCTATTTCCATATTTTCAAAATCCTTGATCAATTCCTCTGACGAAGTTAACATATTCAATCTTTCCTTGCGACTTAAAGCATCTGCTACCACATTCGCCTTTCCAGGATGATAATTTATTGCACAGTCATAATCTTTGATCAATTCTAACCATCTTCTTTGTCTCATATTCAACTCCTTTTGAGTGAAAATATACTTTAAACTCTTATGATCTGTATAGATCTCGCACTTTTCCCCATACAATTAATGCCTCCAAATCTTAAGGGCAAACACAATTGCTGCCAATTCCAAATCATACGTGGGATACTTCTGTTCATGCGGATTTAGCTGCCTTGACGCATACGCTATTACTTTCCCGTGTTGCATTAACACACATACCAATCCTTTATATGAAGCATCACTGAAGATCACAAACTCTCCTTTTTCATCTGGTAATACCAGGACTGGGGCGGTTACCAATCGCTTCTTCAATTCTTGAAAACTTTCCTCGCACTTATCCATCCACACAAACTTCTCGTTCTTCCTTGTCAACTTAGCCAATGGAACAACAATCTTAGAGAAGTCCTTCATAAACCTTCTATAGTATCCTGCTAATCCCAAAAAACCTCTGACCTCCGTAAGAGTCTTGGGCCTTTCCCAATTCATCACAGCTTCTATCTTGGCTAGATCTACTTTGATTCCTTCTTTATTGACTACATGACCAAGAAACTGTACTTCCTTTAGCCAAAACTCACACTTTGAAAAATTGGCATATAGTTTTTCTTTTCTCAAGGTTTCTAAAGAAATCCTCAAATGCTCCATATGGTCTTCCTCCGTTTTGGAATATATTAATATATCGTCGATAAACACTATAACGAACTTATCCAAATATTGCTTGAACACTCTGTTCATAAGATCCATAAATGCGGTTGGCGCGTTCGTCAAACCAAACGCCATTACCAAAAACTCGTAGTGTCCACATCTCGTTCGAAATGCCGTCTTGGGTATATCTTCCGCTTTAATCTTTAGTTGATGATACCCATATCTTAAATCAATCTTGGAGAAACAAGTAGCTCCTTTTAACTGATCAAACAAGTCATCAATTTGCGGTAGAGGGTACTTATTCTTAATCGTCAACTTATTCAATTCGCGATAATCAATGCACAACCTCATACTTCCATCTTTATTATTTACAAATAACACTGGTGCACCCCACGGGGATACACTCGGGCGTATAACTCCTTTATCCAACAATTCTTGCAACTGCGTTGCTAATTCTTTCATCTCAACTGGTGTCATTCGATAGGGAGCTTTCGATACTGGTTCCGTTCCAGGATTCAAATCAATCGGAAACTCAATCTCTCTATCTGGAGGTAATCCAGGCAATTCGTCTGGAAACACATCGGGAAAATCTCTTACTACCTTTTAAATTGTTGTGATCAAACTGATTTTCTAATTTTAAATTGGTGCATCGCAGATGCTGACTACGTTCAACAATTAGCTGAAGAAATAGTCAAAGTTTGGATTATATCATTGAGAGAAGTCAGAATCTATTATCAGGATGGCTCTTTCACTCTACTTAGAAGGGAATTAATGGATACACTTTCAGTCATAGAATTTAAGAGGGTGATTAGCTTAATGAAGGAAAATGATACAAGTACAAGAACATGGAAGGCTGTGATGTGTATATGGCTGAGAGTAAGAGAAAAGTAAAAGCAAGGGCTGAAAAGGAAGAAAGGGATAGGAAATATGCAGAAGAAATTGTTATGTTTGAACAAAGAGAAAATGAGCTCAAGGCAAAGGGGATGAGTAGAATTTCTAAAGATGGACACTTTATGAACATACAAGTTGGCAGATTCTCTAGATTCAGAGTAGGTTACTTGTATGGTTATTCATTGGATGATTGGCTTAAGCTTGTGAAAGCTCTAAGAGGGACTGAAATCATAGAGGAACTTCAAGTACTTATAAATCTGAAGGATCTAAGTAGAAAAGAATTAGGCTATGAGAATTTCACGTGACGAATGTACTTATTGAACTTATGTAATCACTCAGTATATAAATGTTGTATTTGTTATTCTTCCAGTTTTATGTAATCATTTTTTTAAACTTGGGGTTAATCTTGTTATCAGACATGAATTTGTGACAATCAATCTTCTCACAAATCGAGGGAGATTGTTGTGCAAGACATGCATATACAATAATAAGACTAAGTTAAATTAACATCTCTAAGATTTAGTTTTTTGATAATCAACTTTATACTTTATATTGTATTACTTTAGTCTGTAAAATGGTTGGAAGATTTGACTGGAGTATTAATCTGTAAACAGTTCAAGCCTAAGGAATAAACTCTGGAAGAAGATCAAGTTAGATCATGCCTCAGAGAAAAGATGAAGAAGCTTGGAGTTGAATAAATCTATTTTATGAAAAATGTTCTAAGTCAGGTAATCTACAAGTTACAGATCAAGTCATATAGAGAAGTCATTCGAGAACTCCAGAATGACTTATTGAGAAGTCCAAAATGGCTTAAAGAGAAGTCTCAGAGATATCAACAAGTTAAATGAAGATATGAAGATTGGAAATATCGACAAGTCATTTCTACATGAAGAGAATTCAGAGATATCGACAAGTCAAAATGAAGATGTTAAGATTGGAGATATCGACAAGTCAAATTATCATTAGAGATCTCAGAGATATCGAAAAGTCAAAATGTATATAGAGATCTCTGAGATATCGACAAGTCAATTCTACGTGTAGAGATCTTAGACATATCGACAAGTCATTTAGCATGCAAATATCAAGAAACCGTGACAAGTCAAATATACCTATAGAGAATTTAGAGATCTCGATCAGTCAGTATACTTATCGAGATGTCATTTCTCTATACAACAAACTGGAGATCTCGACATTCCTCTCAAATACAGAAAGCAAACAAATGAATATTCAATATTTTCAGTCAACAAAAAGTCTATCAACTAGATTGAAAAGTATACAAAGTAGCTGGGGAGAATACAAGATCAAGGGCAAAGATTAACTAGACAAAGGGTGGTCACAGACCTGCAAGATTCTGCACAAATTTTCTAATCCTTAAATAGAAATAGAAAAGGGTTTCTTTATAAATTGGTTTAGTTCTTTTTAGTGCAAGTTTTGGTAAACCCGTGCTGCCAGTGTATAAAGCATGCATGGGTCCTTAGTTCATATGTAACAAACAAATTCATATCTCTTGTATTCTCTCAAGATAGAAGCTGAGTTCTTTGCATACAAAGAACCCAGAATTTGTACCAAAACCTAACTTAATTTTAATATAAAATAAAGTGAGTTTTAAAATATTGTGTCTGTTGTTTTATTTCTGCTAATTAACATTATGTAACTGCATCTCTTATTTGCTTTGTTCACACAACCAAACAAATTCAGAAAGGCCTAAAATTATCTAAAACACATTCCCCCCCTTTATGTTGTATTCAATATCTAACAAGTACTGTTTGACTTACTTTTATTTTTGAAAAAAAATTGTTTTCAGATTTTTCGTATAAGATATAAATATATCATTTTGATTTGTATAAGATATAAGATACGATAATTTTTAAAACCCAGTCTCTACATTTTGAATCTGTTTGTAATTTATGTTGTAGTTCTGAAACTAGCGTTATATACCCTTAGTATGCGCACAAGCGTGCAACTTTAGATACCTATTAAGGGCGCGTAATCATCAAAGTTTAGATGTTAACCACTGGCTAAATATGGTGTATAAGAATAAGAATAAGATGTTGGTCACTGTCAAAGTGTGACCGTAGAGCAAGAGTGTGGTATTTAATTACGCCATAAGTGGGCTATTGTAATGCCTAAATGGTGTTACAATAGCCCTAAAAAGCGTTACATTAGGTCTATTGTAACACAAAGGGGCGTTACGTATACGAGCATTATAATAGACACCATAATGTAACACTTCAGTGATCTATTGTAACAGAGAAGAAAATGTTACAATAGACAACTACTGTAATACTAAAAGGCCCAAATGTAACGCAAAATGAGTGATACAATACCTTGATCATGATTGCATAAATGGGGCCCACGACTAATGGGGTATATCAATTTTATATATTATTATTATTTTTAAATCTTATTCTCAGTGGCCTAACTTTCAATTTCATTGCACTTTTATGTATTGACAAGAAAAGCAAGTAAAATTACTTGAACATAACTAAGAACAACCTTGCAAGTAAAATTACATATTCAGATGTTTTACATAAGTTTTTTAAGATTTAAAGAAAACAAGAAGAAAAAGAAAAGCCTTGTTACATCTATATTTCTTTGCTGCATTTGACTTCCTTTCCACCTAAACAAATATCTTTCATCCAAGTTTTTTTTATGTTGCTTCTGTCCTGTTATTGTGTCATTCTTGACCTTGTTCCTGAATCTGCACATGAGAAAAAGGCAAACAAAAATAAGTAAAAGAAAGAATTAAAATAATATTAAGTATCAGTTAGGCATTGTTGTAAGTTGTAACAAGTCTGTTGTGGGACTAGGTTCATGTATAAAGGGTAAAAAATACATCCTATTTTTCAAATTGATAGATATTTCAGTTGTAACAAACCAAATTTAATGGAAAAAACTGATGGTTTGTAAACTTGTACCTGCAAGCCGAATTAACACAAGGTTCCAAGAATGTAAAGTATACATATGTGGGGTTGAAATATCTGTATAAAACTTGACTATGGTAATTGTGGCCTAAAAGCAGATGGCTACATATAAGGAACTTATGTATAGAGAGAGTGTATAAGCCACTGTTTATAATTACCAATCTCGGCTTTGTTAATGCCAACCATGTTAGGTCCCAATTTGTTTGTAGAAGGGGGGGTTGAATGCAAACAATACCGTTTCGTCGAATAAAATGCGGAATAAAATTGTGAAACAAAATTCAAGTTAAATAAAACTTTTATTAAACTTGAAAGGTGTTACAACTACGGTATCGATTACAAGGGATTAATCTCAAATCAATTATTACAAATTTAGAATAAATTCGACATGAACTTTTTCTATTTTTGTAATTAAAAGATCAAATGCTAAAAGCGATTTGAGATTAAGTTCTAGGGATTTTAATCCGCTAGATTGATATACAAGAACAAGATAAGTAATTCTAGTGGTTTGGATTTAACATTAACAAACTAGAATATTTGATCTTGAATAAGCAGATGAATGATGAAATATTTTCTTTTGTTTTCTGCTGTGTTTTCTTGTTCTGTATGTGCTGCTTTGTTTTTTGCTGAGTTGTCTGTTGATATTGTCTTCTGCTTTCTTTTAATCAATCACAGCCTAAGTTGTTGAACTGGTGTGACAATCTATTTGAGCTTGAAAGACTTTCGGTGAGACAATCTATTAGAGCTAGGAAGACAATTAAAATGAACTAGCAAGACTTTCGGTATGACTATTGATTGTCATACCGATTGTCATAGTAGTACAATTGAAATTGTTTTTCTGAATACATAATTGATTTTAATCTAATTGAAAATTCTATCAATACAATCAACTGAATTAGCAAGACATTCGGTATGACTATCAATTGTCATACCGATTGTCATACTAGTACAATCAGTTGTCTTTTTAGAATTATCACAGATTTTAATCAATTAACATTCTGAAAATCCTCATTATTAATTCTAAATTAATTAATCAATTTAATTCAATTAATCAATAAATTAATCCTTGCAGATTTAATTTATTCTCTTAATTAAATTATATGACTTAATTAATTAATAGTGAATTAATACTATCCCTGAGCAGCATCCATTCTTCTGACAATCTTCTGAAAGTCTCTGAGACTTATGAATCAATTCCGTCACTTCAATGCTGACACTCGATGTACTGTCTGGTTCATGAGTGACTAACTTTCGTGACGTTTCTTCATGTCTTGACTTTGTTGTTCTGATTGAATCCTTGTAATAAATGATACCTTGACGAGATCTCTGTCACTTGATTAAATCCACGATCTTGATTTATATCACTGAGGCATGATCAAATTCTTGAACTTCTTCCAGTGAATCTTCAAGTCTGCAGATGAACAATGTTTCTTTATTCTTTGACAGATGTTACTTTGTGAGATCTCTCTGATGCTTGATCCACTATTTACTTATTACATTCTTATTTGAGTTGAGTTAAATACTCGAATAAACGAGTAGGCTATGACATATGCCTTTCAATCTCCCCCTATTTGCTTGTTAGACAATAACAACAAATACCTAGAGGATAACTCAACTAACAAATAAGAAAAAGATATAAACAGTAATGTAAAGTAAATAGCAGAAAAGTTCTGGATTATATTTAACATTTTCCAGATTCCAAATGAAATTTACAAGTGAATACAAGATAGATGTTCCTCTAGCCTGAACATATAACTACATTAGACTATCTTGATTCATAACGCTCTAATCATATTACATTGAGTTTTGAGCTAATTGACTTTAGTTGTCTTCTCTTCTGACTTCACCTTCTTCTAAATCTTGAAGCAATTCCTTGTCAAAGATACGATCTTTTTCTGAAGTGAAGCTTGCAGGTCTAACTGGTTGAACTCCAACTGTCTTCAACTTATTCTTGAGTTGATTGTACCTTTTAACATTCTTCTCACAATAAGCTTGAATCAAGTCAGCAGCTTGAGTCTTCAACATGGATGAATATCCAGCAGTTCTCAAATGATGTTCCATCCAGACCAGATGCTTAGCTGAGTAGTCTTTAAGAGATTGTACATCTAGCTGACAGATTTGAAGACAATCAGACTTAAAGAATCTCACCTGATGAGGATTGTTGACCACTTGAGGACTAGCCCTTCTGGCAAACTCTTTAAGCCTTTCCCGAAGAACTTCATTCAACTCTGAGCTTCTTTTCACTTTGTTTAAAAGAACCCAAATCTCTGACAACGAACGATTCTCAAATAGATGAAGTGACACCTTGAATGATCCTTCACTCTGACAATATACAAAAATGCTCATCTCATTTAGGGATCTATCAAAAGCAGCTGTGATCCTTGAGACTTCAGTCTTGATAGCATTCATGTACATGTCATTGTTAGGATTTGAGATTTCCAGCTTGTCAAGAAGATGTAAGAACTGCCTATCATTGTTAGTGCATAGCTGAGGCATATCGAGTACTCTCCTAGCTTCATCCCACTTTCCACCAATCTTCAGTCTGACATCTCTTCTCCTTTCTTGAGCTTTAATGTCATGAAGACGTTGCTTTTGAAGAGTTTCTGTTCTTTGTATGTCTTTTCTCCTATCAATGATCTGTGAGACCTTCTTGAGTTCAGCTTCTTTTCTTTGCATCTCTGACTGCTCTTTCTGAAATTCTTTCTCAAACCTAGGATCCACTGTATCTTCTTCTTCCCAATCTTCAAAATCACTTTCTTCTTCAGCTTCAAATAACCCATCTTTATCTTCCTGAATTGGTTCAGTGGGAATGTCAAAAATATCGAAGTTATCCTGTTCTCCACTGTAGTAGGCATCATCAGCCTTTCCTTTATCTCCAGCAGAAGTATCTTTTTCTTTCCCTTTGGAACTACTCCTTTTCTTCTCCCCTTAGTTGAGGGATCCTCTACTGACTTTCCTTTGAAACCTCCACCACTTCCAGAGCCTGATCCTCCACCAGACGGTCCTTCAAAGTGAGCTCTTTGTTCTTCATTAGGGCAATGAGAATTCTTGATCATGTAATATAAGTGCTTCATGCCTTCATTTAGATGTTCCATGCCCGTCTCTATCTTTAGAAATCTTGAGTTGTCCAGTGAATGATTCATCTCAACGAGGTCTTCAAGAGAAGTCATTCTTGTATGTAGGGAGCAGAAGTTGGATATGTCATCAGCTGATAAATTTGGAGTGTCCTGAATAGAATTGAGCTTTGGTATTACAGTAGTCTTTAAATCTGAGATGTCATTCCTTATGATTGCAAGCTGATTGTCGACAGAGGTGGAAGAAGAAGACCGTTCAACCACTTGTGCTTTGAATGCTTGAGCTTCAGCTTGACTTTTAGCAAGTTCTTCTTTCAGGGCAGCAATCTGAGCTAACAGGTTGACAGTATCAGTGTCTGTGTGTGCTCTCACCTGAAGTTCACTCGTATTTGGTTCACTCATCTCACGTGCATGTGTTTCTCTCAATATGATTGCTCGTGAGGAGTCTTCCAATTGCTTGTCTTGTGTACCTGCATTAAAAATCACCCTAGCCTCTTCAAGAGAGGTCAGTGGTGGTGCAATGGGAATTCGCGAGTCCCGATCCTCAGTCAATGCTATCAAATCTTTTGGAATAGATGTCTGAATTGCTTCAGGGATAGATTGACCGAGTTGCCCTCCACTTTCTCCAGATAAATCTGCGAGTGGAGAATCCCATAAGGGAGCCAGAGTTGTTGGATCTGGGAGGGGAGAAAATGACTCTATTAAAGATGGCGGAGAGTCAGATTTTCCCTCTGAAGCATGTGACTGCTCTTCTGCCGTAACTATGGCAGGCACTGTAACCGACTCGACGTGCACTCCTCGCTGGGTGTCCTGAGTATTATCTGGGGAAGTGTATGGTTCCATTGTGAGTAATGGAATTGTGCTTGACTCAGTACAAGATGCCATGGCCCGATGGAGAATTTCAATAGATGCATCCTGTTGAGAGAATGCCTCTAGTAACTGTTCATTGGCCATTTCAAAGTCCATGTCCTGTTGGGAGGACAAGGATGGGCTTTCAGATGCCTCAGAATAGGTTTTTCTTTTCTTAGGAGGAGGCAGAGCTGAGGGTTCACTCATATTTGACATTGTACTACTTCCTAGTAATCTTCTGGGTAACATTTTAGACAGTGGGGGAGAGGGTGAGATAGAATGAGACTCTGTGTTTGGCTCTATGACCTGGGATTGAAGCTGTGGTTCTACAACTTCATGGTCAGCCCTATCAACCACTGAGGGTCTGTTAACAGAAGTAGGAAGAGAGTGAGAGTGAGAGTGAGGAGTTACTACCTGTAATGGAAGAGCCTGGGTGGCTTGAACCACTGGAGGTTGAGGTTGCTGTTCATGGCCGGGAAGATTAAAAATAGGCAAGGGAATATAATTGGCCATGAAAGCAGATACAAGTACTGGTACTTGCATAAATTTGAAGGTTGTGTCTTGGCGAGTGTAAATCTTTTTGCTAACTGGTGGGGGTTCGGTTACAGCAGAGTTAGCAAAAAGTGCTTTGTGTTCAGGGGTGAGTAGATGATCTGCTATGAGCATAAGAAAACGAGCATAGTAACATGATACCCTACGATTTGTAGAATGATCACGTAAAGCAGAAGTTAGATGTCTCAAGAGAATGGGAAAAAGTAGTTTGCCAAAATTGATCCTTTGATTGAAAACAACCGCAAGACCAATATACTGCAGGGTGGAAGTAATGTTATGAAAATTAGATTTTGTGCAGTTGGCAAACACTTTGGAAAGTGTATCGAAGAATATATCCCATTCAGACACCAAATTTGATTTAGAAAGTTTGGTTAAATTGATCACCCCCTGATAGTGAATAGCATTGAAAAAATTTGTGATATCATTTTCAGAGGGTAAATTACAGAAATTGTCTAGTGGAAAATTTAACGCACGATTGACGACTGTTTCATTAACTACATACTGTGTGTTTGCGATGGTGAATGAAAAAGATTTTGAATCATCGGCCACAGTAGAAGTTGTGCAAATCAGTCTAAGTAGATCGACGTTTAAAATCACATTTGATTTAATAGCAGAGCTAACAATCGAATGATCATTTAAAAATCTAATCCAAGGCTTAAATTTTTCAACATCACATTTTTCCGGATTGAAATAACCAACTTGATTATGCGCGACAATTTGGAAATTGAGAGCCATTTTTTTTTTATAAAATAATAATAAGACACAAGCTTTTCAGAATTTTAAGAATAATATTAAGAAAATTCGAATTAATTAAATTAATTTAATAATTCGAATTAAATTAATTATAATCGAAAAATTTAGACAGAAATGTATCTCATTAAAATTCTTAAATCACTAACACAGTTTTGACACACCAAAAGACACAAATAAGAAATTAAAATTAAAATGGAATTTGAAGGGGCAAACTGATTTTAATTTGATTTTTGCGTTTTTTATAATAACTTTTATTTTTCAGAAAATTCAACAGCACTTCTTTATGTATATACTTATATGTATATATCACTAAAGTGATGATTAAGTTTGCTGAGTAAAAACTCGAGCAAGGAAATAACAGGTTTTTTGGTTTGGTTCTTGTTCGAGGAGAGAGAAGAGAGAAAAAGAGAGTGAAAAACTGTTCAAAATTCTTGAAAATGAACTGTTATGTTGAAAATGATTTAACATAACACAGCAAAAGCCTTATATAACAGCTGGTATGACAATCCGGGATTGTCATACCGATTGTCATACCAGGCAAAAGAAGGAAAAGAAACAAATAAAAATAAACAACTGGTATGACAATCTGATAGTCATACCGATTGTCATACCAGTACAAAATAAAACAATATAATTCTGATATTAATTTTATTACTGGCATGACAATCAATAGTCCTACCGATTGTCTTGCCAGTTATAAAATTAATCTGATATTAAAATAAGCAATCAATATTACTAAACTGACTTTCAGCAAGACAATTTCAATTGTCTTGCCGATTGTCTTTCTAGAATAAGATAAAATAAGCATTAACAGATTTATATTTACATGTTTACTGAAATGATTTTCAGCAAGACAATTTTAATTGTCTTGCCGATTGTCTTTGCAGTAGAAAAACAAAATGAATATGTACAGACAACTATTAATGTACTGAAACTTTATTACAAAATAGTAAAACTGAAATAAATACTTAAAATTTTTACAGAAAATAAAGACAATATTTCAGAATTAATTATTTTTATTCCAAAAATAGATTTCTGTTGAATTTTAGCAAATAAAATTCATAGAAAAATATTTTTAGAGGAAATAAAATATTCTGAGATATTTTAAATTAACAAGTAGAGTAAATAACATAGATAAGATAATATATATTACATAGAAATAAGCAAGAAATATGATAAAATGATAAAATAAATTTGCAAATGAATTTTTCATTTATGAAAAATTCATTTGTAAATTCATTCAAGAACAGATTCCAGATATTAATTAAATTAATCACAAAAACTATTTAACATGCCCAATTTACCAACTAATCTGGTAAATGTGGATTCGTCAAGTGGTTTAGTGAAAATATCTGCTATTTGTTCTTCTGTTGGAACAAAAAATAGTTCAACAGTACCATTCATGACGTGCTCTCTAATAAAATGATACCTGATGTCAATGTGCTTTGTCCTCGAGTGCTGCACAGGGTTGTTGGTAATGGCTATTGCACTTGTGTTGTCACATAAAATAGGAATCTTGTTCAATACAGAGCCATAGTCTCGTAGTTGGTTCCTAATCCACAAGATCTGAGCACAGCAGCTTCCAGCAGCAATATATTCAGCCTCGGCCGTTGAGTTGGAAACTGTTTGCTGTTTCTTGCTGTACCATGAGACTAGCCTGCTTCCTAAGAATTGACAACTTCCTGAGGTGCTTTTCCTATCAACAACACTTCCTGCATAATCTGAATCTGTATATCCGACAAGGTTAAAACCAGATTCTTTAGGGTACCAAATACCTAGATTTGGTGTTCCCTTAAGATATCTTAAGATTCGTTTAACAGCAACGAGATGAATATCTCTAGGATCCGCTTGGAACCTTGCACATAGGCATGTAGCATACATAATATCTGGTCTACTTGCAGTAAGATAGAGTAACGAGCCAATCATACCTCTGTAGCTTGTGACATCTACCTTAATGGAGTTTTCACATGGTCCAAGCTTGACAGCTGTAGTTGATGGAGTCCTTGCTGATGCAGAATCCTCTAGATTGTATTTTTTGAGGAGTTCCTTGAGATACTTGGATTGACAAATAAATGTTCCATCTAACCTTTGATTTACTTGTAATCCAAGAAAGAACTTCAGCTCTCCCATCATGCTCATTTCAAACTTGCTGTGCATTAACTTAGCAAATCTCTTACAGAGATTATCATTAGTAGACCCAAATATTATATCATCCACATAGACTTGGACTAATATAGTATCATTCTTATGTTTTTTAGAAAAGAGAGTTTTGTCTATGACACCTCTAATAAAGCTATTTTCAATAAGAAATTCAGAGAGAGTGTCATACCATTTTCTTGGTGACTGTTTTAGCCCATAGATAGCCTTGAAAAGAAAGAAGACAAAATCCATATGATCTGGATCTTCAAAACCAGGAGGTTGCTCTACATATACCTCTTCATCCAGCTTTCCATTCAGAAAGGCGCTCTTGACATCCATTTGATAAACTTTAAAGTTTGAAAATGCTGCGAATGCCAGAAATATCCTGATGGCCTCAAGTCTAGCCACTGGAGCATAGGTTTCATCATAATCAATACCTTCAGCTTGAGAATACCCTTTAGCTACCAGTCTTGCCTTGTTTCTTGTAACCACACCATCTTCATCTAGTTTATTCCTGAATACCCACCTTGTACCAACAGCTTTCTTGTGTACAGGTCTAGGTACCAGTTTCCAGACTTGTTGACTTTCAAACTGATTGAGTTCATCTTGCATAGCAATCACCCAATCTGGATCAGTTAGTGCTTCTTCAATTTTCTTAGGTTCCATCTCAGAAAGAAATCCTGAGAACAGACACTCATTTTGAGTAGCACGTCTAGTTCTGACTCCAACATCTGGATCACCAATAATCAACTCAAAAGGGTGAGCTTTATTCCAGACAGTCTGTCTTGGAAGATTTGATCTTGATGATTCGCCTTGAAATTCATTGTGATGTTGTGTCCTACTAGATGATCCTTCAGCATCTCCCCCTGAGTTGTTGCCATGTTGACTTGAAGATTCTCCGTCAGTAGCAGTGGTATCTCCATTGTTTCCAGAGTTTCCATCACTATTACCTTGAGTATTATCAGGATTAACAGGTTCTTCAACAGCAACAACCTCAGGTTCTTGACCATGTTCTGACTCTGAATCTGACGTATCATCAAACTTCAGTTTCTCAGAAGGATCTTCAGTTTGGATACTAGGGAGTTTAGTGTCATCAAATGTAACATTGACACTTTCATTTACTTTGTGTTGATCAATGATATACACTCTATATGATCTTCTTCCATATCCAACAAAAATACCCTCATATGCCTTTGCCTCGAACTTACCACGACGATCATCTCCATCCTTGAGCACGAAGCATCTGGCACCAAATACATGAAAGTATTTGATAGAAGGTTTTTGTTCATTCAAAATCTCATAAGGAGTTTTCATGAAGTCTTTGTTGATTAGAGTTCGATTCTGAGTATAACATGCAGTATTGACAGCTTCAGCCCAAAAGTACATTGGAAGACCTGATTCATTTAACATCGTTCTTGCAGCTTCAATCAATGTACGATTCTTCCTTTCTACCACTCCATTTTGCTGAGGGGTTCTAGGAGCTGAAAATTGTCTGGTAATCCCTTTGTCTGTACAGAATCCATTTAGAAGTGCATTCTTGAATTCTGTTCCATTATCTGACCTTATTGCTCTAACAGGGACGTTAGAATCTAACTCAATCATCTTGATATGATCAATCACAACTTGTGGTGTTTCATCCTTAGAGTGAAGAAATAAAACCCACGTATACTTGGAATAGTCATCAACTATCACAAGACAGTAACACTTCTTTGACATAGAAAGGATATTAACTGGACCAAATAAATCCATGTGCAATAATTGCAGAACACCAGTTATGGAAGATGTGTCAGTGCCTTTGTGACTTGCTTTCTTTGACTTTCCTTTCTGGCAAGCCTCACATAGTCCTTCTGGAGAGAATTCCAGCTGAGGCAGACCTCTTACCAATTCTCTTTTGACAAGAGAATTCATTGTCTTGAAATTGAGATGGGAAAGTCTCTTGTGCCATAGCCAACTCTCATTTGACGATGCTTTTGCATAGAAACAATTGACTTCAAGATTGCTTCCAGAGTTCATGTCAGCTACGAACAGATTTCCTTTCCGTATTCCCATTAAGGAGGGTTTTTCACTTTTCTTGTGCAGAATCTGACACTTCAGCTTGTCGAATAAAACATTGTAGCCGTTGTCACAGAACTGACTAATGCTAAGCAGATTGTGTTCAAGTCCTTGCACAAGATATACATTTTCAATGATAACATTTCCAGCTTGCAAACAGCCATATCCCTCCGTTAAACCTTTGCTGTTATCTCCAAAGGTAACCACTGGGCCAGCTTTCTCAACCACATTTGATAGCAGGGCTCTATCTCCGGTCATATGTCTTGACGATCCACTGTCAAGAATCCACACTACCGGTTGTACCTGTTTAATGCCCTGCAATACAAATGGATTAGAACTTCTTCGGAACCCAAGCTTGGCTGGGTCCGGCATACTTGTAAAATTGGCCTTTATCAGGCAAAACAACATTCTTAATTTCACTACTCTCAACATTCTCAATGACTGAACATTTGACCTTTAAAACAGCCTTATCAGATTTATGTTTAGGCTTAGGCACAAATGTCTCCTTTCTAGCTTTAGGAGGACTAGCAGTCTTAGACCTATCATGCTTTCTATTATTCACATGCTGACGAGGAGTAGTCTTATCATTAGAAGCATGCTTACCATTAAAATAAGCAAACAACAGATTAAAAGCACAAGACATACAATCAGGAACACCACATGCTTTATGAGAAGGATTAACAATAGGCAACTTATGCATGGTAGACATGGCATTTGTGTTATCCAACTCATGTGTGTCTGAGTTAGTCTCAGTTGCCTTCACAACCTTGACTGGAACTTTTGACACACTTGACTTGGAGACAGCTTTCCCATTAGCATTATCTTCAGCACGGATTTCTTCTTGAATAATAAAAGAGGTCTCATCAAATGGTTCAGCAATAGATTCCTTATAGAGGGGTTCATCAACACCCTTAAGCACATGTGGTACTTCCCTGCCTTTAGCACATACATGAGGAGGGGAGTTTATGCCTAATTTTCCAATAGCAGCATTGTAATCATAACCTATTCCATGTGTTTGATTAACAGCTTGCTTATTGTAAAACTCTTTGGACTTCGAACAAGAATTAAAGTAAGCTTTAACCTTAGCCTCAAGACCGGTGATCTTGTCTTTGAGAATAGTTTCGAGTTGTCTATAACAGTCAACTCTATTCTCTAGGAAAGATACTTGGTCTTTAAGTTTATCTTGATTAATGTGCACAAGTCTTAATTCATTGACCTCTTTCTCAAGGTCTTTGATTTGTTGATTTAACAATTCATTATCACGACGAGCACAATCTAAGTTACCTCTTAGATGATAAACCATTTCAGCATCAGAAAGTTTTACCTCTTTTCTTGACGATGAGGTGCTTGCATCACTAGCCATGAGAGCAAGATTCCCAACTTCTTCGTCTTCACTGTCAGTATCATCCCAACTTCTTCCATTTGCCAGGTACGCCCTTTCAGATTTACTCTTCTGATTAGAATCATAAGAGTTCTTCCTTGCTTGTTTTGGCTTCCTGCATTCTGTGGCAAAGTGTCCCAACTCATTACAGTTGAAGCATCGAATGGTGCTTCGATCAACCATCCCTGTTTTATACCCACCACTGCTGGTGTTAGAGGATGAAGATCCACCTTTCTGGAATCTGTTGTAGTTGGACTTGTACTTGAACTTGGGATTCCTTTTGAATCTGACATTTGAGAATCTCTTGACAATCAGGGCCATTGACTCATCCTCCAATTGCTCCAGTTCTTCCAAGGAATAATAATCATCTCCTGATTGATTTGTAGTAGGTGAATCAAATTCTGCTACTATCACATTATCTTCAACCTTGGAAGACTGTACCATTCTATCTGACTGTTGAGATTGTTGTTGATATAGTGGTTGTTGTTGTTGTTGTTCATCAGCTACCAGAGCAGTAGACGTGCTGACCACTCTTCCTTTCCCGTAAACTTCCTTCTGCTGAATCTGCTCCAACTCATAAGTCTTTAACACACCATATAGCCTTTCCAAAGAAATCTCACTCAGATCTCTTGCTTCTCTTATGGCAGTGATTCTATGTTCGAGATGAGTTGGCAGTGTCAAAAGGAACTTTTTATTGACCTCCCTGATGGAATAGTATTTACCATTAATGTTCAGGTTGTTGATCAATGCATTGTACCTCTCAAACACTTCAGTGATTCCTTCTCCTGGATTAGATTTAAAGTATTCATACTCAGAGGTTAGGATTTCTAGTTTGTTCTCCCTAACTTCCTCTGTGCCTTCATTAATAATCTCAATAGTTTCCCAGATATGTTTAGAATCTTTACAATTCATCACATGTCTGTTCATTAGGGGATTAAGGGAATCTACTAAGATTAATTGAAGGCTAGCATCCAGGGAAGCTTCTTCTATTTCAGCAGGAGAGAAGTCCTCAGGATCCTTCACATAAGTTCTCGCTTTGGTGATCACCACATCATTCTCTATTACCTCTGGTTCAATAACCATAGGAATTTTTGGACCCTTCTTCAACACTTGCAAATATTTGGGATTAGCAACCTGTAAAAACAGTAGCATCTTCTTCTTCCACATCACATAATTTTCTTTATCGAAAAGTGGAATTTTAACGGTTCCAACTTTTTGTGTAGTCATTATGAATTTTTGAGTGAATAAAAATTCAAGAAGTGAAAGAAACACAAAAGTCTAGGATCTTGATTTGTACGTTAATCAGAAGGCTCTGATACCAATTGTTAGGTCCCAATTTGTTTGTAGAAGGGGGGGTTGAATGCAAACAATACCGTTTCGTCGAATAAAATGCGGAATAAAATTGTGAAACAAAATTCAAGTTAAATAAAACTTTTATTAAACTTGAAAGGTGTTACAACTACGGTATCGATTACAAGGGATTAATCTCAAATCAATTATTACAAATTTAGAATAAATTCGACATGAACTTTTTCTATTTTTGTAATTAAAAGATCAAATGCTAAAAGCGATTTGAGATTAAGTTCTAGGGATTTTAATCCGCTAGATTGATATACAAGAACAAGATAAGTAATTCTAGTGGTTTGGATTTAACATTAACAAACTAGAATATTTGATCTTGAATAAGCAGATGAATGATGAAATATTTTCTTTTGTTTTCTGCTGTGTTTTCTTGTTCTGTATGTGCTGCTTTGTTTTTTGCTGAGTTGTCTGTTGATATTGTCTTCTGCTTTCTTTTAATCAATCACAGCCTAAGTTGTTGAACTGGTGTGACAATCTATTTGAGCTTGAAAGACTTTCGGTGAGACAATCTATTAGAGCTAGGAAGACAATTAAAATGAACTAGCAAGACTTTCGGTATGACTATTGATTGTCATACCGATTGTCATAGTAGTACAATTGAAATTGTTTTTCTGAATACATAATTGATTTTAATCTAATTGAAAATTCTATCAATACAATCAACTGAATTAGCAAGACATTCGGTATGACTATCAATTGTCATACCGATTGTCATACTAGTATAATCAGTTGTCTTTTTAGAATTATCACAGATTTTAATCAATTAACATTCTGAAAATCCTCATTATTAATTCTAAATTAATTAATCAATTTAATTCAATTAATCAATAAATTAATCCTTGCAGATTTAATTTATTCTCTTAATTAAATTATATGACTTAATTAATTAATAGTGAATTAATACTATCCCTGAGCAGCATCCATTCTTCTGACAATCTTCTGAAAGTCTCTGAGACTTATGAATCAATTCCGTCACTTCAATGCTGACACTCGATGTACTGTCTGGTTCATGAGTGACTAACTTTCGTGACGTTTCTTCATGTCTTGACTTTGTTGTTCTGATTGAATCCTTGTAATAAATGATACCTTGACGAGATCTCTGTCACTTGATTAAATCCACGATCTTGATTTATATCACTGAGGCATGATCAAATTCTTGAACTTCTTCCAGTGAATCTTCAAGTCTGCAGATGAACAATGTTTCTTTATTCTTTGACAGATGTTACTTTGTGAGATCTCTCTGATGCTTGATCCACTATTTACTTATTACATTCTTATTTGAGTTGAGTTAAATACTCGAATAAACGAGTAGGCTATGACATATGCCTTTCAAACCAGTATCATCATCATGCCATAGAACAACCAACGACTTTATGTTGAACGATTTTAAAATCTATAGGAAAAATATTTACTTCTATAAGTTAAGCTTGAACTCTGCAGAACTAAGAAGTTGCCTCTTAAAAGAATAGATTAGCGTAACCGCGTGAAACTTCATATCTAAAACAACCATCAGATTAGTTAAATGTTCAATTTGATTTTAGTAAAAAAGAGCCTATATTATCAAAATACATCTCTTCGATTTACAAAGATTACCAAAAATTATTCACAAAAATTTATGATGCACATACCTTTCCGGGTGTGGCTACTCTTTTAGGAGGAAATGTAAGGTGTTGATGAGGTGCCATGTAACGTCTGGGAAATTACGCTTGTATTATATCATAATAAAGATAAATTATGTGTTTTATTATATTATTATGTGTATTTAGTCATAAAATCCTAACTGTTATGTGTTACGTGTGTTTTGTATCGTCAAGATATTTTCCGGGTATTTATCGGATATTTTATTCTTTGTTAAAAGCTTTTATATCAAAAGTTATACGACCTGAACTTTGTTTTAATAGCTGATATTTCAAATAAAATAATTGGCCTTATTTTTCTTAGAATGACTTGTACCATATCGTTATTCTAAACATCCAATTATTTTATAAATTTTCTCGTTTCCTGAAAAATGACTTTTCGGGGCCCCTTCGGGTATCAAAAACCCCACAAAAATCATATTTTTTATTTTTATAAAATTTTGTGACTTTCAGTTATACCATTTCTTTGTATTTTGAATTATTCACAATTTTTGGGAAATTTTGGCATATATATTGTATATATTTAATATTTAAATATTAGAAATTAATACTCAAAAATTATAAAATTAAGGGCTAATTAATTTTAATAGATGTATAATTAGGGCCTTAATTTTAATTAAGAGTATTATTTTTCCTATTATAAATAGCCTAATTTTTATTTAATTATGTATAATTAATTATTAAAATCAGAAAAATCAGATTAATCCTCTAAAATTGGGTCAAGAATTTGGATTCGGGTCGTGCAATCAAACCGTGATTTTGATCAATTTCTAGCATCAAATTTGTTGATGTGAGTACTCAAAACAATCATCTTGATCTGTTTTTTCGATTTCTGGTATCAATTTCATGTTTTGATTTGTTATTTTTCAACTTTTTCTAGGGTTTATGTTCGAATTAGGACTTTTTGATTCTAGGGCTATTTGATTGATTTGATGATTGGAATAGTTTTGTATGATGGTTTGCAGTCGATTTATGCTAATTAATTTAACAAATGATTCCTGGATAGTGAAGTTCGATTATTAGGGTTTTTACTAATTTTTGATTTATACGTTTTTGATTTTGAGGAATCTCTGGTTTGTTAGAGGTTAGGGCTTTGATTGTACAGTTTACAAGCTTTGATTTGAGCTATAAAAATCGAAGTTTCATGTACAAACAAAGAAAATAGATAGTTGGCCGAAAAATTTTGAGCTTTGATCGGAGATGGAGTTTCAGGGTTATTCAGGGAAGTTGTGGCCGGAGTTGAGTTGCTGTGTTGATTTGGAATTGAACCCAGCTCAAAACCGAACCAAACAGTTACGTTTTTGGCCTGAAAATGGGTCACCGGATTCTGGGAATTTTCCGGTCATATCCTTCATGACCCGTTTGATCTATTCATTTGACCCGCTTTTGATCTGTTTTTTCAAAAACTGACAAATGTTTCTGGATTTTTTTTATAAATTATAAAAAAATCAGTTTTATTTATTTTATAAATTGATTAATTATTTATTTAATTGATTGATTTATTATATAAATATTTCTGAAATATTTTCTAAAATTCGAGATTAATTACTTACTAATTATTTATTAATTATTTAAAATGATTAATTATTTTGTTAATTAATCAAACTATGTTC
This sequence comes from Apium graveolens, assembly GCF_009905375.1. Lineage (NCBI taxonomy): Eukaryota > Viridiplantae > Streptophyta > Magnoliopsida > Apiales > Apiaceae > Apium > Apium graveolens. Next base: position 81,670,670 of record NC_133650.1, on the reverse strand, counting down.
AATAGATCATAATAAATTCATTTTAATTCCAAAAATTATGAAAAAAATATTTTTAATTCTGATTTTTCCTAAATAATTATTAAAAATTATTTTTAAGGTTCAATTATTTTAAATAATTGATTATATTAAATAATTAATTGATTTATTCTTATTTATTGAATAATAATTGAACCGTTTATCGGATTTAAACAAAACGAAAGCCCTTCGACTCCGAAAAATGATCTGTTTTCATTAAAAATAGTATCAAACCTTAATTTCTTTTCAAAGAGAGTCGGCTTTCGATATCTATTTACTTATAGACCCTATTAATTATAGAAACAAGTTCAATAAATTCCGAAAATTAGAAAACAAGCCTGATATGGTTCGATAATGCGAAGAGTGGTCCGATTTCGAGTCTAAAAATGGTTTCAAGCCTAGAATGACTATATGACTTATGTGCTATGTGAATTATGTGGTTAATCGAGTCCTTAATGTTAGTAATTATTATACAAATCAATTATAAGCGTACAGGTAGACGAAAAGGGCTATGTGAAGTCGGTTTGAGACACGATTGGGATATGAGTTGACTACATGAGTGTCTTTCTTTGATAGTTACGAAGCCAACAAGGCGGACCGAGCCAGTGTTAGAGAACGGTGATATATTTATGGTAGATCGCGTAATAGTCAAGTTTTTCCCATATTCTAAATTCAGAATAGTGAATTGCTTTCTTCTATTCAGAATCTCATCTCAATTAAACACTGATAATTCTTGTTCATATACACGGATACACAATTATTAGTCTTTTTTTCATATTTAATTTTGATTCCATATTTCACTTGATTCACTAAATACTTTGATGATATTCCAATTTATTATATATATATATATATCCTGATATATTCTGATGTTGGGATACATCAAAGCATACCGATTGTTCCGGTTGTTCCTCAGTGGACTGGATGGTGATGATTAGGATCAGGTATACACTTGGTCCTATGGACCGGGAATTAACCGGATCTATGTTTTGGGCCGTAGAGCCTGGGTACCCGAATGGATCTATACATAGAGGTATAGATCTGCATTGTATCCTGACTAATCAGCAGGATATATGTGCAAACTTGTGTCTAGTCTAGTTTATTGATACTCACCGATAGTGGCCTTCATTCTCTTTTGCAGAAATACATAGTTATCGATATATTCAGATTGTCGGTTCATTTAGCTTTATCATAATACCGTTTATATATTGTGGACTTGTTGATCAAATTATGGCTCACCCCCTTTTTTGTTATTCACCTTGTTTATTTTCAGTTAAGAAAGAGAATGAAACCTATCTGGACTCGCGTGGTATAGAAGTGCGGGATCCTCTAATACCAAGAGTGCTAATACTGATTCAGTAAGAGAGCTTTGAGGCACCTGAGCAGGTGTAGTGTAGATAGATATGGTGTGTGTGTTTGAATAAAGATGAAATTAGTTTAAAACTTGTTTAGATAATGGTTTGTAATAAAGAGAGTTATGTGAGACGTTATATTTGGGTTTGTAATAAAGCTAGTGTGTTATTCTTGTTTTCATACCTCAACCTGAAAAGATCCTGGATAGTATTAAAGGGGCTAGACATACGTTTGCATAATTATTAAACAGGTTTGTATTGGTTTGGTGATTAGCAAGAACACATTTATTACTAATGTCTAGTAGTTCATGAATACAGGAAGGAACTATAATTCTACATCCATTCTACTCGCACCAAAAAATCAATCCATTCATTCCACTACTACAATATTACAACAAATAAAAGAATAAATTAAGGTATAATCAAATAAATTTATTAATTTTTTGCAAGAAAACACATCACACGAAAAGTTAGACATTAACCTTGCATTTAAGTCGATTGGCCAAGGAATTATTTGGTTTACAGGCATTTAGTTAACGAAGTTGTAGTATGAGATTATATGAGAGATAATGAATGATATGGACTGATGTATAACAAATTATACATGACCCAATTTTGTATTTTCTCCTCCTTTTGCATAAATTTGAAGTTAGGCGGTTGAGAAAACCCACAACAAATAGCCCAGAAGAATCAATCAGGTGTTATCCTTAAAATAATGCAACTTAGACAGTTCAAACACTGACAACAAAATTTGAAGTGTGACAATTTTTTCTCGTGCAATTTCCGTTATCGTCAAAATAGCATTTAGTTATATAAAAATTGCACTATTATTATTAAACAATACATCACAAAACTTTTTATTTATATTATGTTTAAAAGAACAAAACTGTATAGACACCTCAACTCAAATAAAAAATATATCTATTTATAAATTAACGAGAAACTATCTAATGTTATTAGAAACTAAATCATGCTTTCAAAAATTAATGAAATCTGTATATGACATATCAAAAGATCTTGAAATAACTGTTAGAAATCCATAAATTTAACTTGCATTTCAGATTTGAGTAAACATTACTCACCAAAAATATAATAAAATAATAAAGAAAGAATAAACCATTGTCAGTGATATCTATGAAAACAAATATATTGTTAGTAATATAAGGTCATAAGCTTTTCATTAAAAACATGGAATGACTTTGGGTTTGCATCTCCTGGATACGTATGTTAGGGTTTATACTGAACTATTCGTTTGAAGTATATACTATTATAATAATCATTTGACAATCTTGAATGTATGTTTTCACATTGTCTGTGATAGGGGTGAAATAAACCTTAATTACGTCATTAGTATTGCATTAATTACATCTAAGACTACAAGGCCCATTAAAGAAGGCCATATGTATGACATTCAGACCAAGAAGGTCAATACATTGATCAGGCCCAAGAAAGTTAAGACATTGATCATGCCTGATGGAACAAAGAAGGCCCAATAACCCTGAATATTTATTAATTTTGTAATTAATAATTAGGGAAGATTAACAACTCATTGAATGAGTCCAATTAGTGATATAAATCTATAAAAGATAGCCTTGAGGGCACCTACACCAACAAGGAGTCTGATTCCTTTATTTTAGGACTTCAAAGTCTATCCAAAGTCTGAGACTTGTTCAACAAGTCTCCTAACCCTGGTCCAATTCAAGGACTCCCAACATCTATATAAGGGGTCTCACCCCTCCTCTCAGAACTACGTTTTTTGGCTTGATTCTCTAATTCACAGAGATACATAGGCATCTCGTAAAGGCAGAGTTGAGCTACGAAACACGAGAGCAGTCATTAAAGGCCTTGAGCTCCCGAACCTTAGTAATAAATACAGTTTTTAATACACCCTAAGTTTTTATCCATAACAGTCTGTATATTATATATATATATTAGATAATCTAGTATTAAATAGGATAGCAGAAGATTAGATTGTTAAGATCCTTATATAATATAATAAAGGGGTGAATCCCCCAGCTCTACAAGGGACGAATCCCCCGGCTTCTCAATGGGCGAATTCCCAATTTCAGCAGCTACATGCTCCTGTAAATCCTCGACCTGTTGGGTATGAATATTCCATTTTTTAGACCACTAACCCACTTTATGGGATGCCCCTATACCCCGAGGTTGGAGAAGTTGACATACAAATCGGAGCGAAGCACAAGGGCAGACGCCCCCATATATACGTTGTTTGGCTCCTATTTCGGAAGATCAAGAATACTCTGGACCTTATACTGAGAGAGACTCTGAATCTTCGGATGATGATGTGGCTCCAAGGAGGAAGCGTGCTTGTAAAGAGCCGATGCCTGATGGTAATCATCGTCCTAGAAGCACTCGAGGGATGAATCCCCAAGAAGTTGAGGAAAGAATCAGGGCTGACGAGGCTGAGATCCAATGGCTGAAGCGTGACCTGGAGGTGCACTTGACCCCAAGACCCCCACTACCTCCAAGGAGGTTAAATCCTCCTAACATAGACCTGGATGGTCCGCTACAAAGAAGGACTGTTGTCCCAAGGGCTGATCCAAGTGATCTTCTACCCCTAGAAGATCCTGATGATCCCACTCCACCGTTCACTGAAGAGATAATGAATGCCCATATCTCAAGGAAGTTTAAGATGCCCACCATTAAAGCTTATGATGGCACTGAAGATCCTGATCCTGCTAACCACGTCAGGACATTCTCTAATGCACTGTAACACCCCCAAATCCGGGGTCGGGGATCCGGGTTGTCACAAGTTCCATTTCCCTAAGTAACACCCAATCTTAATAATTACTCAACTACTCTGTACTGTGACCCCACAATAAACACACACACCACACATTATAGTCTCAGAGATGAACATCCAAAAATAACCACAAGTCATTTTATTCTACAATTATCTGCCCATACACCTTAAAAGGTTTTCTGAATAAATTTACATTTCTTTGCCATTATTACAATTCATAAATATACATAAATCTGGTACATCAAAAGTTGAAAGCCTAGCCTATTGGTAGTTCCTACCTCAGCTACGGCGGCATCAATGCTTCTAGAAAACTGCGGAACGTCTCCTAATCGCTTGCGAATCGGGAGCTTGGTCCTGTTCATCTTTTCTATCTGTTGTTGTGTGATGAAAGAAGAAATCAAGGGTGAGCAGCAAGCCCACCAAAATAATATGTATAATGATTAATAATATGAGCCTTCTCATAGTACTCATGAAAGTCTTGGTCAAAAGAAATGAGCCGAGTTGATATCTTAATGCGATGAAGTCGCAAAATATTCAGTATATATATATACATATATACTTTTGAAAATATTGGAAGTTCTCTTCCATGCATAATATACACAAGTCCCAGTGTATAACTGTATAAAAAAATATCGTTGCAAGGTGACCTCATATATCTAACCTTGTCTCAACGTTTTTCTGAAAATCTTTGTCATTCATAAGACAATTATTAATTAGATATAAGTTTAAAAGATGAAGTTACAAGATACCCCAATATACTTATATCTTTCCCAAATACTACTTGAACTACCACCGTTCAAGTTATAATCAGTTTCAAAAGTTCATCACATAGATGAGACTACAAGACAAGATTTGAATAGATTCAATCTTTGAATATCATTATAAATAATGAAGTTACGAGATACTTCGTTAAGTCCCGACATATATATATACACCTATATATATATATACATTTCCTGAAAACCTCTGTCATGTAAAGTATGAACAGAATTTTAATATCCAATAATTTTGGAAAGGAAGGAATTTTGGCATAAACCTGATATCTTGCTGATCAGGCAAAGATACCAATAAGTAACCTTTTTTACTAGTAGATGGATGAATTCTCCACTGGTCATCACCCTGGTCGTAATAGGACCTTATGCTGGACTGCCACTCAGCCACTTATGCATTTGATGGACTCCCACTGAGCCACTTACACTATCATGGATGCCCACTGAGCCCATGTTGCTTATGCCGACTCAATAGATGGACTTACTTCCCGAACGTTGGGTAAGTAATCAATTCATTTACCAAAACTGCAACCTTGTTGCGAATATAAAATACACCACAGAGCCGGATCCCTCAGATTTTGAGCGAGTATTTAAATCCCCTTAAAAAGGAAGATCTTAAATATAAAAATGAGTTTTGGGATCCGCTCTAACTTTTAAAAATCATTTTGAAGACTCGAAAACACTTTAAAGAGTGTTTGGAGTAAAGCTGATTTAATGAAGTAAATCAGTCCCCAGAATATTTAGAAAATGTCTGAATATTATTATTTAAATAATATTCCCATAAAGAATAATCTTTATAAAAATAATTGAAGTAGAAGTATTACAACTTATACTTGAAACGAGTATTAAATAACCAAAGATATACTTATATGAAAGTACTATCTTTATTTGAATAATCGAAAATAAGTTTGATTATTGACACCTTATTCTTTAATAAAATAAAGAATATATCTCAGCAAATAATCGGAGTCATAATACCTCGAATGAATACTATAAATAATATTCATAAAATAAGGAGTCATACATCCTCAAATGAATATCCAAGTAATATTCAATAATAATATAAACTGAGTCATAAGCCCTCGAATGAATATTCAAATAATATTCAAATAATAAAATAAACTGAGTCATAAGCCCTCGAATGAATATTCAAATAATATTCAAATAATAAACTAAACTGAGTCATAAGCCCTCGAATGAATACTCAAATAATATTCAAATAATAAACTAAACTGAGTCATAAGCCCTCGAATGAATACTCAAATTAATATTCAATTAAGTAAAATAAAGGTATCGAATAAACCTTATTCGATCAATAGTTTTAAAAACTATATCCATATATATATAAATATATATATATATATATAATATACTCGGGAACATCGACTCCCGGTTTAGAAATATGTTCACCTTTTATCCCCTATACTAAGGGTATACACAACTACTTGCTTATTTCTAGCATAGGTATTATGCAATTATAAGCATTGGAATCAACAGATAGATAACCAGATTATGAAACAGACATGCATATATACCATATCAGCATGCTCCAATATATCGCAAAATTTGCTAATAACAATCATGCACTATCACAAGATAATGCATATACATATATTTACATCACAACAACAGTATATCGGGTAGAAAACTTGCCTGAGCGACTTGGGGTGATAAAAGACTCGGGACGAGTTTGGTAACCTATAAACAACAAGTAAGTTGGAATTAAACCAAAGTCACTTGTAAATCTATACTTTAACTAACTTAGACTCTAACGCTTATTTTGCGCTTACTGATTCACTTAAGTCACTCGAGTACCCTCGGCTCCACCATTTTTAATAAGTTAATCTTTACGAGTTTTAAGGCGATTCCTTCGCGAGTGTCTTACCAACTGCCTAACACACTTACCATAAATGTTTCATACTTCAATTAGTCCTTTTTGGTCTTTAACCTATGTTTCAAAGTAAGGCGAGGGGAAAAGTTTCGTTCGCGAAACGCCGTTACTTGAAACAGTCGTTTCTCCTAAACCGTACATCTGAATCGAACGAACTACATATCAAAACGAAGCTCGTAACATGAGCTATCTAGACATGGAAATGGTCATAATCTAGCAGGGGGTTCTCGGGTCCTAATGTTATGCACAAAAACAGTCTAAAGAAAATCGGACGTTACGACGGCTATGTTTACGCGATTTCCCAAATTTCAAACCATTCAAAACCAACCCAATTCAACCTCAATCCAACATACAACCAACATCCATCCTTATCACATCATAACAACCCCAACCAATTCAATTTTAACATTCATACTTATGCCTAAGCTTAACTTTAACCATACTTAAGTTATTTTAATCAAAACAACAACATTTACCATTCCATTTCAATACCATTTCACTCCCAAACTCTAAATCACAAACATCAAGCTACAATATCACCCTACTAATCAAAATCATCTTATAATACATAGGAATCTAGGGTTTGGAGATGATATACCTTCCTTGAAGTGGTGGGAGGAGCTAGGAAGCCTTAAGAAGCTTTGAGAAGTCTTAGGAATGCTTGGATCTTCAAGGAAATCAAGAAAAATTTCAAGTTAAAACTTGAAAACACTATTCATAGTCTTCTTCTTTGATTAAATGAAGAAGATTGAGAAGGAATTAATGGCTTAAACTCATGATATAGCCCTAACTAAGCATAAAGATGATTAGGGAATTATCTTACCAATTTAGGAGGCTTGGATCTTGAGTTTTGAATTTCTTCCCCTTTTGAAATAGTAAAAGCCGAGAGCAAGCTTGCTTGGAATGAGAGAATTGATTTTTTTGTGTTTTGATGAAATGATTTGCTTGGCTTGGTTGATTTGATTTTGTGTTTGATTTAGTCAATTACCTTGTTGCCCTTGAATTTGTGTGGTTCTCATTCAACCACACCTCCTTCCTTCCCATGTCATGCTTGTGTCATCCTCATGATGTCATCCTCCCCTCCTTGTCCTCTTCTCATTGGTTGGGTGACATCATCCTCTCTAATCCCTTTGATTAACTTCCTAATTGTTTGCCTAATGACCGCTGATCTGTTATACGGTTCGCTTAACTTTCATTTTCGTTTATCGTTTGAGGGATCATACCCGGGATCTTATTACTTAGGTTCCCTTAACCTTTCTCAATACATTATATTCCTTTTTATGATCCTCTATTATAATCCTTTAATTTAAATCCTTTTATCCTGTTAACTTATACTCAATTCTTTCCGTATCTATTGGATTTCCGGGAAAAATCAAAGTGTTCGGATTTGGATTCTGACGATCTTTACATACCCTTATATCCCATATAAAGTACTAATAAAATCTCAGAATATCCATATCAGAACCCCTACATAGTGTGGCATGAAAAGTTTTCTCATTCAGCATAGTCTGCAAAATCACTATTCATAAGGGTTTCAAAAATTTCCAAAAATTGGGGTTATTACAGTCTCCCCTCCTTAAAAGGATTCCGTCCCGGAATCAGATAGAAAATGAACAGGGATACTCTCTTAGCATTGCACTTTCTAACTCTCGAGTAAATTTTCCCACATTGTGGTCCTACCACCAAACTTTGCCTAGTTTGATAACCCTTCTCCTAAGTACTTGTTCCTTTTCACTCTATAACCCTTCCTGGTTGCTCCATATAGGTTACGTCTGGTTGCATGTCTATGCGCTCATATGCCCCTATTTATCTGGCATCCGAATAATGCTTCCTTAACATTGATACGTGAAACACGTTATGACTTGCTAAATGTTCTGGGGTAAGGCTAGCTCATACGCTAACTTCCCAATACTTCTTAATATATCCAAGGGTCCGACAATTTGTGGACTTAGCTTTCCTTTCTTTCCGAATCTCATCAATCCTTTCCAAGGGTTTCCAAGGGGATACCTTTAACAACACTAGGCCCCCTACTTCCTATTCTTTGTCCTTTCGTGTCAAATCAACATACTTCTTATGTCCATCTTGGGTTACTACCAGCCGTCCTCTGATTAGATCTATTATATCCTTGATCCTTTGGACTACTGCGGGTCCGAGCATCTTACGCTCTACAACTTCATCCTAACATAAGGGAGATCGACATTGTCTGCCCTCAAGGATCTCATAAGGCGATATCTCAATAATGACATATGATCTATTGTCGTAAGATAACTCAATCCGTATTAAGTGATCATTCCAAATTCTTTCAAGTCTATTGCATGGAATTTTATCACAGCTTCTAGCACTATAGCTTTGGCGTCTCAATACCCATTCTTTTCCAGTTCGTAATCGCTACTACCTTCCGTTCCTAATATTATACTGGTTACACCTTTGCTCGTTAGCATTCTATAACCTTTTAATACACGCGTCAACCTTAGTATCACGAATGTGTTTCCATTCCGAATACTACCACAACTTTATTACTCCTTTTTCAGTTGTTTCCATTTCCCAAAGTTTGATCAATCATATAGAAGTGAATAAATTTGTTGAGAGATCACTATGATCATGAACACTTGTTATATCGCATAGTTAGTACAGAAGGTGGCCAACCTTTAGTACTTGACAAGCAATTAAACAATAGATGGTATCCTACTAGGCTTCTATCACATAGATAGACAGTCGTTCGGCAATACCTCCCCTTCTGGAAGGGTTGTTCTTCTCAACTTACATGAAATGAAAAGAAGAGAAAAGAACGAACTGAAGAGAATTGTATATATAAAAAAAATATACTGCCACAAAATATTTGGCTTGGAACCTACCTCTGAACTATAGAGGTTTGTCATAGGAGAACAAAGCATATATGTATTTATATCAACATCAAGTATTATAGCATCCTATTTCTCATGCCTAAATATTTTTGCTATTCCGTCCATCATTCTATGGACCCATGCTCTTGCTCGAGCTTATACACAATCACCTTTGAAATTCCTTCGATATCGAAAATCGAACCTGGGATCTCATTCTAGACATCATCGTTACTTGAATTCTATGCTTGCACCGTAACCTTCCTCGTATAATAATATGACTCCCTATTGATAAGAAAGAATAAATATTCAATAGGTAGATACTCTACTTAATTAGTCTATCAATGATAACTTATACACTACCACGACCCGCTTAGTGGTACTCAATCTCAACATCCATTCCAGTACAACTCTCCCGGTTGTAATCAGCTCATTACTCGCAGAATCATTGCTGCCTTACTATGGTCCACCACTGACTTACTGTAGTCATTCATTTTCCATGAAGACTTAATAGCTAACCATACGGAGTCCATACATCTTGTATCTAATTCTTCTAAGGAGGTACCATAATCACTATTCATGATTCATGAAGAACACTCCTGATCCTGACATACATACATGACATGAAGCGAATAAAATTGCAAAAGAGTTTCAATCAAGGCAACGATAGCAGGTTAATACCATTCTTAATCATATGCCTTCAATAGAAGACTTAACTCAAAGGTTCGTTTAGTCCTTTTTGAAATATGGTCCTGGATTATTCTCAAGATAGGATCTTCTGAGATAGATAGCCCGCTCATGGCGATTACACGAATTAAACCTTTACCAACTACTGTTACGGTTGGGTATTGCACAGTCATCAGAAGGAATGTCAATCTTCCAAACCATAATACAACCTTCACAGCTTTAACCATCATCACTGTATTCCTCTCGCACGAGCGCCTATAATTATTCTCTTACATTTAAAGTGTCGGCCACCTCTTTGGCCTTTCTTGATAGTAAAATTTCCTTACAGTCAATGTCATTTTAACCACCTCCAAATAAATTTTCTACCTTATTTCAATCACAGCTTATGTGAAAATGCTTTCCTTAAAATCTGATGAGTAAAAAAAAATTACCATTTTTCCATAAGTTATCCCCTCAGTCTTTAGAGGTTAATCACTGTCATGACTGACTCTCAATCATAATTAGAACATCTTTTATCTTAAGTCCTAATTGCCCTGAACAATTTCGACCTTTACTGGTTCGATCCATACTTTCTCGTGGTTTAACATGTGCCCCACTTGGCATCATTATAATTACATCATATTTCCTTTATCCACATTTCTATTTTTGAGAATTTTGAATATTACCTTTTTCCTTGTAAAACCTCTAAGGTTATCCTTCAATCGTTCCTCCTGTATTCCCTAGATACAGGGCATATCACAATACCATTTACTAATACTAGAACCATTGTCTATATTCTTCTGAAAAATTTCTCCACTGATTCTTAAAGGTTGTTGTTACCTTAACCCTTTCCCAATCATACTGTCAAAACTCATACTGTCCCTATTAAGGGTGACATGCCAACCTTTATGCAGTCCCCTAGGATTCATTTTAAGTTACCAATATTCTATCCTTAATTCCACCTTTAAAAGGTACCTGCATCCTTCCATGGATAAATCAAGTCATATATCCTTGATAGATTATCTTATTCATCATTCCCACCTCGATAGTCTATACCTAACTTCATAATAGCATCCTTATTCAAATTGAGGTCAATCCATATGGCCTCCAAAAGATAACAATGGTCATCCGCTTTTCTTTCCTGATTTGGTAATGATAACATGGATGTTCTGGAAGATATTGGTCATGTTCAACGTGAACTTCTTCTTAATAATTCCTTATTTACTTTTGTTGTTTATCTCAACAGTCATCTCAATGTTGGGATACCTCTCATACCTGGCATCTCCCTTTCTGAGTATCGAGCCACCGGTCTTACATTTCACATTATTGAAGGTCACTTCCTTCATCCAATTTTCCTACTTTCTTACTTTCTTGTCTCCTTAGTCTATCCGCGTCTTATTATTTATCCTTCGAACTATCTAAAGGTTTCCTTGAATCCTCCCAACTTAAAGGGGATAAAATGTATGTATCTCTTATTCCTTCGATCATCAACTTTAACTCATGGTGAATCACCCTCATCCTGACGATTACATACTTTTCTATTTCTATTACTACGAGTCTTTAAGGTTTCCTCATACCCAACTCCCTTATCATACCTCAAACTCTATTGCCTTTATATTCATTTCCACTTCAGTTTCTTTTTATTTCCCTTTCTCTTATCATTATTTCACGAACCAACACCACATAAGCATTGATTTCAAACATCCCGTCATTCTGGATTCGTGTCCTCAGAACGGATCTTGACAACTTTTCCAACTTAGATTCATAATTCATCATACTCGTCTGCCTTTGTTCTGGCTCTAAATCTTTTACACTATCTCCATAACCTTGGGAAGTACTTTCCTGAAAACAATTGACTGAACTTAAATCAGTTTATTATAATCTCTTGCTCCGTGCCTTCCTTGGTCTTTCACCAGCGGGTGGTCTCTCTCTTAGGAGGGTAAGTGATAAAAACATTCTTTTGTGATTCGTCAATCATTTAGAATCTCAAATGATTCCTATATTTCCTTTAGCCAGGCTCTTGCCTCGACTGGGTCAGCTTGTTCCTTGGAACTCTGAGAGCTTAGCGACTTAGAGGTCCTGAAAGAATTTCACACCACATTATTTCCTCAAGGTGGTGGTTGGGAATAAAATATAAGTTCTGTTTAGACAGGTTCATGAATTTCCGTATAGGAGTACCGTCTCGGGTCTCCTTATCTCGCTCGACTTCTGCTGTCTTAGTCTAAATATTTCTTCCTACTCCCCATAATTGGGGTCATCTTTTAATTTAAAATCTTCATTTTCCACCTTATTATATTCCGGATTCTTTATATCTTAATTGCGACCTCCCTGATTATCACATTCAAGGTTTGCCCCTAATCTTATTCCTTGTGGGGGCATATTACTTGGAAAAATTTTGAGAATCTCCGGATATTTGTCTTACTTACTTTGCTTAAGTCTTCCCCTCGTTTAGTCCTTGCACGATTGCAAATTATGAATTCTCAAGTTCGATAAACTTCATGACACTCTCTTAAGTGTTAATAGAGCAATTAACAATGTGATTTTATCACAAACAAACTGATCTGAACTGAAATTAACGAATATATACATAACCATTGGTTCGAGGGTACAACAACTGAATATATTAAAGAGAATTACATCATTTGATCTGATCGTTTCTATCCCAAAAGTACTACCATAGATAATCATCTAGTCATTAAAACTAATCATTCATAACTTAGGCTAACCCTTCCAAAAGCGGTGCTACATGAAATTCTTGTCAGATTGTTCAGACTCTGCACACTATTATGGATCAAGAAATGCGGGCACGCACGACATCCCTAACCTGCTCCATTAAAGCGGTGATGAGGTCTAGGATAGTTGCAAGTAGAGCTGGATCAATCTGACCCTCAAGATGGCCTCTAGCTATAACACAGGTGGTAGCCTCAATCCTTTCCATGCTATGAGCTAATCCCGCCGGAAGTATCCCGCCCTCAATCCTTGGTGCAGTAAGTCGATCCAACAGATCACTCCTAACATTACGGGCCTCTGTCAGGCCACCCAAAGTCATATGATAATCAGCGATAAGAGAAGCCTGAGTGGTAGCATCTAGCAGTCCATGGGGTGCAGGTGGTGCAGACCCAGGAGATCCAAATGGATAACCAAGCACGGTATCAGGTGACAATGGTGCAGGGGATAAAGGTGGCATTTCCTCAGTATGTGCTGGGCTCTGTACAGGGGAGGGAATAGGAATTGGTGGAACCTCATGGATGTCTACAGGAGCCTCTGGAAGAGGGTCTGATACTGGTATAATTGGGGTCGTGGAAGGCCCCACTTCTTCTGCCCTCATTAACCTTTGTGCCCTTGGTAATTCTTCATCCTCTATTGCCACCCTCGCGGCCATTCTTGCTCTAGTAGTTGCCCTGACTACGGTCATCTGTTCCTCAGCGGTCCTCTCTTCATTCTCATCAGGATCCTCCATGAGATCCTCCTCAGCCACAATCCTTTCCGGAATAACATCCTCAACCACAACATTCTCTATCTGAACCTCATCCGGTCCCTCATTAGGGTACTCCATCGGATTAACAATTTGATCTCCAACTTGTAATAAAACATCCTCAGGCTGATGCTCCTGAACCTCAAGGTTCGGTGCCCCGCTGCCCTATACGAGAACGAACTATGTTACTATCACGATACTTATAAGGGTTCCCGTAAGGGTTTTAACTGTCAGTGCTACGTTAGGTAGCCCGACTATGAACTTGGCAAGAGTTCTTATTATCTTAGTGAACTTATTATCTTAACGTCACATCATCTCTGAGGTTTATAACGCTTAGCTCTGATACCATTTCTGTAACACCCCCAAATCCGGGGTCGGGGGTCCGGGTTGTCACGAGTTCCATTTCCCTTAGTAACACCCAATCTTAATAATTACTCAACTACTCTGTACTGTGACCCCACAATAAACACACACACCACACGTTATAGTCTCAGAGATGAACATCCAAAAATAACCACAAGTCATTTTATTCTACAATTATCTGCCCATACACCTTAAAAGGTTTTCTGAATAAATTTACATTTCTTTGCCATTATTACAATTCATAAATATACATAAATCTGGTACATCAAAAGTTGAAAGCCTAGCCTATTGGTAGTTCCTACCTCAGCTACGGCGGCATCAATGCTTCTAGAAAACTGCGGAACGTCTCCTAATCGCTTGCGAATCGGGAGCTTGGTCCTGTTCATCTTTTCTATCTGTTATTGTGTGATGAAAGAAGAAAGCAAGGGTGAGCAGCAAGCCCACCAAAATAATATGTATAATGATTAACAATATGAGCCTTCTCATAGTACTCATGAAAGTCTTGGTCAAAAGAAATGAGCCAAGTTGATATCTTAATGCGATGAAGTCGCAAAATATTCAGTATATATATATATACATATATACTTTTGAAAATATTGGAAGTTCTCTTCCATGCATAATATACACAAGTCCCAGTGTATAACTGTATAAAAAAATATCGTTGCAAGGTGACCTCATATATCTAATCTTGTCTCAACGTTTTTCTGAAAATCTTTGTCATTCATAAGACAATTATTAATTAGATATAAGTTTAAAAGATGAAGTTACAAGATACCCCAATATACTTATATCTTTCCCAAATACTACTTGAACTACCACCGTTCAAGTTATAATCAGTTTCAAAAGTTCATCACATAGATGAGACTACAAGACAAGATTTGAATAGATTCAATCTTTGAATATCATTATAAATAATGAAGTTACGAGATACTTCGTTAAGTCCCGACATATATATATATACACCTATATATATATACATTTCCTGAAAACCTCTGTCATGTAAAGTATGAACAGAATTTCAATATCCAATAAATTTGGAAAGGAAGGAATTTTGGCATAAACCTGATATCTTGCTGATCAGGCAAAGATACCAATAAGTAACCTTTTCTACTAGTAGATGGACGAATTCTCCACTGGACATCACCCTGGTCGTAATAGGACCTTATGCTGGACTGCCACTCAGCCACTTATGCATTTGATGGACTCTCACTGAGCCACTTACACTATCATGGACGCCCACTGAGCCCATGTTGCTTATGCCGACTCAATAGATGGACTTACTTCCCGAACGTTGGGTAAGTAATCAATTCATTTACTAAAACTGCAACCTTGTTGCGAATATAAAATACACCACAGAGCCGGATCCCTCAGGTTTTGAGCGAGTATTTAAATCCCCTTAAAAAGGAAGATCTTAAATATAAAAATGAGTTTTGGGATCCGCTCTAACTTTTAAAAATCATTTTGAAGACTCGAAAACACTTTAAAGAGTGTTTGGAGTGAAGCTGATTTAATGAAGTAAATCAGTCCCCAGAATATTTAGAAATTGTCTGAATATTATTATTTAAATAATATTCCCATAAAGAATAATCTTTATAAAAATAATTGAAGTAGAAGTATTAAAACTTATACTTGAAACGAGTATTAAATAACCAAAGATATACTTATATGAAAGTACTATCTTTATTTGAATAATCGAAAATAAGTTTGATTATTGACACCTTATTCTTTAATAAAATAAAGAATATATCTCAGCAAATAATCGGAGTCATAATACCTCGAATGAATACTATAAATAATATTCATAAAATAAGGAGTCATACATCCTCAAATGAATATCCAAGTAATATTCAATAATAATATAAACTGAGTCATAAGCCCTCGAATGAATATTCAAATAATAAAATAAACTGAGTCATAAGCCCTCGAATAAATATTCAAATAATATTCAAATAATAAACTAAACTGAGTCATAAGCCCTCGAATGAATACTCAAATAATATTCAAATAATAAACTAAACTGAGTCATAAGCCCTCGAATGAATACTCAAATTAATATTCAATTAAGTAAAATAAAGGTATCGAATAAACCTTATTCGATCAATAGTTTTAAAAACTATATCCATATATATATAAATATATATATATATATAATATACTCGGGAACATCGACTCCCGGTTTAGAAATATGTTCACCTTTTATCCCCTATACTAAGGGTATACGCAACTACTTGCTTATTTCTAGCATAGGTATTATGCAACTATAAGCATTGGAATCAACAGATAGATAACCAGATTACGAAACAGACATGCATATATACCATATCAGCATGCTCCAATATATCGCAAAATTTGCTAATAACAATCATGCACTATCACAAGATAATGCATATACATATATTTACATCACAACAACAGTATATCGGGTAGAAAACTTGCCTGAGCGACTTGGGGTGATAAAAGGCTCGGGACGAGTTTGGTAACCTATAAACAACAAGTAAGTTGGAATTAAACCAAAGTCACTTGTAAATCTATACTTTAACTAACTTAGACTCTAACGCTTATTTTGCGCTTACTGATTCACTTAAGTCACTCGAGTACCCTCGGCTCCACCATTTTTAATAATTTAACCTTTACGAGTTTTAAGGCGATTCCTTCGCGAGTGTCTTACCAACTGCCTAACACACTTACCATAAATGTTTCATACTTCAATTAGTCCATTTTGGTCTTTAACCTATGTTTCAAAGTAAGGCGAGGGGAAAAGTTTCGTTCGCGAAACGCCGTTACTTGAAACGGTCGTTTCTCCTAAACCGTGCATCGGAATCGAACGAACTACATATCAAAACGAAGCTCGTAACATGAGCTATCTAGACATGGCAATGGTCATAATCTAGCAGGGGGTTCTCGGGTCCTAATGTTATGCACAAAAACAGTCTAAAGAAAATCGGACGTTACGACGGCTATGTTTACGCGATTTCCCAAATTTCAAACCATTCAAAACCAACCCAATTCAACCTCAATCCAACATACAACCAACATCCATACTTATCATATCATAACAACCCCAACCAATTCAATTTTAACATTCATACTTATGCCTAAGCTTAACTTTAACCATACTTAAGTTCTTTTAATCAAAACAACAACATTTACCATTCCATTTCAATACCATTTCACTCCCAAACTCTAAATCACAAACATCAAGCTACAAGATCACCCTACTAATCAAAATCATCTTATAATACATAGGAATCTAGGGTTTGGAGATGATATACCTTCCTTGAAGTGGTGGGAGGAGCTAGGAAGCCTTAAGAAGCTTTGAGAAGTCTTAGGAATGCTTGGATCTTCAAGGAAATCAAGAAAAATTTCAAGTTAAAAACTTGAAAACACTATTCATAGTCTTCTTCTTTGATTAAATGAAGAAGATTGAGAAGGAATTAATGGCTTAAAATCATGATATAGCCCTAACTAAGCATAAAGATGATTAGGGAATTATCTTACCAATTTAGGAGGCTTGGATCTTGAGTTTTGAATTTCTTCCCCTTTTGAAATAGTAAAAGCCGAGAGCAAGCTTGCTTGGAATGAGAGAATTGATTTTTTTGTATTTTGATGAAATGATTTGCTTGGCTTGGTTGATTTGATTTTGTGTTTGATTTAGTCAATTACCTTGTTGCCCTTGAATTTGTGTGGTTCTCATTCAACCACACCTCCTTCCTTCCCATGTCATGCTTGTGTCATCCTCATGATGTCATCCTCCCCTCCTTGTCCTCTTCTCATTGGTTGGGTGACATCATCCTCTCTAATCCCTTTGATTAACTTCCTAATTGTTTACCTAATGACCGCTGATCTGTTATACGGTTCGCTTAACTTTCGTTTTCGTTTATCGTTTGAGGGATCATACCCGGGATCTTATTACTTAGGTTCCCTTAACCTTTCTCAATACATTATATTCCTTTTTATGATCCTCTATTATAATCCTTTAATTTAAATCCTTTTATCCTGTTAACTTATACTCAATTCTTTCCGTATCTATTGGATTTCCGGGAAAAATCAAAGTGTTCGGATTTGGATTCTGACGATCTTTACATACCCTTATATCCCATATAAAGTACTAATAAAATCTCAGAATATCCATATCAGAACCCCTACATAGTGTGGCATGAAAAGTTTTCTCATTCAGCATAGTCTGCAAAATCACTATTCATAAGGGTTTCAAAAATTTCCAAAAATTGGGGTTATTACAAGCACTGTTGCTGCAGCCCATGAATGACGCTATTAAGTGTCGGGCCTTTCCTCAAACCCTGTCGGGAATGGCTCAAAGATGGTATAGCCGTTTGCCTCCGAATTCTATTGGATCCTTCAGAGAGCTAAGTCAAGCTTTTACTAAACAATTCATCAGTGGGATAGTGCATGAGAAAAGTTCAGCATCCCTCATGAGCATTATGAAAGGTGTTAAAGAGTCCTTGAGAGACTATCTAAATCGTTTCACCAAGGAAGCATTGAAGGTCCCAGACCTTGATTATAAGGTAGCTATGATAGCACTACAGCAGGGAACTAAGGATGAGTTCTTCAAGATGTCGTTAGCCAAGCGCCCCCATAAAAGAATGTTACAGCTCCAAGACAGGGCCGGAAAGTACATCAAAGTGGA
This sequence comes from Apium graveolens, assembly GCF_009905375.1. NCBI lineage: Eukaryota > Viridiplantae > Streptophyta > Magnoliopsida > Apiales > Apiaceae > Apium > Apium graveolens. The sequence goes on along the minus strand of NC_133650.1, from coordinate 81,651,889 downwards.
GGAAAGCATGAGAAAGACAGTAGTGAGCAACAAGCCTGCTGGTGGAAAGAAGCAAAAGAATGATCTGGAATATATTGATAAGGACAAGTATCCTAGAACTAAGCAAAGCAATGATTCAACCCCGAAGAAGGGAGGACCTGGACAAAAGTTCACTGAATATGCTAAGTTGAATGCTCCTAGAAGCCAGATCTTGATGGAAATTCAGAAAGATAGAGATGTTTGTTGGCCTAAGCCCCTGAAGGCTGATCCTACCAAGCTAGATAAGAGAAAATATTGCAGATTTCACAAGGATGCTGGTCATGACACCGACGAGTGTAGACAATTGAAAGATGAAATAGAGTAACTCATTCAAAAAGGAAGGCTGAACAGGTATACTGGAGATGGAGGAGATAGGAATAATAATGGTAGAAAAATTTTAATGATCGTAGGAGGGATCAAGATGATCAAGGGTGAAATACCCAGCCTAGGGGACCGGTAATACACGCAATTTTTGGAGGACCACAACCCCGAGGGCTAGTGATAAATACAATTTTTGGACGACCAACTGCTGCAGGTTCATACAGAAACTCGAGGAAAGCCTATACGAGAGAAGTTATGCATATTGTCGGAGAAGCCCCGAAGAGGGCTAGGACAGGAGTAATAATGACGTTCGATGACTTTGATTTAGAGGTTGTCAAATTTCCTCATGACGATCCTCTGCTCATAACACCGATAATAGGGAACAGTCCAGTAAAAAGAGTCCTTATAGATAATGGTGCCTCGGTGGACATTTTTCTTCATGATACCTTTATAAGGATGGGTTATGATGATTCTCAATTAACCCCAACTGATATGCCGATATATGGTTTTTTTGAAGTCGAGTGCCCCGTGGAAGGCATAATTAAGTTGCCGACGACCATAGGTCAGGAACCAAGACAAGCAACACAAATGTTGGATTTTGTAGTGGTAAAGGCTGGATCAACTTACAATGCAATCATGGGAAGAACGGGAATACATGCTTTCAAGGAAGTCCCTTCTTCTTACCATTCAGTGATGAAGTTTCCCACCCGGAATGGGATTGGAGAAGAGAGGGGAGATCAAAAGATGGCAAGGAGTTTTTATGTGGCCTCTCATAGGGCAGATGGAGTTGGGGGCAGGTTCTTCCTATCGAAGACCTGGATATTCGTGAAAATGATGAGAAAAGAGGGAAGTCAACAGAAGATTTGGTTCTGATTCCTTTGGCTCCCGAGGATCCTGAGAAAGTAAGTTTCACTGGAGCATCACTAGAGGAGCCCCTAAGGGGGAAGTTGGTGAAGTGTTTACAAGAGAATAGTGATGTATTTGTATGGTCGACAGCTGATATGTCGGGCATAGATCCGGAACTGATCACTCACAAGCTGAACGTAGATCCAAATCGGAAGATTGTGAAATAAAAGAAAAGAAGTTTTGCTCTAGAGAGGCAAGAAGCTATTAAGCAAGAAGTAGAGAAGCTCTTAGAGGCTGGTTTCATTGAGGAGATACAGTTTCTGGAATGGTTACCAAACCGTGTGATGGTAAAGAAGGCTAATGGAAAATGGAAAATGTGCGTGGATTTCACCGATCTAAATAACGTATGCCCAAAGGACTGTTTCCCGTTGCCAAGGATAGACACATTGATAGATGCTACTGCTGGTCATGAGATGTTGAGCTTCATGGATGGATTTAGTGGATACAATCTGATCAAGATGCATAAGGATGGCATCCCAAAGGTATCATTCATTACTGACTTTGGTGTTTTTTGTTATCTTGTTATGGCATTTGGTCTCAAAAATGCAGGAGCCACCTATCAAAGGTTGGTAAATAAGATTTTCAAGGATCTTATTGGCAAGACTATGGAAGTTTATGTCGATGACATGTTAGTCAATAGTTTAGTAAAGACTGACCACATAACCCATTTGAGGGAAGCTTTTGAGGTCTTGAGACATCATAAAATGATGCTAAATCCTGCAAAGTGTGCTTTCAGAGTGGGTTTTAGAAAGTTTTTGGGACTGATGGTCTCCAATAGAGGAATCGAGGCCAATCCTAATAAAATAAAGGCTATCTTGGATATGGAACCACCGCATTCCATAAAGGACATTCAGAAACTTACGAGAAGAGTTGCAGCTCTATGACGATTCATCTCCAAAACCGGAGAAAAGTGCTTGTCATTCTTTAAATCCTTGAAGAAGGTTAAAGATTTCGTATGGACTGAGGAAAGCCGGGAAGTGTTTGAGGGATTAAAGAAGTATATGGCTCAAGCCCCATTGTTGGCCAAGCCATCTCTGAATGAGGTTTTGTACATATATTTGGTCGTCTCAGAGAATGCCTTGAGCACTGTATTGGTTAAGGAGGAACTTAAAGTCCAGAAACCCATATATTATGTCAATAAAATCTTGCACGGAGCTGAGTTGAATTATTCGACTATTGAAAAATTTTCTCTAGCCCTGGTGATGGCCTCAAGGAAGTTGCATCCTTACTTCCAAGCTCATAAAATTGAAGTGCTAACGAATCAACCTTTGAGAAACATTATTCACAGTCCTAAAGCTAGTGGAAGGCTAATTAAATAGGCTATTGAGTTGGGAGAATTTGACATAAAGTATAAACCACGAATGACGATAAAAGCCCAGGCTTTGGCCGACTTTGTGGTTGAATGTACCATCCCCAATTAAGAAGTCGAGGGGCAGGAAGATACTATACCTCAAGACACGGAAGGTAACAAAGAAGAGGGCGTTAAAGAGAAGAAATACTGGGTTCTCTATTTTGATGGAGCATCAGAAACAAATTCGAGTGGGGCAGGCTAGTTTTACAAAGCCTAGATGGGTTCTTGATTGAATATGCTATGAAGTTAGACTTCCCAACCACAAATAATGAAGCTGAGTATGAAGCTCTACTAGCTGGACTTGGCCTAGCAGGGACATTGAGGGTCAAGAACTTGAAAGTTTATGGAGATTCAAAGCTGGTCATATCCCAGGTCAAGGGAGAGTTTAAGGCAAGAGATGATACAATGGCTAGGTATGTCTGCCTAGTAATGTTGTGATGACTCAGTTTGATGAATATCATGTTTAACACATTCCAAGGGAGGAAAATTATAAGGAAGATGCACTTTCTAAGTTCGCTTCATCAGAGATAGAGAACAGCTCAGGAAGTGTGTACTTCCATGTTTTGAAAACACAGAGCATTGATGTTAAGCTTGTAGCCCCTATAGGCCTGGGGACATCATGGATAGATCCTATCAAGGCCCATATTTAAACTGGTTGGTTCCCAAATGATGTGATTGAAGCCCGACACTTGGCCGTGCAAGCACTGAGGTATTCCTTGATTGTCTGAATTTGTATAAAAGATCTTTTATAGTGCCTTACTTAAGATACCTCAGGCCATGCCAGGCTCAACTTGCTCTAGAAGAAGTACACGAGGGCATATGTGGACAACACTTGGGGAGCAGGGCCTTAGCCCACAAAATCTCCCGCTTAGGCTTTTATTGGCCAGAAATGATGGTTGATGCCAAAGACTATGTGCAGAGATGTGACCGTTGTAAAAAACCTGCCCCTGTAGTAAGGAAACCTCCTAAAATGTTGACTTCCATAAACTCCCCAATGCCATTTGCTATGTGAAGAATGGATATTCTTGTACCTTTCCCTATGGAAACTGCTCAAAGGAAGTTTTTGATTGTTGCGATAGATTACTTTACCAAATGGATTGAAGCTAAACCTTTAGCCGCTAAACCTTTAGCCAAGATCACAACTAAACATGTTGCACAATTCCTGTGGGAAAATATCATGTGCACATATGGAATTCCACGTAACCTAGTCACCGATAATGGAACACAGTTCAACAATGAAGAATTCAGGAAGTATTGCGAGAAGAATGAGATCAAATTGCGGTTTACCTTCGTAGCTCATCCGCAAGACAATGAGCAAGCGGAAGTGGCAAATCATATAACTAGATGGGCTGAAAAAATGATCAAGAAATCCAGAAATAATTGGGTGGATGAAATATTGCCAATACTTTGGGCCTACAGAACTACATTTAGAGTCACAACGGAAGCAACGCCTTTCAAGTTAGCATACTGAGCAGATCAGTCGTACTAGTAGAAATATCACATTCGCCTCCCAGGATCCAAGCTTTTAATGTTGAGGAAAATGAGGAGGGGCAAAGATTAGCCCTGGATCTAATTGATGAAGTACGAGATGAGGCACATGCGAAGATAGTGGAATATCAGAAAAAGGCTTCATTCTACTATAACCTAAGGGTGAAAGAAAGGTTCTTCAAGCAAGGTGACTTGGTTCTGAGAAAGGTGGAAGCTTCTGGAATAGGGCAGAAAGGAAAGCTCACCCCCAATTGGGAAGGGCCATATAAGGTTAAGAGCATTCAAGGGAGAGGAACTTACAAGTTGGAAACCATAGATGGAGAAGAAGTACCCCAAACTTGGCATGCTCAAAAATTGAAAGTTTACTACCTATAGCTTATACGTACTATAGTAGTAAAAAGGTTGAAAAGCACCTTGAAGCTTTGCTTGCTTAGGATTTCATGTGTTAGTTTTATAAGACTATAATTTAGATTCTAGTTCTACGCAGAATTATGTAAGGGATGAATCCCAAGAGTTTCCATAAACTTGTTTTAAGAACTGTTTGGTTCATCTGATCCTAGAACTGTTTAGCTTATGCTATATATGGTTGAGTTTGCTTATCTATTTTAGTACAAGTACGAAGAAATATAAGGGAAAGCTACGAAAAGGCTAGCAAACTAACTCCCATAAAATAGTACAAGTACTTGGAAGAAATAGTAAAAAAGCAAACAAGCAATTTAAGATAACATAATAAACTCTGAAGGGTAATAAGTTCGAAGTATAATAAGTTAATACAGAAAAAGCCACGATGGGCCAATAATAAAAGGAAACTAATCTAGATCCTTAAATAAATCATCATCATCATTCCCCCATCGGTAGCAGTAGGAGGAGGAACAGGCTCGTCTTCCATCGGAGTAGCATCCCGAGGAGGAGAAGTTGTAACCTCAGCGAAAGTAGTAAGAACGGGAGAATGAGGAATATCCTCGAAAGGAGACCCATGCCCAGGAACAGGAGGCACTGGATACGCCTCGAGAGTCACCTCTGGCACCTTCTTCACAATCTCTCCCACGATTTGCTCCCAGCAAGTGGCGAATGTCGCAGGGAAGTTAACATCATACTCAGCGTTGAGGACCTCCTGAAAGTCCTCAGATTCTTTGTAATCAGCTATCACCTCAGCTCGACTCCTCTGAGCCTCCAACTCTAGCCTGCGAACCTTCTCATTTTCTTCAGCCAATTCCTTCTCCACGTCATAGAAGCGAGTGAAGTTAGCCTCGGAGGCCTTAAAATACTCGTCCCTATCCCTTTCATGTTAGTCCTCACCTCCTTTGGGTTATAAAGGGCGATCTGAAGGTAGGTGTTCATCTACAAAAATATGATTAAACACAATAAGTTATGTGTATAGAATAGTAGAAAGCGTAAACACTTAAAGAAGAAGAAGCTTACTGAAGCTATTGCTTGAGCACCAAGACACTCGATCTGTAGGTCATCAGAAGACTCTATGATCTCAGCCCTGTCACATGGCGTAACCACGCTCTCGGACCAAACAGCAGCCGCCTCGGAGCTTCCAACAATAGTGTCCCTCCTCTGTAGCCCCCAGGTCACAGTATAAGGATAGGTATCCTCATTAAGGCTAAGAGGCCTCTCAGATATGAAAGTTGGAACGACCTCTTTAACTGTGACTAAGGGGCCGTCACCAATCCTAATCCGCTTGTCGCGGTGAGTCTCAACTGCGGAGCCCTTAGCAGCACGAGCCTCCCTTTCCTTAAAAATAGTGTCCAGAGCTGCCTTAGTTGCACAAAGATACAGATATATAAGAAAAAATACAGATATGAGAGCGCAATGATGCAAGTTATCAGCTGTGATGGCCTTGATAGCCGCATCTTCATCTATTCCCAATTTTAGGTCTCTTAAAGATCCGTCTATACTTTTTGAAAAATTGGGCCTGAAAAAATGTTCCCAGCCCTCCTCGACATCCAAATAAACATAAAACCGCTCACTTTTCCAAGTTGGATATGAGCGGGATTGGTGCCAAAAACAAAGCAAGAACGGGCCAAGGATCTATGAACTATTTTGACCCATCCTTGATCCTTAGAAGCATTTACAAATTTATATAATTAATGAAAAACACAAATGTTGGGCTCAAAACCGTGTTTACGAGATTGGGCCATGTAATAATGAATAAAACGCCAAGAGTTCGGCGTGAGTTGGGTTGGACAGACACGGGCCTCAGTTAAAAGGCGAAAAACAAAGGGGTGAGGAGGAAGTCGGAAACCGGCATAAAAGGTTTATTTATATATACGAATAGCCCCGGGTTATAGGTAACAGGCCCTCTCATTTGGGCCGGGAGCCTCGGCCCTATAAGGGGCAGAAATACCAAATAAATGAGCTATAGTACCTACTTTTTCAGATTCATTTTTAGAGGGGTAGTTATAAGCATCTAAATGAAGCATGTTAGGGAAGGCTTCGCCAAACTCGGTTAAAAGATCCCTAAGAGAAATAACTAAAGAATGAACTAGAGAATTTTTACCTCGGCTGGCCCTAGAAGGACGGGGAGCAGCTTGAGGAACCTGGGAGTGGGATGAGTCGGAGTCCACCATTAAAATTCTTGTGAAGAGTGCCCATTCAGGAACAAGAAAACGACATTGTGATTTGGATTAAATCTTGATGAAACAATATATCAATAAGAAGTTAAGCATTCTTATTGAGACTAGAACTCATAGGGAATAAAATACATTATTTTTGCTAATTCGAATTGAAAGGTAATTTCTATACGTGCAATTCCCTCAATGCCAGAGGAATTTTTCATATTTTTTTGTACTTCGCAATAAGGATTTGAAAGATTAGGTTCTTTTTGAAAGAGATATGTCCTAAGTCCAATCATGTATGAGGATTTAGGAATAACTTTTATGTAATCTGTTTTGATTTCATTGATAATAATAAAAGACTTGTTTTGTTTTTATTGCGGGCTCTATCTATTTTAAGTGTTTAAATAAGATATACCACAGTTTAGAGTAAAGCTTTTTATGGATTGTGATGAGATCATAATAATGAGACCTAAAAGATGATAACTCTAAACTTAAATAGTTCCTGGTCATAGGATTACTAACTGGTAATTAATAATCCGCAAAGACCGGTACATACTATGTTCGCTTCATTATGAAGGATGTCTGTTCTCATAGACATTTGTGTGGTGACACTATAACTAGTATGTAGGTGCTTATTATAGAATAAGTTCACTGAACATGACTCACACAGCTGAACAACTGATGGAGTTCACTCACGTGTCAGCAGTTGTTCACATAGTGATAGTTGTACAAGTATCCTTAGACTTGAGGTCATCATAGTCATCTTGTGTACACTGAACTATGCTTTGGTTTAGTTCTTAGTCTCCAGGGACAATTATAAGGGCTCTACTGGGTATAGGAATTTGTACACGAAGATAGTGTATGATCAATAAAGGATCTACCCCTTCCAGTGAAGGAAGAGAATGTTCAATGCTGATCCACTTATGCTAGTTCAGGAATCTCTGGCCAGAGTGAATGAAATTAGAAAGGAGTTTCTAATTTACATTAAATAGAACTAAGCATAGTGAATGGAAAGCAAGTGATTAAATAAGATAGGCTTGACACAAGTTCCATGCCTTGTATTTAATCGTGACATTGCAGGGTAGAAGGAATTAATTATACGGTAATTATTCACTGAATAGGTTCTTGGTATTCTAAGCAGTGAATTCGCATTATCCGGATAGTCGCGATATGCTGAGAAGTATCCCTCACGATGTAGAATAAATATGATTAATTAATTAATCATATTTAATGAATTAGAGAATTTATATAAATAATGATAAAATAGTTTTATTATTATTTATTTCTACTACTGGCTTAATATTGAACCTACAGGTCACACCAAAAAAGAGAATGATTTAATGGTGGAGGAATTAATTAATAATGGCTGATAATTATTTATTTATGAAATAAATAATTAATTGGCAAATTTAATAATTGATTAAATGAGATTTAATTGATTTTAAATTAATTAAGAAAAGTTCTTAACATTATTAATTAAGAATTTAATTTTTGGAAATTAAATCAAGAGAGAGAATTATTTCTAAAGTGTTTAGAAAAAAGATTAATAATTAAAAGGTGTTTTAATTATTAGTGAGAATAATAAAGGGTTAATAATAATAATAGTTTATGGGAAAATTTTCAGCTGAAAATTTTGCCTATAAATATACTATTATAAACCCTATTTTTGCCTCAACCTAAAAATTTACCTAACCCTAGTTCTCTCCACCTCCTCCTCCTTCATTATATCGATTTCTTGGTGGATACAGGTAGAGTGCTTCACACTTGAGGAGCAGCTGCTAGGGATCTCCGCTCGTTGTTCTTGGATCGCTTTTAAAGGTTGGAAAATGATCCCTCGATTTAAATCATGATCTATATGCGTATTATATGGATTTTATATCAATAAAAATGTTTTACCATGCTTCCGTGATGGTTAAAAGCAGTTTATCCTTGAAGGAAACAGTGGGAGCAAAATTGAACTTGATGAAGTTCAAGAAGCACAAACTACTACGGATCAAGTGGAAACACCTGTTCAGACTGAACAACCTTCTGTGGAACAGCCCATTCGTAGGACAGGGAGAGTGTCTCGCCAACCTGAGAGGTATTATGGCCTTGTCATTGAGAATGGCAATGAGTTGTCAATCATTGATGATGACGACCCTGTGACCTATAATGAGGCTATGAGTAGTGTTGACTCAGAGAAATGGCATAGTGCCATGAAATCCAAAATGGAATCTATGTATACCAACCAAGTATGGACTCTGGTTGAGGCGCCTGAAGGTGTTAAGCCTATTGGGTGCAAGTGGGTATACAAAAGAAAGATTGGAGCAGATGGCCAGGCGGAGACCTATAAGGCCAGGCTCGTGGCAAAAGGATTCAAACAAAGGCAAGGGATTGACTTTCATGAAACTTTTTCGCCTATAGCCCTGTTAAAATCAATTCGGGTTTTGCTTGCAATTGCTGCTTACTACGACTATGAGATCTGGCAAATGGATATGAAAATGGCCTTCCTCAATAGGGAACTTGAGGAGGAAGTGTATATGACACAGCCAGAGGGTTTTCTTTCCAAGGGAAATGAACACCTAGTGTGTAAGCTGCTGCGAACCATATATGGTTTAAGGCAAGCTTCTCGTAGATGGAACATCCGTTTTGATGAGACAATCAAAGAGTTTGGTTTTATCAAAAATATAGATGAACCATGTGTCTACAAGAAGGTTAGTGGGAGCGCGGTAACATTTCTTGTATTGTATGTAGATGACATACTTCTTATAGGAAATGATATACCGATGCTGCAATCAGTCAAAGTATGGCTATCAAAGAACTTCACCATGAAGGACTTGGGAGAAGCATCCTACATTCTCGGTATGAAGATCTATAGAGATAGATCTAGAAGAATGATAGGTCTTACCCAGGGTACATACATCCAGAAAGTGCTTAAAAGGTTTAGCATGGAAAAATCCAAAAGTATCTCATACCGATGAGCCATGGAGTGTCCCTTTCCGAGAAAATGTCTCCTAAGACACCCGAGGAAAGAGAGCGTATGAGTATGATTCCTTATACTTCAACAATAGGATCTATCATGTATGCGATGTTGTATACAAGGCCTGATGTTGCTTATTCAATTAGTATGACGAGCAGATATCAGTCCAATCCAGGTGAAGACCACAGGAAAGCAGTGAAAAACATCCTTAAGTACTTGCGAAGGACTCAGGACATTTTTCTTGGTTTTGGTGGTGAATCTGAGTTGAAAATAGAGGGTTATACTGACTCTAGTTTTCAATCAGAAAGTGATAGCAAATCCATGTCAGGGTACGTGTTTACTATGAATGGTGGTGCGATTAGTTGGAAGAGTTCCAAACAGTCTACAACGGCTGACTCCACAGCGGAAGCAGAATATATAGCTGCAAGTGAAGCTGCAAAAGAAGCCGTTTGGATGAGGAAATTTGTTTCTGAGTTGGGAGTTGTTCCTAGCGTTGAAGAGCCTATTGTGTTGTATTGTGATAACAACGCAGCAATAGCACAAGCCAAGGAACCTAGGTCTCATAAAACTTCCAAACATGTCCTGCGGCGCTTTCATCTGATTAGGGAGATTGTTGAAAGAGGAGATGTCAACGTCGAGATAGTTGACACACATAACAACATAGCAGACCCTTTAACAAAGCCACTTTCTCAAAGTCACTTTGATCGTCATAAAGACAAGATGGGTATTAGATACCAGAGTGATTGGCTTTCGTACAAGTGGGAGATTGAAAGAGATATGTCCTAAGTCCAATCATGTATGAGGATTTAGGAATAACTTTTATATAATCTGTTTTGATTTCATTGATATTAATAAAAGACTTGTTTTATTTTTATTACGGGCTCTATCTATTTTAAGTGTTTAAATAAGATATACCACAGTTTAGAGTAAAGCTTTTTATGGATTGTGATGAGATCATAATAATGAGACCTAAAAGATGATAACTCTAAACTTAAATAGTTCCTGGTCGTAGGATTACTAACTGGTAATTAATAATCCGCAAAGATCGGTACATACTATGCTTGCTTCATTATGAAGGATGTCTGTTCTCATAGACATTTGTGTGGTGACACTATAGCTAGTATGTAGATGCTTATTATAGAATAAGTTCACTGAACATGACTCACACAGCTGAACAACTGATGGAGTTCACTCACGTGTCAGCAGTTGTTCATATAGTGATAGTTGTACAAGTATCCTTAGACTTGAGGTCATCATAGTCATCTTGTGTACACTGAACTATACTTTGGTTTAGTTTTTAGTCTCCAGGGACAATTATAAGGGCTCTACTGGGTATAGGAATTTATACACGAAGATAGTGTATGATCAATAAAGGATCTACCCCTTCCAGTGAAGGAAGAGAATGTTCAATGTTGATCCACTTATGCTAGTTCAGGAATCTCTGGCCAGAGTGAATGAAATTAGAAAGGAGTTTCTAATTTACATTAAATAGAACTAAGCATAGTGAATGGAAAAGCAAGTGATTAAATAAGATAGGCTTGACACAAGTTCCATGCCTTGTATTTAATCGTGACATTGCAGCGTAGAAGGAATTAATTGTACGATAACTATTCACTGAATAGGTTCTTGGTATTCTAAGCAGTGAATTCGTATTATCCGGATAGTCGCGATATGCTGAGAAGTATCCCTCACGATGTAGAATAAATATGATTAATTAATTAATCATATTTAATGAATAAGAGAATTTATATAAATAATGATAAAATAGTTTTATTATTATTTATTTCTACTACCGGCTTAATATTGAACCTACATGGTCACACCATAAAAGAGAATGATTTAATGGTGGAGGAATTAATTACTAATGGCTGATAATTATTTATTTATAAAATAAATAATTAATTGGCAAATTTAATAATTGATTAAATGAGATTTAATTGATTATAAATTAATTACGAAAAGTTCTTAATATTATTAATTAAGAATTTAATTTTTGGAAATTAAATCAAGAGAGAGAATTATTTCTAAAGTGTTTAGAAAAAAGGATTAATAATTAAAAAGTGTTTTAATTATTAGTGAGAATAATAAAGGGTTAATAATAATAATATTTTATGGGAATTTTTAGCTGAAAATTTTGCCTATAAATATACTGTTATAAACCATATTTTTGCCTCAACCTAAAAATTTACCTAACCCTAATTCTCTCCACCTCCTCCTCCTTCATTATATCGATTTCTTGGTGGATACCGGTAGAGTGCTTCACACTTGAGGAGCAGCTGTTAGGGATCTCCGCTCATTGTTCTTGGATCACTTTTAAAGGTTAGAAAACGATCCCTCGATTTAAATCATGATCTGTATGCGTATTATATGGATTTTATATCAATAAAAATGTTTTACCATGCTTCCGTGATGTTTAAAATCCTACACTTTTTGACCAATAGCTACATAAACACATATTACATTTTGTCCTTGTTTCCAGAAAATCCTTGAAGGTGGGGGAAGGAGATGAAGATTCAACGAAATCTTCTAAGAAAACCAAGGAGACGGTGAAAACTGTGACGACACAAGAAGCCGAAAATCGCATTGTGATGGAAAAGAAAGAGAGAAAATATTGCAGAGTGAAGGGATAAATTTTTGTGAAAGTGAAGTGTGAAAAATGAACTCACACTCCACTTATTATATAGCCCTTCATGAGGGAACTCAACCGTTATTGGACTAAAAAGAAATGGGCCTGTCAAGCCACAAAAGACGGGAAACCCGTAAAATTTGAATTTTAGAGTATCCTACCAAATTCGAAAAGGATCTAGAATATTCTTTGCCAAAAAACCTGAATTTTGTGAAAAGACCACAAGGAAAAATATGCAGAGGTCAAACCATGTCTAGGAGACATCATTCCTAGGCGTGGTTAAAACCATGTCTCCTAGGCGGGGGTTACCCACGCCTAGGATAGATCGAAGGATAGAGGAGGTCAAACCACGTCTAGGAGACATCATTTCTAGGTGTGGTTAAAACCATGTCTCCTAGGCCAGGATTACTCACGCCTAGGATATATTGAAGGAATGAAGATCCAAACTGCGCCTAGGAATATATTGAAGGAATGAAGATCCAAACCGCGCCTAGGAATCATAATTCCTAGGCGTGGTTCACAAGGTTGCTTCCTAGGAGGGGTGACCCACGCCTAGGATTTATTGAGGCATGAAATCCAACCACGCCTAGGAGACATAATTCCTAGGCGTGATTCAAAAGTTGCTTCCTGGGCGGGGGTAACCCACGCCTAGGATTTATGGACGGATAAAAACCAACCACGCCTAGGAGATACAATTCCTAGGCATGATTCACAAGTTGTCTCCTAGGCGAGGGTGACCCACGCCGTGGAAGCATGGGGAGGAAGCCAACAACGCCTAGGAGACAATGTTCCTGAGCGTTGTTGGTAACATGTCTCCTAGGCGGGGGTGACCCACGCCTAGGATGCATGGCACCATAAAAAGCCCATTTTCTGATTATTTAATTAATCAAAAAATGGGCTAAAATCAGAAAAATGCTAAAAATTCCCAAAAAATAGGGGGGAAATCCCAAAAATTCAGGAAAATTAGAAAATAATTTTGAAAATTATTTTTGATAAAATATTATTGAAAAATTAAAGAAAAAGTACCTTTGAGTATCAGAATTCTTGGAAATTGGGGAAAAATCCCAGAAATTAAGGGAAAATTCCTGTAAATTGGGGAAAAATCCCAGAAATTCAGGAAAATTCCTGTAAATTGGCAGGGGTAATCCCAGAAATTAAGGGATAATTCCTGTAAACTGGGAAAAATCTCAGAAATTAAGGGAAATTCCTGAAAAATACCAGAAAATTCCTAAAAAAAGGAATAAGGTAAGGAAAGTTATAGGGAGATTCTAAAATAACCCTGAAGCCATGTGCAAGGCAAATCATTGTAAATGTGTAGGTCGCTCCACACTTTACGCAAAAATGATACCCTGTAAGGGAACAAATTAACTTAACTTCTACGAAATCTTTTACGGTTTCCCAGAAGTTGGGGGACAAATGATAGGGGGTTTATACTGAACTATTCGTTTGAAGTATATACTATTATAATAATCATTTGAGAATCTTGAATGCATGTTTTCAGATTGTCTGTGATAGGGGTGAAATAAACCTTAATTACATCATTAGTGTTGCATTAATTATGTTTAAAACTACAAGGCCCATTAAAGAAGGCCATATGTATGACATTTAGACCAAGAAGGTCAATACATTGATCAGGCCCAAGAAGGTTAACACATTGATCAGGCCTGATTGAACAAAGAAGGCCCAATAACCCTGAATATTTATTAATTTCGTAATTAATAAATAGGAAAGATTAACAGCTAATTGAATGAGTCCAATCAGTAATAAAAAATCTATAAAAGATAGTCTTGAGGGCACCTACACCAACAAGAAGTCTGATTCCTTCATTTTAGGACTTCAAAGTCCATCGAAAGTCTGAGACTTGTTCAACAAGTCTCCTAACCCTAGTCCAATTCAAGGACTCCCAACATCTATATAAGGGTTTTCACCCCTCCTCTCAGAACTACATTTTTTGGCTTGATTCTCTAATTCACAGAGATAGGTAGACATCTCGTAAAGGCAGAGTTAAGCTACGAAACACGAGAGTAGTCATTAAAGGCCTTGAGCTCCTGAACCTCAGTAATAAATACAGCAGTTAATACACCTTAAGTTTTTATCCATAACAGTATGTATATTATATATATTAGACAATCTAGTATCAAATGGGATAGTAGAAGATTAGATTGTCAAGATCCTTATATAATATAATAAAGGTTCACAGTCTAAGTGGTGTTAGATAAACCACTGGAAGGGCTGAAGTGTTATTTAGAAATAGTATATCTTTACTATTAAATAATACTTAAATACTTTGTGTATATTGAACGGGATCAAAATAATTGAATAATTCTTTCTTTTATTCTGACAATAAAGAAGAACTAAGATTCTATGATATTAATATTGTTTAGGTTCTTAATCCAGATATATTGATTGACACTTGTATTTAATGCACATGCCTTGATTCATAAATTAAGTAATTTATTTTAAATTATGAATTTATGTATTGGGCAATGGCATTATATAAAGAGTGGGATATTGATTATAAAAGGAAACCGTGTCCAAAAAATATATTCGGGTGATGATGTCCTCTTGAAAGCTCATAAAGATAAGTGTGCTTTAGTCATGCAGGCAGATTTGTTCTTGCACAATTTTAAGGTTGAGTGGATGATCAAGAATAAAAGATATTGGTTAAATTAATTGTTAGAAGTTAATTTAATTAATGGACATGCGATATCTTAAATATGGGGAATTTAATAAGCAAATAATATGGGAGCCAAATTAAATAATTAATTTACAGGAGTAGGAAAGGTAGTGCAAATATTAATTCTTTAGTGGATTGAATTATATTTAATGACATTGGCATGGCCCAGAATGTCATTGAGAGGCCCGAACTAAGTGTCCATGATCCCTACTATAGCCTATAAATATTCTAATTCTCCTGAAGCTAGAAGTGGTGAGAACACGAGAACACAAAAATGAAATAAGATTCTAGGGTTTGAGAGAGGTAGCCATTTATCTCAAGGAACCAACTAGGGTTTTGAAATTTCAGAGCTTTAAGGAGAGGTACACCTTGGGAGATCGAAGCCCACACTTCGTCCAAGGAGAATCAGGGAATACAATAGAAGACGTGGATTTGAATCGCTTGCGCCGTAGCGATTAAGGTCAATGTTCCGTTCGCACTCATTAATTTTATATCATAAAATGCAGGGCCGAGATTATATTGTTCCAACAACGTAGCTTGGGATTTTTAGCATACCTCTCAAGAAATCATGTTAAGTTCTTCACATTATCTAACCTTGTCATGGTAAATAGTACAGGCTTATTCTTATTCTTTATTACACAACTAAAAATGGAAAATAATAATAACCGAGTTAGATGCTATATAATTTAGGCTAAAAGGTGTGCACTAGTGAGAAAGAGAAAAAATAAAATGTTTGCTATGTAAAGTGTGTATGACTCTCATACTGTCCAACAATATCCTTGCTACAATGTTTAAAAACAAAAAAAAATAGAATTTATAGTTAAAGATGTATCTTGTAAATAAATATATTTAGTTTTAGTAAACAAATTGAGTTAAGTACTACCTTCCAGCTATCTCCTAGAATGTACATGCTAATGATGAGATTAATATGATTTATAGCAATAAGATTAGATGTGAATTGACCAGTGAAGTGATATTTTTTATTAAATTTCTCCCGGTAGATGTCTAAACCAGAATATTTTGTTTTCTCTAAAGCATGAACAATGGTGTACTGCAACAAGTGACACTGTTATAAAATCAAAGCTACAAAGAGATATCTAATTAAAATGGCACAAATATTCATATAAAAACAAAAGGTATAAATGCATACAATTGAAAACCAATCCAACTAGTGTTAGGAAATGCCCAACAGTACTTTATGAGATGTGCAAGCGCAGGTAGGCAGATTTATGGCGGTGGTGGTCGCTCGTTCTACCAAATTTTTGAAAACCATAAGGGAAGCAAGCATCAAGACATCAAAATTCTAAATTTTTTAAAAAATTGGGTGAACTACTAAATTTAAATGAAGCTTACCTTTTCTGAGACAACAAAAATAGCTTGTACAGGCATCATACCATGGAAAGGTAGAAAAGTAGCCCAATCCCAAAATTGTATACCTCAAATTTTTATCTTTTCATCAAATTTTCAGTATCTGAAATCAATCGAGACACCTAATCATTCCAAAAACCCTAGTCAGTAACCTAATTACTCAAACACCCTAATTAGTCAAATATAAATAAATAACTAATCAAAATGGAGGGAAGAAGATGTTAAGAAATACAAAGCCCTAAATATTACCTCCTAATCTAATAAAAAATTAAAAATGAGAAGTCCAAGAAGAGTGAAGAATGAAAAGTTTGTAATTGTTTTTGTATTCAGTCAAGAAGGGAGAGAGAGGGTGTACAGACCGTAAACAAGGAGGGTCGGTCTTACTTTTGAGACGTTGTTTGAAGAGAGACGGAGCAAAGAGAGGGGATTGAGAGAGAGTGTTCGAGAGCGGGTTGATAGAGATTTTTCCGAAGTCTTTTCTCAGGGAATATATATAAGTGTCTTCTCATTTGGAAGGGGAATACTACCCAAATATTTGACATAGTGAATGGTGCATAACTTTTTATTTTAATTTTTTATTTCAATTATTTAATTATTATTTATTAAATAAAATAAATATATTTTTGTATTCATGTACAAAAAATTATAAAATTTGAATTATATTATATCTTACATTTTTTATTCACTAAAAGAACCATAAAATAATTTTAATAGTAATTTATAATAATATTTTCACTTTAATATTTTAAAAATTAAAAAAGTAGCTAATGTAACACCAAGTGCTGGTGTTATATATTCTGTAACACCGTATTTCTGTGCAACACTATATTTATTGCTATGGTAACATTAATTGAGAGCCTTTACAATAGAACAAAAATTTCGTAGTTATTGTAACGATTTCTGTAACACTTGCATTACAGTAGCCCACTTATGACGTAGTGTAAGAATTTCATTTCTGTTTCGAATTTTGTATTTTTAAAATTTTAAAACCTTGGGTTGGATTATTTTCGCAAAGATTTTCAAAAGTGATATTGTTTTTAAGGAAAACATATTTTCTTAAAATGCCCATTGATTCTTGAGAAAATCCGTAAGTCAATTTGTTACTTGTTGAGTTGTCTAGCTCACTCTTTTCTAATATTTTCGGTTCGTACGTGTGAAACTTTATAAGATTGTGGATATGAACTTGTGAATTTCATGCTAAATAATTTGATACAATTTATTTGATAAGATTTCTATTGCTTCTAGAATATTTTTGTTTAGTACAAGATATTGGTTATTGTATTCGTGAAGATGTATCTCTGATTTTTATGGTTTTGATTTATAAGTCTGACCGTTGCTTTGAGTACTTTCATGTAAATTTTTATCTATTGAATAAAAAAAATAATATATTTTGGTTTCGATTTAGATTTAATAGTCCAAAAAATTCGAGCTATTACAGTTGGTATCAGAGCAGATTATCCTTCCTAGTGTATTATATATGGGACTAATACATTTCATAGGATTCGATCTTGTGGACCATAGTTTAAGTTTGCCTTATAGGATATCAAAGATAGACGTGTCAAGAACTTTAGGATTGTTGTGAATTTGGGGACTAAATTATTTTTAAGGAGGGTAGAATGTAATATCCCGTAATTTTTGGGATAATATTGACAATAGAATAATTGAATGAAAAATATTAAAATTTGATGAATATTAGGATATTAAACTTGGGTTAGAATAATGGGCCTAAAATTTGGATCATATTTTAATATGGATGTTAAAAATCAAGCCTATATTTTGATGATTTGCAAATCACATTGCATAATTATGTTAAGACAAACAGTAGCCTTCAACGGCTAGCCATCCTAAGGGATAGCCGTTTAAGGAGTTTCTCATCAACTGATGAGATTTTTATAACATTTTTCTGTGAGATTCTTTGTTATAGATAACTATGCTGTTATTTATTCAGCATTCATGTTGACTCAGGATAATCTAGAATAGGGTGGCTAATTATAAATACTCGATGCCATGTAATACTAATTAAATGAAAGTGAGCTACCAACTATTAAGTGAAGCTACAACATCAACGGCTAACTACATCAACCCAACAACGGATGACCTTCTGTCAACGATTAAGCAAATCACATAGCTGGTGATAGTTGTTGGATATTTAATGCTATAAAATGTAACACAGAGGGGGGTGAATGTGTTTTTTGGATTTTTCTTTATCTTAAGCTTTATGGATAATGGTTTGAACAAAGAAATTTAAGAAATATAGATATTGTGCTTAACATAATTCACACAAACATAATATATCAAAACTTACTTAATTATATTAATCAAGTTTGCCTTGCTGCAAATCTGTGTTCTTGAGAAAATAAGAACTCGGCTGCTTTCTTGAGAGAATACAAGAAAATCTAGATATATTTATTACTTCTAAACTAAGGACCCGTGCATGCTTTATAGAATAGCAACACGGGTTTAAAAAACTTGCACTAAAATGTACTAGACCAATTTCTATAGAAATCTTGTCTATTTCCTTTCCTGGTATTAGCAAATCTGTGCAGAATCTTGCAGGTCTGTGACCACCCTTTGTCTAGATCTTGTATTCTTCAAGCTGCTTTTATAGACTTTCCAATTCAGTGAATGCATTATTTGTTGACTGATAATCTTGAATCTTGAACTTGTCTGTATTCTGAATTTGAGATAGTATGTCGAGATCTCCAATTGTTCTATAGAGACGTGACATATGTGATAAGTATATTTGACTTGTCGAGGTCTCCAGTTTTCTATATAGGTATATTTGACTTGTCGAGGTCTCCGAGTTCTCTATAGGTATATTTGACTTGTCGAGGTCTCTAGTTTTCTATATGTGAAATGACTTGTCGATATCTCTGAGATCTCTACATGTAGAAATGACTTGTCGATATCTCTGAGATCTCTATATGCACAATTTGTCTTATCGATATCTTTGAGATCTCTATATAAGAGATTGACTTGTCGATATCTATAATTATTAATATCTTCATTTGACTTGTCAATATGTCTGAGATCTCTACATGTAGAAATGACTTATCGATATTTTTGAGATCTCTATATGCACATTTGACTTGTCGATATCTCTCAGACTTCTCTATAAGCCATTTTAGACTTCTCTAGAAGTCATTTTGGACTTCTCAAATGACTTCTCGATATACCTTGATCTGTGACTTGTCGATATCTTGACTTAGAACATTTTTCATAGAACATCATTATTCAACTCCAAACTTCTACATCTTTTCTCTGAGGCGTGATCATGACTTGATCTTCTTCCAGGGTATATTGCTTATCTTGAAACGATTCACAGAAAAATCTTGCAGTCTAATCTACTAAACACTTTTACAGACTTAAGGAATACAGTTACAGAATAAAAATATTGATTATCATACAACTTAATCTTAGGTTTTTTAATTTGACTTAGTCTTGTTATTATATAGGCATGTCTTGCACAACAATCTCCCCCAATTTATGAGAAGATTACTTATCATAAATTCATGCTCGATAAAAAGACTAACCCCAAGCTAAAATCAAATACAATAAATTGACAGATTTAAATAAGAAATAAATTGTTTATAAATTGATCAATTACATCAGTTTAAAGTTACAAACATCAAGTAAATTTCTCATAACCAGGTTCTTTCCTGATGAGGTCCTTAAGATTTACTAGCACTTGAAGTTCTTCACTAATTTATGTCCCTTTTAAGGCTTCCACCAGTTTGAGCCATTCATCCAATGAGTAAATGTTGAGATATTTAACCATGGATCTTGAAAATCTGCCAACTACAATATTCACAACATGTCCATCTTTTGAAATTCAACTCAACCCCCTTGCCTTTATTTTATTAGATTTTTATTCAAACATTTCAATTTCCTTGGCATATTGCCTTTCTCTTTCTTCCCTCTCAGCCTTGATCCTAGCACGCCTTAAATCCCTTTCTCTCAACCTTTCAAACATCACAGCCTTCCACATCCTTGTGCTTGAATCTTTATCCTTCATCAAACTTATCACTCTCTTCAATTTTGTGGTTGAAAATGTTTCCATTACTTCTATGCTAAGCACCATGAAGGAGCCATCCAAGTAGTAGATTCTAACTTCTTCCAGAGAGACAACCCAAACTTTTCTATCTCCTCAGGTAATTGTTGGTGATAGTCATCATCTTTTATGCTCCCATTTATAGGTAGAAAATCTACTTGATTGAAGCACTTCCAGATAGCACCAATAATGGCTTGATTTTTTTTAGGTTTTCTCCCAACAGTTTTGAAGTGAGTCTTGATTGGAGGCTTGAATGAAGGTATATTTGATATTTTCTTCAAAGAGATATGGCTGGTTGTGATTGGTATTTTGAGTAACGAATTTGCAGTTTGTTTGTACAGGTATTTAGGCTTTAAGGTTGGAGTTTGTTGAGTGTTTGATTTGATAGGTTTGAGGGTTTGAGTTAGAGTGATTTGGATTTCTTGGACTTTCTTCTGTTTTGTTCCTTCCTCTCCATCCTTTCTCTTCCATTTGTTATTATCCCTCTCTTTCTTCTCTTCTTTCTATTTTTTCTTCTCCACCACCTTGCTACCAGCTGCTTTACTAGACTGACTTGGATTTAAGACTGAAATGTTTTGACCATCTTTCTTTTGCTCATCATCATCCAAGTAATCTCTAGTGTTGATTTGAGTTTTGGGTAGTATGGTTTCAGCAATTGTCAAATATCTTCTCAGAATCTTGATAATTTCTTCATCTTTAACAATCTTCATCTTCTTTGTCCTCAAGTCAATCTCCAATGTCATGATCAATCTTAAGTTTCCCATAACACAATACTTAGGGATCATGAATTGTTTACATTTTCTAGTTGTAGAGCAGATGTAGGACACCCCTTTAAATAGTTGAAGATAGGCTTCAGAAAATGCAATAATTTGTGCCTTTTTAAGCTCTCCAAGTAGTTTAGTGTCCTCTGGAATCATCATGTAGACTTTCTCAATAATGACATCCAGCTCAGATGCTCTCTTGGATTGAATATTTGAGAGAGACACTTGCAAACCCATATCTACACCACATTCATTGACATTGGCAACTATTCTCTTTTCTATGAAATTTCCATTTGTCACTGACACCACTCTCAGAAAGTTTATATTTTTAACCAAATCCCTTTTGTATGTGATGTAGTTGTTGTTTATATAAACTCTCGGTGTTGTAAGCAATTCATTGAACTTCTTGTCAAGGTAGGGTCTTTCTACAGCTAATTGAAGTTTGTCTTTACCAACATCATGAGTGGTTTGACTTGTGCATTTTGGCTTGGTCACCATCTCCCCCTTAGTATGGTTAGCAGGCATAATGATTGAAGGTAGAGGGATCTGGGATCTTACTGAGTGACTTAATTCTGGAAGTGGTACATTTAAGGCTCCTATGATAGCTCCCAAAGAAACTGAATTTTCCACTTGGAGATTTTTATGGGAATCTATCAAGGACTTAATGTCCTGTTGTTGAGACTGAACCAGAGTGGTGAGACCACTGACTTGAGCTGAAATAGAATCATTTGAAGCTTGAAGAGATGAGACGTGAGCTTGTAAATACTGGATTTGCAGATTGTTGGATGTTGATGGTATGGATTATGAGCTGTGAGAGAGAGATGTACCAAAGGTGGCCTGAACTGAGTTCTTGATTTCCTCCATCAATAAGGTTGAAGGCTCATATCTTGCTTGATGAAGTTGCTCCAACTTGACCTTTGTGTCATTGTTACTTGTAATTTGTTGTTGAACAACCTCATGCAAGGAAATAAATGATTGCCTTAGATTCTTGATGTTGGTCTCTACACCAGTTAAACTGAACTTTGCCATCTTTTCTACAAACATGTTGAATTTGTTCTTGATCTTAATCTGAGATGGCAGAAGTGCATTAATCTTGCCCATAAACATCTTCCTTATCTTTTCTTAATGTCTACCCAGAGTTTGTTCCAATACTTTACCAATGAAGTGGAAAGCCTTTAGTTGTGCCTTATAGACCTCTGTAATAGCATCATACACCTCCTGTGAAGTGAGGGCCTTGATATTGCTACTTAAAATAGTGATGTATTCCTCTCTAAATCTAGCCAAGGCCTCATCCATGGTAACATTAAAATCTTTAGACATCCAGGCATCAATATTCCCATCCCGCTGAGCTTCATTAGCTATCTTGATCTATTGAGCTTCAACTTCTTCCTTGTAGGACAACAAGATTGCTTGATAGTCCTGATTGGACATGTCTGTGGTGAGTAGCTGTTGGGTAATGTTTTACAATCCTGCTAATTGGTCTACTAGAAGATCATCCATTATAATTGGATGAGTCTGTGCATCCTGCAGCCATTGTGATATTAAGTGTGAGGTGGATGGTTGATTTGAAGTGTTTAGGTTTGGTGAGATGTGTTTGAGGTAGAGGGTATGAAGGTAAGAACATAACATGTGACAGAAGTCACAGTTGTTCTCACAGTTGGACTGTGGTTGTGACGGTGTGTTGTTCACCAATAGTGGGAACCTCCATTTGATTGGAGGGGATGTGACCAGGTTACTTTCATGTACCTTGCTCTCAAACCCTGGTTCTTCTTGCAAAGAACTAGAACTTGAATCACTACTGGAAATTGGCTAATTGACATTGGTTTTTGATCGATGTCTGAACACTTTTCTACTGATGTCTTTATGGGTGATGTTAAAAATCACCACATTAGACATCGCTTTCTAGCCGATGTCTGAGATAATATTAGACATCAAATTTTTGATAATTTATGATGTTTATATATCCTTTTTCCTCATAAATTACATGAGTTTTAATTATATATTTATATTTTAATAGTGTTAGAGATATTTGAACCTATAGCTGATATAGTATAAATCAACAAAAACATCATTTTTTAGAAAAGAAATTGATGCATATGTTTACTATAGACATCAATTATTTTTATGGGATTCGATGTCTTGAATCTACTTAAGCATCAATTAAAACCGACGTGTAATAAGATATCTAATATCAATTCTGCTAAGTAAATTGATGTAAAAGTTGGTAAGAGACATCATTTTATTTTAACATCAGCTTTTTATTCTGGTTTCCGACATCAATTTTGGTTTTCATTTTCATGTAAAATCGATGTTGTTATATATTAGTAACATCATTTACTTTGAATCAACTAATGTCCAAAAAAGCAAAAAAATACCAAAATAACCATAGATCAATTTGTCATTCATACCATACACCAAACATTCATACTATGATCCCAGGAAATTACATAATTTGCAAAACCAATATCAATCTTAACTACGTACTAGAGCTAAATTCAAACTACATTATCATACACAAACACATATGTTCTCCTAACTTCCCACATCTTAAACAAAAATATAAAATTTTATTGCTCTTGGTTCTTCACGGTAATCTCGGGCAAGGTGAACTCTTCCTGCACATTTGAAGCATTGACGGCCCTGAAAAATTTCAAAGAAAAAAGATTATTAGAATACACCATATTTAAAATCAAGAGCACTTATTTTTTATAAATACAAGCAGCAGCCTAATCAAGATTCAAGAAGCATCCTGAAGAACAGCAAGTGTGACCAAAGCTAATTGCCACATAACAGTAAATCCCATCACAAATCCAGAAACAAAAGTTGCCATATAGGGAATAAAATTCCGTAACTGCATAAATTATAAAGAGCAAGTGCAGGGCAATGTAGACACCATATAATGTGAAACAGAGCATAAATACAGAGACACATTAAAGCTTATATCTAAAGTTATTCAATTTTATTATTTCAAACTATTATCTTTTCGCTAATAACATCTTGAACCATGACAACATTAGTGTTAATCACAAACACAACATCTGAAGTCCTAACTTCAGTATCGAAAAATTGAACTTCTTGATTCAATGCTGATTGTAAGTAATCAATCTTTATTTTAGTTGTTTGTCTCTCTCCAGTCCACATCCAACAAGATATCTCTGTAAAGAACCTAAGAAACACAGGCAAAGAATAACCATGAACTAAAAATACTAAAATTATAACATTAAGTAGAAACTAAATAATTTAAACAACATGAAGGTAAACACTTATGATGTGTGATGTAATTTTCTAAAAATCTACAGCATTAAGAACTCGGTTTGAACTTCCAATTTCCAAAATCTATTCAGTTTTTTAGAAATTTCCAGTTTCTAAAAATCTACAGCATACGTTGGACCTTTTGAAATTCTGAAACGTGTCGGCAAGGTAGCTTACTGTTACTCCCTAACAATATAAAAAGAATTACAGAAGGGGGGTTTGAATGTAATTCTGGCTACTTTTTAAGATTTTAAAATAGTTTTAACTTGATAAATATAACAGTGTTTGATTAGCAATGGTGCCGAATAAAAGAGTGATAGAAATCAAAACACTAAGTAATAAAAATACAAGCTCTTAAAACTTTCTGGTGGATTTCAAAGTATCCACCAGAGATATATATATATCAATTGAGAACCCTGTGAAGCTTTGAATAGCTCAAAAGTGCTTTACAAGTTTGAACAAACAAAACTATAGAGAAATGCTTACAGAATACAGCTTGATATGTTTCTCGGAAAATAAGCTTGCTTAGTTAATTGTTCTACTTGCTACACTTGGTTTATATATCACCAAGTTAGATGACAATAAGACAAGATAATAAAACAAATTTTATCTAGTCTAAAATCACGCTGCTTCATTACTCTTTCCAATATCTTTGACTGTCTTCACAATTGCATGGAAATGGTAATGCTTTTTTGTTATCCAATACCTGCAATTAGGCTGCCACATTCCATTTGCAAACACCCAAAGCATGTGACTGTGTTGTCACTGTCAACAGCTATTTAAATTAGATCATCCGTCGGGACATTGTTGATCATCCGTCAGGAGCTTTTGCTGACCATCCGTCGGGAGCCTTTGTCAAATCATCCGCCGGGAGCCTTTTCTGTCACTTGACTCCATTTTATTTATACAGAATTACAAGACAACTTATATTTACAATTAGTCACCCTATTCTGTATATCAACTAGTAGTCAACATCACTTATATACTCCTACAGAATCTACACATTGTTGCTTGAAGAAATGTGCTACAATCTTATTGTTACATAAGCTACACTCTCGATGGATGTCAAATTATCATCCGTCGGGACTATAAAGTTCATCCATCGAGACTATATTAGATCATCCGTCGAGAGCTACAAATTTCACCAAGTTAAATCTACTAAGGTGTTTTATTTAACTTATCATCAAGTTCACAACATATTCCTAACAATCTCCCTCAATTTATGTCTACTGGAATTGTAGCCGTTAATTAAGAGAAACTTGATGATAACAAAACACCCTAAAAATAAAGATTAAAAAGTAGTAGATAAAACTGATAAGTGCTACAACATTTATTGAAAATTGAACAAATGAAAGTGTACAAAGAGTTCTCACAATCATTTTCAAGGTGCTCCTCTAGTCTGAACAGATGATTCTATTTCCTTGATTGTCTGGATTTCTTCCCAAGCTTCCTGTTGTTTTTTTCTATTTGATTCTGGAGTTGTCTGTAGAATTCAAGTTCATCAGCTTCAGATAAATCCAACATTTCTTGTATTTCCAATAGAGACTCATTGCTAGAGATACTCAATTGGTTATCCAGTCTGAAGAATCTTCTAACTCCCTTATAATCCATGAATTCCATCAGCCAAAAAATCCTCAAATGCACTCTTTTTCCTGTGAATGGAATTGATAGAGTCTTTGGGAGTGCATCTTTGGTTCTATTGCTTTTTAGATCTTCTATTTTCTTTAGGACTATTCTCCTTGAAGTCACATTAAATCCAAAGTTCTTCTTGAAGGATGAATAGACCTTTACCAGTACAGATTGGCTTTCCTGAAGAATCCTGTGAAGTGGCCATGTGATTTCTTTCCCTCCCTTGTAGTTGAACACTAGCCTTTCAAGAAGATGTCTATGAATGTCAATCCCTCTTACTTCTTCCAATTCATCCAAGTAGATGTTCAAATCTGAAAACTCCTTGATATCATAGATATACAAAAGATCTTCCTTGTTGACTGTAGGTTTAGAATTGGTTAGGGTCTTAGTTCTGAGATTCACAGGCTTGACTTTCTTGTTTGCTCTAGTCTTTGTTTTCTTTGGCTTGTTAAAGATAGGTAAGTTGAGTTTAGGAATTGGTAAACTTTCCCAGTCTATTGGCTCATCCTTGGGAACTATGGGCTCACCATGAAAGTTCTTTATAGGATCTACCTTGAATTCTTCCTGTACCACTGATGGCTTGGATGACTGAGTTGTAGATGACTGTTTGGGAATGTAGTCTTCCATTTCCTCATCACTAAAGTCCAATTTTCTCTTGATTCTTTGCTTGTATTTGGTTTCTTTATCTATTGGGGTGCATCTTGCACTTTCTGATCTTGAGCTTTAGAGATCACAGATGGTTGTGCAGAAATCTCAGTTGTAGTCTTGACAACTTGAAGTTTGGCTAAGATAGCAGCTTGCTTCTTCTTTTGTTTGAGCTTCTTAGTATCTAGAGCAGCCTGCTTCTTTTCTTGCTTGATCCTTTCTTTTTCTTCCTTCTTAGCTTCTACAAACAGAGGGTGTCCAGCCACCACACAGATTTCTTTTCCATTCCTATAAATTTTGGCAATTCTCTTCTTTTGAACTGAATCAGATGAATCTTTGCAAAATGCAATTGACCTTGCCAACAGTTTCTTTTCATCTGGCCTAGGTGTCTCAAACATAAGATCCACAGGATTTTTGTCTGAGAACTTTGAATAGTTCCTTTTAGGCTTCAAAATCAGATTAGCTTTTGGAGATTTGATGCATGAAGTTTGGCCTTTTTCCAAGTTGCCTAGACTCATTTCATGCACTAAGATATGTTTGACTTGACAATGGTGATGAAAAGTCTTGTCTGGTTTCTGTAGCTGACCAAATTTCTTCTGAATATCTACAATAATCTTCTTCCATTTTTCATCTAGTTCCTTCTCAACAGCTACAACATCAAACATTTTTGGATTTATCTTTGAATCAAGTTTAGCAGCTGCTATTTGGATCAGATCAATGTTGTCCAATACTGGTGGCTTTGGTAGAGTAATTTCTGGAACAATTACTTGACTGATTTGAAAATTTACCACATGCTCCCCCTCACTGGTTGGCAATGCGTGATTGACTTGGATTGTTGATTCTTTCTCCCCCTTTTTGTTATCATCAAGTAGAGTGGAGGTAGAAGTTTGTGCAGCCACCAGCTTTTGCAGCAACTGAGTTTGCTGTGCTTGATATAGATGGATACCTGTGAGAGATGCTTCTATTATTGTTAGCCTTGCATCCAGGGAATCCACTTTAGTGACAAGATTAGAATTCTTCCTTAGTTGTCTGTTAATGTCAAGCATTGTTGCATTTGGAAGTTTAACATCCAATCTTTTAGAGATATCCTTCTTTACTTGGTCAACCTCGGTTTTGATAGAAGTGACATCCTGATTGTATTGAAGAGCTTGGGTTTGATGTAATTGCAGAGAGTTGAGATGTTCCTGTAAGAGCTTCCTGGTATTAGCATTGGTAGACCATTGAAGAGCATTATGTGTCTGTTGAATTTGATGGATGAGAGTGGTCTTGAAGTGTTGAACATTACATTCCTTGGAAATTTCCCAAGATGGCATGTCAGATCTGGAGCTAGGGCCTTGTTCTCCCCCATGTCCATTGATTCTCCTTCATCATCATCTTCATCTCCAAAGAACTCTTCAGACCCACCAGCCTCATAGTCAATGTCATCACCAGCTGTAGAAGGCATGGAGGTGATAACATCATTTGCTCTTTGCATGGATTCAGTTGTATGTACCAAGTTGAGCATCTTTTCTGCAGCCACATTGTCATGTTCAGCTAGAACTTGATATGATGACACAGGGTGATTAAATTCCTCAGCTTCAAAAGAGACAGAGTCTAAAACAGCTTGATATTCTTGTTGAATTAGATGTCTCTTGTCAGCCTCATTGACATCCATTACCTCACTTATAACGGCCCCTTCCCATTCAGATGTACCTGCTTTTCTCTCAATTTCTCTATATTTTTGCATCAAGGGCTCCCCTTGGCTTCCCACCCTCATACCTTCACCTTCACCATCTAAGGTGGGACTCCTCTCACTCTCTTTTTCCAGGCTAGAAGAAATAGCCTGCATGTTTTCTCTCTTTTCCTCTCCTTTTGCCTGGGAGCAACCCAACCTCTCACTCATTTCACTCCCTTCCCTCAGTCCTAAGAGTGATTGCACAACTACTAACTCATCTACACTTGTAACAATAGGTGAAATTTCAGTGTGTGTAGAGAGTACTGACAGATGAGGAACATCCATCGGGATAGTAGTTAGGCTAGCCGACGGATGACTGCGGTTAGGCACATCCATCGGGATACAATCACTAGCCGACGAATGAATAATATCCATCAGAATAGAAGAAATAAATGAGTTTGGATTGGAGACTATTGTAGACTCTGTGCAGATTGATAAAAATTTGGGCACAGATGTCTCAATAGATCCTGAAAGAATTGGCAAGTGAGCCACAAATCATCTAAAAGATGATGCTCACTTGTACCAGATTTTAGCTTCCCTAACAGAGTTAAAGAAGGGGAATCGGGAATTGATGTGTTTATCATATTCACATCCAGAGAAATTATGGGAGAGTTTGGTGTTTGAGGTGCTTCTATCACTAAAGATTTTAGCTGTGACTCCACATTTATTGGAGCCACATCAAGCTGAATTTGAGATGGTGCAGTGACTGAGTCTTTTGCTCCAGTTTGCACTGTGTGTGTTCCCTGTGCATCCCCAAAGATTTTAGAACTTTCTTTCTAGCATAGATTTGAGGTGAACTTGTGTCCCTTGCCCTCTTGGCCTGTGCTCCTGGTTGGGAGCTTATTTCAATAGTGACATCCTTTTGGGAGGATGAAACTAGAGTTGTGCTAATTTCCTTATTAATCACCACAGTTTGTTGGGAAAGTATGGTGTGGCTAGGCTTGGGTGCACTCACCTCTCCAACTCCTTAGGGTTTCTTTGATTTTCACCTTGTCCCTCGCCCAACTCACTACCTTGCACACTCCCCTCTTTAGGTTTGGTAGATTTTGCAACTGGTTTCTTTTGAGAGAAACCAGAGGGGGCTTTCTTTGTTTTGGATTTTGGAGATTTTGTTTTGGTAGCTTGGGTAGGCATCTGTTGGGTCATTGACATAGATGACATAGCTACACTTGAAGGCAAAGAAATTTGTGAGGTTGGAAGAGTAGAGACAGTGGTGTTTATCTCACTTACCTGAGGGCCCTCCATGATTGGAAAGTAGAAGAGGGACACCTCTTTGTGGTGACTTGCTCTGTTGAGATCCACAATGATTCTCCTTTCTTGAACCCAACAGTTCAGTTTGTTGGTTGGGTTCTCAATAGCAATATTCTCAATAAGATGGTTAGCAAGCATCATAAAGAATCTAGCATAATAGACACTTTTACCTCTCTTATTAGCTTCCCCTAACTTATAACCTAACTCAAACATGATCATGTCACTGAAATTAAAGTACTTATCAGTAACTGGCATATAAAACATGTTAAGAATGGAAATATTAACAGAATCAAAATTACTCACTTTACAAGAAAACACTTTGGTAACTACATCACACAAATAACTCCACTCTTTTCTAAGACCTAGCCTCCTAATCTCACTTAACTTAGAGGTAGGGAGAGCATAGCCAATAGAATTAAGCATGGTAACTAAATTAGCATCTGTGTGTGGAACAGTAGTAGTGTTATCTGGAATTTTAAAGCATGCTTTGATAATGTCACTATTAATGCAATGCTCATTACCTTTGATGGTGAGAGTGATGGTTTTGTCTGAAGACTGGTACACCGCAGTTGTCCACATCTCCTACACAACCTCACAGTAGATTGTGGGTGATTCCAGCATAGCATAATTGAGTTTGCAATTTTTCACAAAATCCATCATTTTGTGAAAGTCTTAAAATGCCGGAATTTCCTTGTTTACAAGAGCTACAAAGTTGTTCTTTTCATAGATAAATCCAGACTGAGGCATGATTTTGACTACTGGTGCCATTGTTAAAGCAGAGAAATTTGCAGAGAGAGAGAGTATTTGCTTTGGAGAAGAAGAGAGTTAGAGCAATTGATTTGAGAATGATAAAAGAAAATAATGAAAATGAATTTTGCTTTTATACTGTCTCAGAAATAAACTGTCAAAAGTAATAAAGTGAAATAAAGTAACCAATCAAAATAGCCCAAAATAGTCGTTTAAAAATAAATAAACTGTCAAAATTCTGTCAATTATCAGTCGTGTTATACTTACAGACTGTAAGTATATCTGATGGATATTGTTCAGAGTACCAACGGCTAAGATTGAGACAATTCGACGGATGAGAATAAAACAATTATCTGTCGGGTATAAAATAATCCAGAAAGGTAATTGATTTTTATTAAGATATTATATTCCGACGGATGATCAAACTCGATGGATAATAAGCATCCGTCGGGATGTGAATTTTGACTTGGCCAAAATTCCATCTAAAACAGAAAAATCAATTAAGTTTCTGGCTACATTATAACTTGCAAAAATATCTGAAATGATTTAAGAAAAATTAAACATGTCTAACTCACTTACCAACCTAGAAAGGTGGATTCATTAAGTGGCTTGGTAAAGATATCTACAAGCTGCTTTTCACTTGGAACAAAATGAAGTTCCACAGTACCATTCATCACATGTTCCCTAATGAAGTGGTACTTGATATCTATGTGCTTTGTTCTTGAGTGTTGTACTGGATTTTCAGTGTTGGCAATTGTACTTGTGTTATCACAAAAAATAGGAATTTTGTCCACTTGTAGACCATAGTCCAATAATTGGTTTTTCATCAACAAAATATATGCACAGCAACTATCAGCAGCAATATATTTAGCTTCAGCTGTAGAAGTGGAAACTGAATTTTGCTTTTTACTGAACCAGGACACAAGCTTGTTCCCTAGAAATTGACAGTTTCCTGTTGTACTTTTTTTTATCAATTTTACAACCTGCATAATCTGCATCTGAAATACCAGTTAGATCAAAACCAGAATCTCTAGGGTACCAAATGCCAAGTTTTGGTGTTCCCTTGAGATATATGAAAATTCTCTTAATAGATACTAAGTGAGATTCTCTAGGATCAGCCTGAAATCTAGCACAAAGACAAGTAGAAAATATTATATCTGGCCTACTAGATGTTCAGTACAGAAGTGAACCAACCATGCCCCTATAACTTGAAATATCCACAGACTTTTCAGTAGTGTTTAATTCAAGTTTAGTTGCAGTGGCCATGGAAGTTTTTGGAGATGTGTAATCCATTAGATCAAACTTCTTTAAGAGATCAAAAATATATTTGGTTTAACTAATGAAGATTCCATCACTAACTTGCTTAAATTATAAACCAAGAAAGTAAGTTAGTTCTCCCATCATGCTCATTTCATACTTACTTTGCATCAATTTGGCAAACTCTTTGCAAAGTTTTTCATCTGTAGAGCCAAATATAATATCATCTACATAAATTTGAACAAGTATACTAGAGCCATTAACATTTCTAAATAATACAGTTTTTATCAATAATACCTCTTGTGAACTGATTTTCCAAAAAAAACTTTGATAAAGTGTCATACCATGCTCTAGGTGCTTGCTTCAATCCATAAAGTGCTTTCAAAAGATAGTAGACATATTCTGGAAAATTTGGATCTTCAAAACTAGGAGGATGACTGACATAGACTTCCTCCTCCAAATCTCCATTTAGAAAGGCACCTTTGACATCCATTTGATAGACCTTGAAATTGGCATGGGTTGTATAGGCTAAGAAAATTCTGATGGCTTCAAGTCTTGCAACAGGAGCAAAAGTTTCATCAAAATCTATTCCTTCTTGTTGGCAATAGCCCTTAGCAACCAATCTAGCTTTGTTCCTGACCACTATGCCATTTTCATCCATATTGTTTCTGAATACCCACTTGGTGTCAATTGGATTCTTTCTTTTAGGTTTGGGTACCAGCTTCCATACCTTGTTCCTTTCAAATTGGTGTAGCTCCTCCTGCATAGCTAAAACCCAATCAGGATCCAACAAAGCTTCTTCTACTTTCTTTGGTTCTTCCTTGGAAAGAAAGCTGCTATATAGATATTCTTCTTGAGTTGTTTTCCTTGTTTGAACTCTAGAAGATGCATCACCAATGATGAGCTCAAAAGGGTGATCTCTAGTCCATTTTCTTTGTTGAGGTAGATTAGCTCTAGATGAAGAGACCTCATTGTTGTCTTGATGTGTGAATGAGTTTTGATTGTGAGAAACTCCCCCTGAGTTTGTGAATCTTTGATTTGAGAAAAGGGTACTTTCTGTAGGTGATCTATTCTAACTTTCAAATCTATTCTAACTTTCAGCTTCTCTCATTGTTCCGACAGATGATGCACTTTGTATCTCGATGGATGAAGTTGATTGTCTCCTGACGGATGAGGCAGATTGTCTACTGATGGATGAAGCATTTTGTAACTCGACAGATGTTGAATTATGTGCTTCATTGGTTGTAGATTTTTCTGCATTATCCTTAGCCAATGTTTCTTGATCACTTTCATCATCACTGTCATCACTAACCATCTCCACATTATCGAACTTGAGGCTTTCATGGAAATCTCCATCTTGTAGTCCTTCAATCTTTTTATCATCAAACACAACATGTATGGATTCCATAACAATGTTGGTTCTTAGATTTTAGACTCTATATGCTTTTCCAACAGCATATCCAACAAAGATTCCTTCATCTGCTTTAGCATCTGACTTTCCATGTTGATCAGTTTGATTCCTTAAGATATAACATTTGCAGCCAAAGACATGAAGAAAATTTAGAGTTGGCTTTATATTCTTCAACAATTGGTAGGGTGTCATGCACTTTGCTTGATTAACCAAAGAGATATTCTGAGTGTAGCAGGCAGTATTCACAGCTTCAACCCAAAAATATGTTGGTAACTTTGATTCTTCAAGCATTGTCCTTGCAACTTCAATAAGAGATCTGTTCTTCCTTTCCACTACTCCATTTTGTTGTGAAGTTCTTGCTGTAGAAATTCTTGCATAATCCCATTCTCTTCACAAAATGATCTCATCACAGAATTCTTGAACTCAGTTCCATTGCCACTCCTGATTCTTCTTACTTTAAACTCAGGATGATTGTTGACTTGCCTTATATGATTGATGATGATTTCATTAGCTTCATCTTTGGACTTTAGAAGATATGTCCAAGAGAACTTTGAGAAATCATCCACAATTACTAGGAAAAATCTTTTTCTTGAGATGGACAACACATTGACTGGTCCAAACAAATCCATGTGCAACAATTGCAAAGGTTCTTCAATTGTTGAATCAAGCTTCTTTCTGAATGATGCTTTGATCTGCTTTCCTTTCTAGAAGGCATCACACAATCCATCCTTAGTAAACTCCACTTGAAGAATACCTCTAACCAATCCTTTCTTGACAAGCTCATTCATGGTCTTGAAGTTTAGATGAGACAGTTTCTTGTGTCATAGCAAACTTTCATCTTGACTTGCTTTACTGAGAAGACAAGTTACTAATTCTGCATTTGATGAGTTGAAGTCAGCTAAGTACACATTTCCTTTTCTCACTCCAGTGAGAACCACTTTGTTGCTCTTTTTGTTTGTCACAACACAGGCTTCTGAATTGAAAGTAGCTGAGTTGCCCTTATCAAAAAGCTGGCTGATACTCAACAAATTATGCTTAAAACCATCCACTAGGGCAACTTCTTTAATGATGACATTATCTTTTGAAATCAAGCCATATCCCACATATAACCCTTGCTGTCATCTCCAAAAGTAATACTTGGGCTAGCTATTTCCTTGAACTCAGTGAGCAGGGTAGAATCTCCAGTCATGTGCCTTGAGCAACCACTGTCCAGATACCAAAGTTTCTTTTTGTTTCCCTACACACATCAAAATCAAATCAAGTTAATTTTGGTACCCAAGTTTCCTTGGGTCCTGCCTTGTTAGCTTTTTTCTTTGGTTTTTTGGGTTTGATCTCATTTGACTTGGGAATTTTAGATTCATCCTTAGTCATTTGACTTGAACCTTGGAAACCAGTCATTAAAACATAATTATCATGCACATTTTGGTTTACATGAAAAGGCATGCTATTTGCAAATATGTTATTCCAGTAAGGCATGCTAAATGGCATTTGAGGCATACAAATACAGCATAATAAGGATTAGGTGCAAATGGCATATTAGCAAATCGTGCATTCACATTTTGAGTAGACATAGCATTCATAGGCATGGTAGGCATGGCAGTCATGTTGGGAAAAGAGGAGGGTGCATCTATGGGAGTAGACATAGCAAGTTTACAATTAACAGACACATGATTAACACTACCTCACTTAACACACATTTTCCTTGGTGCATATTTATCAGGTGTGTAGTTGTTATGTTTGTTAATTCCTACTTTCCCATTTCTATTGTTTTTCTTTTTAACTTCTGTTTTAACCTCAATCTTTTCTAATATGTCATTCAATTGCTTGATAGACAAATTCCAAACATTAACTTTCTTTTCTTTTCTAACTTGACTTGATTCTCCTGGAATAATTTTTTTAGAAACTGATCCGTATTTCTCATTTAACTTAGCTATCTTAGCTTTGCTAACTGGTTTACTCACAACCGATGGATGTGTCTCATTGTCTCTTGACGGATAATCCTCTTGATTATCCGACGGATAATTTTCATCATCCGTCGAGTCCACATCTGTCAATAATCCTTCAATCAAATTGGACTCAAGCTTCTCTTTACTCTTCTTCCAGGCTTCATCACAAAAGGACTCAATACCTTGAACTTTAGTGATTTGAGCATGAACATCTCTAGATGATTTCCATGCCATGATCACTTCCTGTTCTCGTTCAAGCTGCTTCTTTAAAAGTTCTTCTTTCTTCAAGGACTTAGTTAATTCATCCTTAGAAATCTTACACTCAATTCTCAATTTCTCAAATTCAATAAACTGAGACTCTAGCACATTATTCCTCTCACTTAAAAACAAATTGTTTTCTTTAATTTTAGCATTTTCCTTAGTGAGGGACTTAAGTGTAACACGCAGGTGATATAATTATGTAGACATGTCATTTATTGCATCATTACACTCAGCTTTAGATAAATGTACTAGGTTAGTGGTGATTACATGATTGTTTGAAGAACTTGTCTCTGTTTCATCATATTTGGCCATTAGAGCTATATTGACATAACTTGTTTCCTCATCTTCATCCAATCCATCTGCAGCCCAGTCATTCTCATGTGTGATGAAAGCCCTTTCCTTTTGTTTGAGCAACTCAAAGTATGTATGTTTATAATCAACAGGCTCAAACTTCTTTTTGCAGGAATCAGACTTTCTACATTCACTGGCAAAATGACTCTCCAAGCCACATTTGAAACACTTGAATTTTGACTTATCAACCATGTTTCTGTTTGGCTTGGCTGCTCCAAAATTCTTCTTGAATTTGATCTTGGCAAACCTCCTGGATAAGAATGCTAGATGTTCATCAATATCATCCATGTCATCTTGGCTCAACTGATCTTCATTTTCAGCTACCAGCCCTTTATCCTTGCTTTCACATACCTTTGAAGTAGACTCAACAGCTTCCACCTTCATCTCTTTCTCTTTCTCTAACTCAAAAACCAGAGCTATGGACCCTCCTTTCTTCCTTCCTTTCTCCATCCTTTCATCTTTCTCTATTTCAAGCTCATATGTTTTCAGGATGCCATACAATCTCTCCAAGGTGAACTCCTTTTAATCCTGTGAATTTCTCAATGAGACTGTCATTGGCTTCCACTCCTTTGGAAGAGATCTAAGGAACTTGAGGTTAGAGTTTTTTGTTTGATAGACTCTTCCATGCAACTTCAGAGCATTTAGTAGCTTTTGAAATCTACTAAATATATCAGTGAGAGACTCACTATCTTCATAGTGGAAATGCTCATATTGCTGAATCAGTAGCTACATCTTGTTCTCCCTTACTTGCTCAGTACCATCACTGATAATCTGTATTGTGTCCCAATCCTCTTTGGCTGTTTTACAGTTAATGATGTTGTCAAACATATCACCATCAACATCATTGAACAAAATGTTCATGGCTTTTTTATCCTTCCTGACTTCCTCAATATCAGGATCTGACCATTCATGCCTAGGTTTTGGAACAGATGGTTCATTGCCAGTTGTAGCTCTCATAGGTACATGAGGACCTCTCTCTGTGCAATCCACATAGGCCTCATCTTGGGAAAGAAGATGTAGGTGCATCTTCACCTTCCAGTGGTGATAATTGTCTTTGTCCAGAAATGGGATCTTCACTCCAACATCCTTTTTGTTCATCTTGTTATTTGTTGTGATCTTTATACTCTTTATTCTTCAAGAGCTTGCTCTGATACCAATTGTTACTCCCTAACAATACAACAAGAATTACAGAAGGGGGGGGGGGTTGAATGTAATTCTTGCTACTTTTTAAGATTTTAAAATAGTTCTAACTTGATAAATATAACAGTGCTTGATTAGCAATGGTGTGGAATAAAATATATATATATATATATTGAGAACCCTGTGAAACTTTTGTAAGAACCCAAATTTTTGACGTCTGTAAAAGACCTTTAGGAATAGTAACCTTGCGGTTTAATAAAAATTTTACGACCATACCGTATACGAGTTTTTAATTTAAGATTTCGAGTTGATATTGTGACTATACGTACCAAATGAGTGTATGTAAAAGCCATTCATTTTACGAGAAAATGAACTAAGTAAAACGACCTTATCATACGGACTATCGAGGAATACGAGAATCACATTACGATTAAGAATTTAGAATTCTATGAATTAAAATTAAGTACAAGGTTTTAAAGCATAAAGGATTTATAAGAAAGGATTTACCCCGAGAATCGCTTACGAAGATTTATTATGAAAACGAATAAACGACCAAGCGAATATGTAAGCGAATAAATAAATGAACCAAGGCCATGAAAATTCCATCGAAATTAATTAGCAATAAATTATCCAAGCTAGCTAATTAAATTAAAAATTAAGTAAAAGATAATATTTCTTAAAATAAAAATTCATGTTTTATAATTAAAATGCCTAGTCAAGTGTGGTGTGTAAGCTAATACCTAGGCTTGAATAAGAAGCATCTTGTTGAAAACACCTTATACATAAACAATACATATCACAAATATCATCCAATACTTCCAAAGAAAACCAAACCAATCAACTTTTTCTCACTCTCTCTCCAAAAACTCAATGCTGATTTTCAAGAACACCATGGAAAGAAAATTTCATATCTCATGTTCTACTCATTCAAAAATCACCAAATTTTTACCAAACCTCTTTCATATCATGATTAAGTCATGCACCAAATCTCATTCTCATCCATGAAGTTTTCAAGTTTATAAAAATGTTTTAAGTTGAGGGTGAGTAGTAACTCTGAAAATCACTAACTTGTTTTCTTGATTTTTCATGAAAGTTTAAGGCTCCTAAATCTAGACCAAGGCTTCATCAAGGATCTTACGACTTTATTAAGTATTAACAAGCTTCAAGGAAGGTATAAACATTCATTCAAACTTTTTTTAAGTTTTAAGTTTCAAGAAAAGTAAGGATCTTGGATATAAGTATGGTTTTGATGATTAATTTGATATTATCTTGATGTTTAGTTAATTAGTTTTAAGGTTGATGAGTTTTGCCTCAATAACATGATATTCTTGAGAGGAGTTAGTGTTGAGATGATGATTTGATGGTTGTTGATGGTGGTATAATGATTTAAGACGTAAACGAAACTCGAATCGTAATCGTAACCTCGTTAAAACGAACAAAACTTAACTTAAGTTTCTGCAGAAGTTTCCCAATGTATGAACTATAGTTTCTTAAAAATTAACACTTTATTATGATAGAAAATATTATAAGGATCTTTTAGGCGCTTGAATCGCTTGATGACCGTTTTAGTAAAAGGGATTTACGCGACAAAACTGCTACAAATTACGAACTTTGTAAATATAAATAATCGACTTAAAATTATTTAAAAAACATGAAATTTTTAAAGAGAGTAAGAAATAAATTTTATTAATGTCCATAAAAATTTTAAGTAAAAATGTTTATTTTTCAATTTTATAAAAATATCGGAGCCGCGGTCGCGCGAAATCCAAACGTCAAAAATAACCCCTGTTAGGAAACTGCCACTTCGGGATTTTTACCCCTCTTACCAGAAAACCATTTTCAAAGTATGTATTCTAAATTTTTTCTAGATCGCGCATGCGAAAATGGTGCATCAATTGAGTTAACGGTTTGAGAGATATCAATATTTTAGAGAAAGTAGTTCGAATTGTAAAACTCTGTAGTTGATCGAAATTTTGAAATGCTTTTCACCTAATTAAATTCATTTTATCAAAATAAAACCTTTAGGATAAATATTAAAAGCACTCAAGAAGCTCCTCGAGGTGGTTTCGTACTAAAATATTAATTTTATGAATTATTAAAAATGATAGAGTGTGAGTCGCGTAATAGTAATATTCGGTAAAGTCAAATCTAGAACACCACTTTGACCGTCCGTTTCGACCAAGGGGTGATACTTATTTCGAGTCGGTCGAATAATGAAAATTATGAAGTATTGAACTTATTAGAAATATAAGTTGGTGATGAGAGTAGGAATACTGATTAAGATTATGATTTGTTGATTAGAAAACCCGAAACGAGAGGAAGTCGGGAAATGTATCTTGGACTCCAGGCAAGTTTTCAAACACTACATTTTAAAACTGTAGTGTTGTGTTGTTTTCAAACAAATGTTATACATATACATGATGTTGTATTACGATATTCACTAATTGTGATATATAATATTGTACGATATATTAATGATTTTGGTATATATAGATTACCGAATTTCAATCGATAACGCTAGAGAGTAGCGTTGCATATATGAAGAGTATATTTTAGACCGAGGATCGGTCAGTATAATTTGATGAAAACCCAGAAGTATTCTATAACGATTCGTGTATTGTTGAATTATTTAATTACGTAATTATGTAATTATGGAAATATTAAATAAATAACATATGTGTATTGGTTTTGACTGCTATGTGTTGTTTGATTATTGATGTGTGATTTATAATGTACTAGGTTGTTCGTGTGATTAATTATGGAGTCGTATGGAATTGTTTTCATTTTCAAAAATGGATTTGGTGCAAATTTATTTGCGTAAATACTTGGAATGTCTCTAAAATTGGTTTTATGATTTTATAATTACAATAATTATTTTTAGGATTTTATAAAATTGAGAAATCAATATTTTATTAATTATTTATCTTTAAATGATTTTCGGATTGCTTTTATTTTTAAAATCCATATTTAATTATAAAATTCTTCAAAAATTATGAAACTCGTATTTATTTAAGTTTGGAATATTCTGAGAATTTTAAAATTATTTTGGAATTTTTCGGGATTAATTTCACCTGCGCGTTGATTCGTTTAATTGTTAAGAGCGGATATAAATTGCATTGCAAAAATTATTTTGAAACTGCGAAATTTATGTTTTTATAAACTTCGGGATATTTATGACATTTTAAGACTATTTTCATAATTTTCTAAAATTGTTTTGCGTGCACCTTTGTCCGTTAATTTCGAATTTCGGGATAAACCGGGTCTCAGAATTTTCGTAATTATCCAATAGTATACGTGTTTGAATTACAGGAATTGTACTACTAATTGTACTGTTATGTGTACTGCATTGATTTGTAAAGCAGAGATATAAAAAAATAAAACAAGAAGTAGAAACAGGGGGAGTAAAAAAAATAGAAAACACATGTGCAAGGGGGGTTGTCCCTCATCCTCTCGCCGGAATACATCTATGTGTTTCTCTGTGTTCCTCCCTCACTCATTCCCTCTGTCTTCTCTTCCCTCCCCGTTTCTTCCTCCCCTTTCTTTGCTCCGATAGTCGCCTGATTCCGTTCCTTTTTCCGGGAAGCTGCCGCCTAAAACTCCGGTTGGCCTGGTAGTTTCGGGTTTCTTATTGGTTGATCTTATATGTATGCATATCATGTGTATATGGGTATATAGATTAAGTGGTTGCGTTGCCTGTATTTGCTGCTGTGCTATGCTTCTGTTTTCGGCGATTTTGTTTTCGCCGCTGCTCTTGTGCCGCGTGTTTACACGCGTGCGCGCGTGTTGGGTGTCCTGTTCGTGTGGAAATTTGGTTGTTGTATCGACAGTAACCTAAAACTTGTTCAGTGAATTTCGGTTTAATCCGATAATGTGTTTTCGATGATGGCTTCTGTGATTTTACGATTTAATAATCGATTGAATTATTCGGGTTTAAAAGAAAATGTATACATAAGAAATGATTGGCAAAATTCCGACCGGAAACCCGTATGGGCACCATTGGAGTTATGCCGCCATCGGCAATGAATTCGTTGAGTCGACTGATTATTGGCAATGATGATTCTTGAGCCAAAATAACAATTTATAATTATTTCTAATTTAAGAAATAAATAAATAAATGTAGTAGTTAAATATCCGGTTGTAAGATTGGTTGGATTACGTGATTGGTTTAGATTGAATTGATTGGCTGTGAATTGACGTCGATTGATGTTTCGACGGGTAGTCCGATAAACAAAGGAGACGCTGCCCGATTTCCGGGAAATCAACTATGGAAATGCGGGAGCGTATCCGGTAATTATCGGGACGTCGGGTGAATATATATACTTATACTTTATACGAACTTGATTGTATGTTGTGGTAAATGTTCTGTCCAAAACTCAGTAACCCTAATTTCGTAAAAGGACAAATATGCATATTTTCTGGAAACAAACACCGAACCGATTTTTGAGGATGTGAACCCTAACTGATGTCTGTGTTGCAATAATGTATATGTTACGAGTCGGGTTTTATTAACCCATGGGTAGACTGTTAGCGAGGATAATACAAGCATAATCGAATGTCTAAGTTAGGGTGTTTCGACCTTGTAGGTTCTAGTCGGAATGCCCGAGAATTGGGATTGGACGAAAGATAGTTGGTGGTTAGTCGAAAACCTCAGTAAGGTTCCAATCAAAGGACTTAAGTGTTGAGGTCGAATCTAGAGTGATCTAGTGGATAGATAATAAAGACTGAGCGACAGAGTCGGCTCAGAGTCGATCAGTAATAGTTGTAAAGCCCTGTAAGGCAAGTACTTCTGAACTTTTCTTCAAGATATACTGCAAATATTTTCGAACTGTTTCATAACTTG
Source organism: Apium graveolens (assembly GCF_009905375.1). Lineage (NCBI taxonomy): Eukaryota > Viridiplantae > Streptophyta > Magnoliopsida > Apiales > Apiaceae > Apium > Apium graveolens. The sequence continues at coordinate 81,610,355 of NC_133650.1, read as the reverse complement.
TCACTATTATTCAAAATAACTTATGTTTTAATATTGCAAGTGCTTTAAACTATTTAACCTTGAACCCTGATATTTCTTGATCTTGAGCCATAAGCCTTATTCTTTGTAAACCATCCTTTGTTGATTTTCAGATACCAAAACTCCCAAATATGATATACTCCCCAAATGTATAAATACCAAACACCAAACCCTGGAAGAGAATTGTTTGAAAACACAGAAATACTTATACTCCAATCATTGTTTATAACATCAAAGAACAATACCTTGAAAAATTATTGCTGGTCTAATACCTGATCCTTTTAAAAACTGAAAACCGTTTCTTATACATACCCTGATATACCCTTGTGATACTCATGAATCGCATTACACTTTTATACCAATGTTTCATCGTTGTTGATTATGATCTTGATTATTGAATTACATTCTTTATTACAATGAATTGTTTTAGAATTGGATAGTTTTCTTTATATGGACCAGATTCGTGGTCGAATTAGGCCAATGTGTGCCTTGGATCCAGTTCGTAGAGCAGAGCTGTGTGCTTCGCTCGGGGTTAGTGTGTGACTGATCAGCAGCCTAATCTTGGTTTTTAAAACTTAAAATGAATATCCAATTCTAATGATTAGTTAAAAAGAAACTTGATTCCTCTGAATCATCTCATTTGATCATTGTTTAACCCCAGTTATCGTTATTATGACTTGTTGAGCTAGTTAGCTCACTCTTGCGAATCTTTTTATATATTTTACAGTTGAAAAGATTATGGATGATAGTGAAATTCCTCAGTCCAAAGTAAGGGCTAAGGTTCCAGTTTGAGTTGGATCGAGCTAGCAGGAGCTTCATTCGGTAGAGAGATAGTAAGATTGTAAGAATAATTTTATTATCAGTTGTAAGTTAAATTAGTTGGGATTTGGTACATTGTAATAAAAGTTAAGGTTGTGACTTGTTTTCATACTTTAACCTGTTGCGATCCGTGGTTATGTGAAGCAGGGTCATTGTAAATAATATCTCTTATACAGGTTTATATATTGTGTATATGTTGTGGACCCCAAACTTCTGACTGGGGTTTGGAGGGCGCCACAGGTTGGTATCAGAGCTGCAGGTTATAAGTCACTGAAACAAGCCTAGATCGTCGGGATTGGGTAGAGGGTTAGGATTAGGAATAGGAAATAGAAAGATAAGACGTCGTGAGGTTGAGTACGATGGTATAGTATGTCTCCGGCACGCTTCATGTTGCAATTCGGGATTCTTAGCTTGCGACGTGATTTCCAGATAATGGCAATGGCAGATCCTGATTTCCCTGTATCATCCGATCGTTTTGAGCCTTCTGTTCGAGGATCGTCATCTTCTCTCATATTTGAATTGCACCTTGTTCTTCCATCAGTATTAATGGTACTACCTTCCGTTATGACAGTTGCACCTCTTCAAGCTATTCTACGCTATTCTACCACCTTTTGATACGAGACTACCTATTTAAGAACCTCCATCTATTTATTCTTATTTTACTAGACATTCGGCTGTGAGTGTATCTCTTTAGTTTACCCTACATCCTGTTCTATACCCTCGGTTTAAAACTTGTCCTATGAAGCAATAGTACCTACTTGGATGGATTCGAGAGCTGCAGTAAATGGTGAGTAACTGAGATATGAATAAAGGTGAGAAGAAGTTTAGAAAGAAGATTTAAGTGTTTCGGGGGATAGCCACTACCAGATTAAAAGAAGCCATTAGTGACTAGGCCACCCGTGATTAGTGGTGGGATGGATTAGATGAATTTTGAAAAGTTAGAAAGAAAAGTATAAATTTGGAATTTTTGTAGAATTAAATGATGATGCTATGATAAATGTGATATGTAAAGTAGTGATGTGATGTGATATGAGCAAATTTTGTTCTATAAACTAGACTTGTTGACTATTGGATAACCTATTCTATTTAACGACTGCAAAGTTGATAACGAGGGCATTACCAGTATGGAAGTTTTGATGTGAAGCTACGAATACGATAACACGCAACGACAATTGAAGTGATCGTTGATTAAGGAAGGCAAATGGACCCAATAAAGGAGGGAAGGTAGATTGAAGTGAATGGACCTTTATGTGATCGTTTCTTTAATTTGGTACCTTGTTATAGGTCGGAAGGACAACAACAAACTCATTTAGTAAGGACAACCAGATTTATGATTTTCAAAATTTTTAACAAGTTTTTGAAAAAGATTTTTTCTTACAAATTTCCTAAAAGCCTTTTTGAATAAAATAAGTTTTAAACATTGGTTGTTAAGTTACTACTTGAGTTTCTTGTTTGTTAAAAGACCCGGATTACCTGGAAGGATGCTTGTTTCAGACTTAGTATTGTTAATTCAGAGAATAAAGTAACCCGCGATTATGAAGAAATTGGTTATTCCTAACGGTAGGATGCAAATATTGTTTAATAAGGTTAATAACAGAATCCGCGTACAGAGTAATTATTCATTCAGTTGCAGAGACTATTAAAGTTTAAAAGGATTCATTGATTTAAAAGGAGCCTGGTCGTGATCGAAGAAGGTTGGGAAGATTTCCAGACTTTTCTAAAAGAAGAATATTATTAACAAAATGATCGTTATGTTGAATGATTCGTGGTTATTCTAAATTAAAAAGAGGAAACTCGAGGTTATCTGATAAGAATGCCATTATGATCGAATTGTTAAAGTATTATACGTGTAGGTGCGATGTTGTAGACGCAAGACTTAGCAAGTAAGAATCTACCTCAATGCTTAATTAGCGAAGGCATTTCAACGTACTTTCTAAAGTTGTTATATGACGCAATTGGGATATGATCGAACAAGCTCGAAAGATGAATACAAGTGAAATATGGATGGTGACCAATGGTATCGTTCTTGTCTTTAATATTACATCGTATATTCCTTTTTAATTCCTCAAAATGTATGAACTTCTTTTCTTAATAAACTCCTTATGATGATATCAAAAAGGAGGATATTGCATTCCTTTCAAATTTAATTGTTCCCCTCAAGTTTTGCTCTCTGATTGGGACAAACAGTGTTATGGTGAGACACTTTATCGGGATGACGAAGAGTCGGGTGGGACGCCACCTAATCATGTGCTGTATGCCATATGGTACGAAGGACTGGCCATCTTAAGTACCAATGTGGTTGTCTCATTCATATTCAAACCCTTATTTCTTTCTTTTCAACTTTAGTTTTTGTTGAATTGTGAATCCTTCTAGTTATTTCGTTATACCATCGTTCTTTGCAAAAGTTTTTCAAACAAATCAACGTATTATGAACCAAGAGGACAAAGTTCCAGCTACCTCTTATGCACGGGAAGGAGACCAGGGCATATGGCAAGGATTGCAATCACTAGCCCCAGTGAAGGATCCACTAAGAGCCAAGAGAATCTACTCCAATAAGGAATACGTCTCCAAGAACGAAAGTTTGCGAGTTGTTTGTAAAATATTTTATTCAGAATATGAATGTGGTGATATAGATGATTATGGTAAATACCTTAGGCATTAAAGTATTGAGAGATGTGGAAGCAACTTGATTGTTTATTTCCCCCAAGGAAATATTGATAAGACGATTTACCCCGTTGAATTGATAAGATTATGACTAAAGGACTAGCAAATTTAAGAACATGTATTTGTTAAATAAATGAGTACCAAGGGTGGAATTGAGATTTCTGGCAATAAGTTGTGAAGAATCGATATTATTTAAGATAAGAGAATTTGACATTATTTTAAGGAATGGATCAACTATTTAAGCATGATGCCCAGACGAACCGTCGTGATGAATAGATAGTCCTGAAGACACCAAATGAGAATATGATGAGGTATAAAGGAAGAAGGAGGGTAAAGAATTTGTTAATGATAATTACGGTGGTCAAGATGTGAGCATTATGGTAATAATGAGATAAATAAAAGTCGGAAGCAAACAAAATTTGAAGATTTTATAGCAATTAAGGAGTTTCAAGATATGTTTCCAGATAAGTTATTAGCATTTCCTTCAGATAGAGAAATTAAGCTTGTGAGTGACTTAGTACCTGAGACGAAGCTAGTGACCAAGGCCTTACACCAAATGGCACTAGTTGAAATGAGGAAGTTAGTAAAGCAGATGCAAGAGATGTTAGAAGAAGGAGCGATTAGACCTAGTGTACCCCATAAGGTGCACCGGTATTAATTGTTAATAAGAAAGATGGAAGTATGAGATTATGCGTCGACTAGCGAAAGCTTAACAAGTTTACTAACAAGAGAAAGTATCTGTTACCTCGAACCAATGATTTGTTCGATCAAATGAAAGAAGCAAAGTACTTTTATAAGATTGATTTAAGACTTGGTATTTCACCAATTGAAGATTAAACTTATGGACATATCAAATATAATTTTCAGAACTAAATACTGTGTTATAAAATTCTCGTATTGTCATTTGGATTAACCAATACACCAGTAATATTTGAACTTGATGGACAGAATCTTTAAGGAATATCTGGATGAGTGTATTTGTACCACTTAAAGTCAATGGAGGACCATGCAAAGCATCTAATGACAACTGGGGAGTCGGAGAAGAAAGAAGTTGTATGTAAAGTTTACAAGGTGAAAGTTTTGATGGTAGAAAGCATAAATAATCAGTGAGGAGGAGACCAAAGGAGATCCAGTAGAAGTTAAAGTTACTATGAATAAAGGAAGGCAAAAGTACCAATAAAAGTAAGAAGTTTTACCTTGGACCGGTTATTATCGAAATCTTGTGCAGGATTTCTTGAAAACTGCAATACCTTTGGCAAAGCTAACCAGGAAAAGCAAGAAGTTTATATAAGATGGAGAAGGGTGAAGAAAGTTTTACGGAGTTAAATGAAAGAATGGTTACGTCCCCAGCCTTATCACTTTGAAAGTATTAAGGAGATTTTGTAGTTTATAGTGATGCTTCTCATAAGGGAATAGGATGTATGTTGATACAGATGGAATAATTTCTTAGATGTATTACCACGTTATTGTATATGCATCCATACAACCGAAACCTTATGAGCAGAAGTATCCTACTCATAACTGGGACTAACGGTAATAATATTTGTTTCAAAAGATTGGGAAACATGATATGTATGGAGAAAGGTGTAAGATCTATATGAACCATAAGAGTTTAAAGTATGCATCCACGAGGAAAAGCAAATGTAGTAGCAAGCAATAAGAAAAAAGGAGAAAATAAACATAAAGACTGCACCGAAAAGAATTACCCATAGAATTTCAGAAATTGGAGTTGGAAGTCAGATATATAATCCCAAGGAAACAAGGATGGGTAGTATGACCTTTTAGTCAGAGTTGTTAAGAAAAGATAAGGAGATGTCAAGGGAAGATAATGGATCACGATGTTAGCAGTTAGTAAGAGGAAATTTATGCGCCCAAGAGAACGATCACGATATCCCCAGGTTTTCTTCCAGCACTTGGATGCTATAAGTAGAAGGATTAAGAAATGAGATCCCACAGGGAATTCACAATATAAAGTATTTAATTTACTGAAGAAATGCCAAGATATACGGAAATTTAAAGAAAAACAGTGATAACCAGGTATAAGAAGGAAATTTCAAGATGGATTAAGAAGTGTGGACATGTCAAAGGATTAAGGCGAAATATTGGAGGCCTAGTAGATAAGGCAGACCCAGGAAGTGATTTTATAAGGAGCGAATCGTGAAGTGTACCAGTGATGTTAAGGGAGAAAAAGGAATGAACGTATAAGACTATGTACTGATTATCGGGAGTTAACAAAACAACGAATAAGAAGAAGTGAGACCCTATAATGAATTGATTACTTACGAGACCTAATTCAAGAAGTATGTTATATCTCGGGGACTAACTTAAGATCCGACCTGAGGACATATCAGAGATTACAATTAAAGTGAGTTAAGAGCATTGCAAGCTCTGGTGATATTATGTGAAATAACAAGTGTATCAGGTGATTATAAGGAATTAAGGATCACGGTGTATAAGGAATACTTAGATAAGCAAATTGTATTTATTGATAACATCCTCAGCTACTCAAATAATAAGGAAGTCTGCGTAGAATGCCCAAGGATTTTTCTCCAAAAATTAGAAGGAAAGCAACTATACGTTGAATTTTTAAGAATGAAATTTTGACTACGGTTAACAAAAGATTCTGAATTAATCCATTAACAACTACCTAAGCAAAGCCGTATGATAACAGATGCCTTATTCCGAAAGAAAGGATTGGATGTAATTAAGACCACCGAGGAGTTAATAAACAAATTGGAAAGAGTGGAATCTGAAGTTCAAATACTTAAAGGTGATAATACGTGAATCTATAAGATTACTTTTCAGCCTTAACTGATGGAAAAGAGTAAGAGATGTTTAAATATTTGGATACTAAGTTGAAAATGAGCACCGCCTACCATTCTTAAACAAAGGGTCAGAGCGAGGAAGCGATTCAGGAAATATAAGGTATGTTGAGAGATTGAATTTCAAGGAAAACTGGAATGATCATTTATCATCGATGTCAGCTTTGGAATGCCACTTTACCAAGCTTCATGTGAACGCAAGTGTAGGTCCCCATTTTTATTAAGATAAAGTGGAAGAAAGAAAGTTATCAAATTCTAAGTTAATTCAGCACACCAAGAGCATAGTAACATTGATTGAAGCAGCTCAGAGTAGACAAAGAAAGAAGGCGAAATCGTATCGAGAGAGAATATGAGTATAGAAATAGGACCAGTAGTGTTAGTATAAGTTTCATCTTGAAAGAGACTGGATAAGTCTAAGTAGAAGGGACATGTCAAGTCCTAAAATTAGTAAACCATTCGAGGCATCGATAAATATAGATAAAGTTGTTCATGAGTTGATGTTACCGTCACAGCAGTGTGTACATATTATGTGTTTGGCCTGTTAAGGTTAAAGCGATAAGTATCTGATTTAAATTAAGTAATTAATTAGGAGCCAATGGGCTCTTGTTTAAATTTGTTCTGCATATAGTGATCGATCCAAATTTTTGATCATTAAAGGCGAGTCCTTGGAAATGAGTGTATATTTATAGTAAATATGTTTGAAATCCTCGAGTAGAAATGTCCACTCGGAACTTAGAGTCAAATATGCTTGACAAATATCCTCACTCGTTTAGTTAGACCAGATTCTGAGGACAGAATCTTTTTAAGGGGGGAAGGATATAACGATTCGTGTATTGTTGAATTATTTAATTATGTAATTATGGAAATTATTAAATAAATAAAATATGTGTATTGGTTTTGACCGCTATTTATTGTTTGATTATTGATGTGTGATTTATAATGTACCGAGTTGTTCGTGTGATTAATTATAGAGTCTTATGGAATTGTTTTCATTTTCAAAAATGGATTTGGTGCAAATTTATTTGCGTAAATACTTGGAATGTGTCTAAAATTGTCTTTATGATTTTATAATTACAATAATTATTTTTAGGATTTTATAAAATTGAGAAATCAATATTTTATTAATTATTTATCTTTAAATGATTTTCTAATTGCTTTTATTTGTAAAATCCATATTTAATTCTAAAATTCTTCAAAAATTATGAAACTCATATTTATTTAAGTTTGGAATATTTTGAGAATTTTAAAATTATTTTGGAATTTTTCGGGATTAATTTCACCCGCGCGTTGATTCTTTTAATTGTTAAGAGCAGATATATATTGCATTACAAAAATTATTTTGAAACTGCGAAATTTATGTTTTTATAAGCTTCGGGATATTTATGACATTTTAAGAATATTTTCATAATTTTCAAAAATTGTTTCGCGTGCACCTTTGTCCGTTAATTTCGAATTTCGGGATAAACCGGGTCTCAGTATCTTCGTAATTATCCAATAGTATACCTGTTTGAATTACAAGAATTGTACTACTAATTGTACTGTTATGTGTACTGCATTGATTTGTACAGCAGAGATACAATAAAAAACAAAATAAGAAGAAGAAATAGGGGGTAAAAAAAATAGAAAACACATGTGCAGGGGGGGTTATCCCTCATCCTCTCGCCGGAATACATCTCTGTGTTTCTCTGTGTTCCTCCCTCACTCATTCCCTCTGTCTTCTCTTCCCTCCATGTTTCTTCCTCCCCTTTCTTTGCTCCGATAGTCACCTGATTCCGTTCCTTTTTCCGGGAAGCTGCCGCCTAAAACTCCGGTTGGCTTGGTAGTTTCGGGTTTCTTAATGCTTGATCTTATATGTATGTATATCATGTGTATATGGGTATACAGATTAAGTGGTTGCGTTGCATGTATTTGCTGCTGTGCTATGCTTCTATTTCCGACGATTTTGTTTTCGCCGATGCTCCTGTGCCGCGCGTTTACACGCGTGCGCGCGTGTTGGGTGTCCTGTTCGTATGGAAATTTGGTTGTTGTATCGACAGTAACCTAAAACTTGTTCGGTGAATTTCGGTTTAATCCGATAATATGTTTTCGATGATGGCTTCTGTGATTTTACGATTTAATAATCGATTGAATTATTCGGGTTTAAAAGAAAATGTATACATAAGAAATGATTGGCGAAATTCCGACCGGAAACCCTTATGGGCACTGTTGGATTTATGCCACCGTCGGAAATGAACTCGTTGAGTCGATGGATTATTGGCAATGATGATTCTTAAGCCAAAATAACAATTTATAAATATTTGGTAATTTTCGAAATAAATAAATAAATGTAGTAGTTAAATATCTGGTTGTAAGATTGGTTGGATTACGTGATTGGTTTGGATTGAATTGATTGGCTGTGAATTGATGTTGATTGATGTTTCGACGGGTAGTCCGATAAACAAAGGAGACGCTGCCCGATTTCCGGGAAATCAACTATGGAAATGTGGGAGCGTATCCGATAATTATTAGGACGTCGGGTGAATATATATACTTATACTTTATACGAACTTGATTGTATGTTGTGGTAAATGTTCTGTCCAAAACTCAGTAACCCTAATTTCGTAAAAGGACAAATATGCATATTTTCTGGAAACAAACACCGAACCAATTTTTGAGGATGTGAACCCTAACTGATGTCTGTGTTACAATAATATATATGTTATGAGTCGGGTTTTATTAACGCATGGTAGACTGTTAGCGAGGATATGTCAAGTATAATCGAATGTCTAAGTTAGGGTGTTTCGACCTTGTAGGTTCTAGTCGGAATGCCCGAGAATTGGGATTTGACGAAAGATAGTTGGTGGTCAGTCGAAAAGCTCAGGTTCCAATCAAAGGACTTAAGTGTTTAGGTCAAATCTGGAGTGATCTAGTGGATAGACAATAAAGACTGAGCGACAGAGTCGGCTCAGAGTCGATCAGTAATAGTTGTAAAGCCCTGTAAGGCAAGTACTTCTGAACTTTTCTTCAAGATAACTGCAAATATTTTCGAACTGTTTCATAACATGTCACTATTATTCAAAATAACTTCTGTTTTAATATTGCAAGTGCTTTAAACTATTTAACCTTGAACCCTGATTTTTCTTGATCTTGAGCTATAAGCCTTATTCTTTGTAAACCATCATTTGTTGATTTTCAGATTCTAAACCTACCAAATATGATACTACTCCCCAAATGTATAACTACCAAACACCAAACCCTGGAAGAGAATTGTTTGAAAGCACATAAACTTTTATACTCCAATCATTCTTTATAACATCAAAGAACAATACCTTGAAAAATCATTGCTGGTCTAATACCTGATCCTTTTACAAACTGAAAACCGTTTCTTATACATACCCTGATATACCCTTGTGATACTCATGAATCGCATTACGCTTTTATACAAATGCTTCATCGCTGTTGATTATGATCTTGCTTATTGAATTACATTGTTTATTATACTGAATTGTTTTAGAATTGGATTGTTTTCTTTTTGTGGACCAGATTTGTGGTCAGACCAGATTTGTGGTCGAATTAGGCCAATGTGTGCCTTGGATCCAGTTCGTAGAGCAGAGCTGTGTGCTTCACTCGGGGTTAGTGCGTGACTGATCAGTAGTTAACCTTGGTTTTTAAAACTTAAAATGAATATCCAATTCTAATGATTAGTTAAAAAGAAACTTGATTCCTCTGAATCATATCATTTGATCATTGTTTAACCCTAGTTATTGTTATTATGACTTGCTGAGCTAGTTAGCTCACTCTTGCGAATCTTTTTATATATTTTACAGTTGAAAAGGATATGGACGATAGTGAAGTTCCTCAGTCCAAAGTACGAGCTAAGGTTCCAGTTTGAGTTGGATCGAGCTAGAAGGAGCTTCATTCGGTAGAGAGATGGTAAGATTGTAAGAATAATTTTATTATCAGTTGTAAGTTAAATTAGTTGGGATTCGGTACGTTGTAATAAAAGTTAAGGTTGTGGCTTGTTTTCATACTTTAACCTGTTGCGATCCGTGGTTATGTGAAGCAGGGTCATTGCAAATAATATCTCTTATACAGGTTTATATATTGTGTATGTGTTGTGGACCCCAAACTTCTGACCCGGGTTTGGAGCGCGACACATATTCCTGAGATGTTTTATTTAAGAATATTTTAACGCCACCAAAAGCGTGATGTATGATTATAAGACGGAGAGTCGGTCAGAGTTTTAAAACAAAAACTCGGGAATCATCCCGGAGATATTTTGGACGATTAAAGTCCGTACTTATTTTATTCTAAGGGACTCGATGTCCACTTGTGAAATATTAAATATCTCAAATATATTTAAAACAATTTCCAAAGATCGTATTCCCTTAACTAGATTTGTTTACTTGAGCAATGAATAATATTTCAAGCTATTCATTCAATATAAGAGAAGTATTCTCCAACGATTATTTATTTCAAACCTGATTACGTATATTATTAAAGATTACTTTAATTAATTAAAAATAAATTGGTTGAGGAATATTAATTCAAATATTTTTTTAAAAAATAATTATTCGAGGTTTAATTATTTAATAATTAATATTTGATTATTAAGTATTTATTTAATGATTTAAATATGATTTAATAATCATAAAACCTGATTTAAAATACTTTCTGAATTTCAGAAAATCATTGAATAATTTCAGATCGTCGAAGAATATTATCTCGACTTATTTTAAGTATTTTGAATATAGTTTCAAAAGAAACTCCCCCGTATTTAATTAATATGTTGACAACGGTCAACTCATATCCTTAGTACTTCCTCCGGAAATTCTCGGAAGTACATATATATACATACAAATCAAAGTGTACCTATCAACAAGCAATATGCTTGGGGAACAATATAAGTTCCAGATATATGATGGGATTCTTACAAGGACAAGGAGGGGTAGACTCCAGTACTTCGTGGACTTGGGAGACTACCACTTTACTACCACATGAGAAGGTATCTTATATACTGATGAACATGTGGAGTATCCGTACCTGAGAGGGATGGACGCAAAACCGTGTCTTGAGAGGGATCGACACAAAGTGTGTACCTAAGAGGGATGGACACAGAAAATGCCCGAATGCGGCCAGGGTGATAACCGATAATAAAAAGGGAATCGTCCTTCTACTAGTAGAAAAGGTTACTATTTCCGTAGTACGACTGATCATCGTATGTGAGGGCTCCAGTGAATGTCCTATTCTTCCAATTGGAATTGTGACACTATACCGTAACCCAAGCCTAGGTGCTGGGTTTACCATTAAGGTATTCGCAGGATAATAAGTCCATAAAAGAAATTTTTTCGAAAGAAGGTGTGTATCACTGAGGAAAACTATTTTTGAATAAACATATTTATCATATATGGAATTATACTTGAATTTCTCATACAGTCTTTAAATACTGTACATTATTATGGCTGAGCATTATTGCTCACTCTTGCTTTCTTTTAAATGTCACAACACAACAGATAACCAGTATGCTGGTGTGGGACTTAGTCGCTTGCAGTCATGGGGAGAATCCCTGGTAGCTTTATCTCAGGTGGGCCAGAGTATCAGATAGGTATAAGATATCAGTCGTAATTATTGTAACTTCATGTAGAAGTTATGAATAATTGTTTGAGATCTTGTAAAGTATATTTGAGTTTTAATAACATATGATACTTGTTGTACGTCATTTCTAAGGCTATAACTTGTGAGTGTGTGAGATTGGGGGTCTGTGATATGGAATTATTGGATTATTGAGTTAATACAGGTTACACATGATTGAAGGATTGCGTGACGACCCAGATTCCTGACCTCGGATTTAGGGGCGTTTCAAAAATGGTATTAGAGCAATAAGTTATAGTAATCAAAGATGAGAGTGTTTTGAGTCTGTCTAGATGTGAGATTTCGTAAGAGCTCATATAGAGTTCATCATTGGACTACCGGATGTAGCCTCAATGTGTAGGTTAAGATATGTGTATATTTGAGGTATTATAGTATAACTAATAGGACCATTGGAGATTATCAGAATGATAAGAAGAAAAATTAGAATCATATATGATTTGGCAAGTATGTGGATATAGAACTCGGAGCTGAGACTCCAGGGTATTTGGGGTAAAGACGGTATTGCCAACACCAAATATTTATAACACGAGTTTGGTTACTCGTAGTTCTTTATAGGTTGCCCATGAAGGGGCATCACATGTAAGAACCATAAAGTCTAACTATTAGTATACAGTTGAGGTTATTGACCGAAACTAGTTGAAGGTGTCATTTTACCAATAAGGATTTGAATATTGTATTACTAACGAATTCAGCAGAGATAGTGTCCGATATACCCTTGAGGATTTTTAATTCCATTAAGGAGGATTTGAATATAATATACGAATTTTATTATGAAAAAAAAGAGAACACAACATGATATTATTAGTGCGCTTAACATGTAAGGTTATGATGGTTTAGCTTAAAAATTAAGAGCATCAAGAATTGATGGCATGGCTATAATTAAATGACGTAAGATTACAACGAGCGATTGTTCGATCTTAGAACCTTTTAAAAGGGATAGACCAGTTAGTCTATAGTGGAATTCTTCGGTAGATATGATGTCAGAGGCTTCGTATATATACTCGTAGACCTCTAATATATTTGGTAACGTATGTTCAATTACACGCACATGCCACCGAACTTATGGACTGCATTGAGATCCCTGAGAGATCTCTTTGACCTATTTTTAGGGGGAACTAGCCACTTGTAATTAGTAACGGATGCGTGTAGCAGGCCCCTATCGGCCCCTACAAATGCTTTTGGAATATTTCTGATTAAGGTCTTCGAGGTGAAACACCGGAATGACAGATATACGTGCGAAAGTCAAGATAATAAGTGATTTTAAAATGATGATCGAGGGAGACACTAGTTGAAACATGAAATTGAGGAAATAAAGAGATGGTACCATCCTTGGATGGAAAACTGAAATCGCCATCCAGGTAGCCACAAATTCTTTAGTGGTTACGATATTGAGATTTTCTTTTTCGAACAAACAAAAATATGCTTAGTTGTATATGTTCTCATGAACGACTAGTTAATGTCCTAACTAGTCGAAATTTTAATTAATACGATGAAAGTCTAGCTAATCGTTCTAGCTAGTTGTTATGGGCCAAACCAATTGTGCTGGCCATTTTCTTAGTCGGTTGATAATATTGCTTGATATGGACTAGTTATTATTTTGCTAGTTCCACTTCCAATCAAATTTTTATTATTCCATAGTGCATTATATATGCAAAATTTAATTGTTGATAAGATTTTCAAAGAATGATTTAATTGAGACCTAACTAGGTCGCCCACTCAAACGAGAATTTATATTCAGTTTTATGAAATACTTTGTTCATGAAATATTTTATTCCTTTGTTTATATAAAGAATATCCAATTAAAATCATAAAGTGATTGAAGAATAATATACTTCCTTATTTGTTAATCATTGAGTAAAATTCCTTCCTTCAAAATAACATCAGTTTGAAACCTCAATGGTTAAACTTTGGTTGAAAATGTTATTTCAAATTTCCTTCATTATTCGAAAAGTAAAGTACTCTTTCAATGGGAAAATCTTACAAGTATCATTCGTATGATGTTATTATTCAGCAATCATTTCTTTCAATGGATATTCTCTATAATATCACAATATAAAATTTTAAGGACATGGAAGGATACTCCTTGTTGTATTCTTCCTTCCAAGTTATAAATCTTCTGAGTGTTGCGACTCTTTTATTCAGAGCTCATTATTTGTTCCGATGTTAGATTTTGAAATCTGGTTAGGATTGTCTAAATTTCATCGATATCGTGAAAATCATTTTTCCAAGGCTAATTGCCTTCCAAACAAAGAGAGGTATAGTTGAGAACCGATTGTTGTAATATGAGACTGAAAGCTCAGTGCTATGATGGTGCAATCGGAGCATCGTGATGAGTAAGTTGTTTTAAAAAGGGAATACCATATTTAGTTATTATCATAAGGATCTTTAACATGGTTATAGAAGAACGATAATAGAGATACAACGTGATTAGTGAGGTACGCTTCTGTGAAACACTATCGGGATAAGAACAAATAAATTCGGGAAAGACCAATCATGTATGAATTTGAGGAATAAGATTTTAAAAAGTGAAGGTAAGATTAGTAATAGCCTCTTGTTAGAAATACTCGGCGATAAAAACATAATTTTTTTATGAAATGTAATGATACATCTACGCAACTTAAGGACCGTGACATAAGGCATCCTAATAATGATCTAGAATAATTGCGATAAGGTTCCCACTGAAAGGGACAAGGATTTTACTTATGAGGAAATTTTAATTTTTTTTTCTTAGACTGAACACGAGATAGAGGCTATAGTCAAATTGATCAAAGGCTATGATTGAGAAATCTATTATCATCAAGGAAAGGCCAATATAGTGGCCGACACTTTAAGTAGGAAAATATATATTGAGGTTGACAAATCTTAGAATAATTGATAAGAAGGATCGCATAAAAAGAACCCTTTATTACCTAACAGGAAGACTTAAAGATGCCTAAAAACGTAAAAGGATATTAGTCATGACAGAATATGAAAAGGGATATCATTGAATAGGTAAGTAAGTATTCGACATGGTTGAAAATGAAAACGGAAAGGTGAGGATTAAATTTTTGGCAATTACGACTTGTAGATGACCAAAATGGGAGTAAGAGTTAATTCTAATAAATTTTGAAGGAGGATTATCAAGAACCAAGTTAGCCGTCGTGCTATTTGAGGATTTTGAGTGATAGATTAGATAAGACCACTTATTTATTATGCAAACGATAGATGTCCACTCTACAAAATTGTTATGAACGCAAAAGAGATAATTGGGACAAAGAGACCCCGTGACGACTACGCCGCGCAAGGACCCAAGATTTAATTTCACAATGGGACTATTTCCCAAGATATTTTGTGAAAAAAGAAGGACAGAGGCACAACTTAGAGTTCTCAAATCGACAAGTAGAATGAGAGGACTATCTTGACCATTTAAGATACGTCTAACGGCTTACCTTTTATTTGGAACGGTTTGAGGAATCGCCTATTGTTGACAGATAATTCGTCTATATGTACTTACCATGCTAGCATATGAAAAATAGTCGCCGATATCCCTTACGAAAGACAACGTGAAAGAATGAAGAATGTCATTGTCAGAGCTGATAGAAGGCAAAGAAGATCGTACACTCCCTATAAAGGCCACTGGTAGCAGGTACCAATAAACGCGAATATGTCTAAGGCGCTAGCGAGAATAACAAGTACAACCCAGAAGGTATCGTGAGTGCTATAGATATTATACGGGGAATGATTAAAGAAGTTTGACCGAAAACGGAAGCTGAGCGTTCCACGAGTCTAAACGTGTCAATCAATTACGTATGAAATGGTGCTTCATTCAAGATGGCAACAGGACCCGACGTTCCTTACGTTACTAGGGGAGAAATGTTAAATATGGCACTAAACGTATAATAGGAGACGAGCGTGTAGAAATATAATGAGAACTTCTCACATAAAATATTCGACATAGATGATGCGCCGAAATGAGCAAACGTTAAGGAACGAAACTCTAGCACTAGTAAGAGTGATGGAGGGGGAAACGAATAAGTTGAAGGAGCATTCCAAACACTAGAAGATGCGCTAATAGTCCATAATATAGATTTTTAAGGAAGATGAAGTGACCAATTGACGTTAATCGAATTACCGATAATAACGAGTTATCATACGGGCATTGGAACGTCTACAAAGCGTTGTACGAAAGAAAGAATCGTTCTCCCTTAGGTTGGGAAGAAATAGGTAAGCGGAGGATACTGGACCATAGTTGAGTCAACAGACCAAAGAAATTCCTAGAACTTATCAGAACCCGCCTAGTGGCAGCCCAGGATGAACAATAGAGATATGCGGACTAGATCTATAAAGACGAAAAGTACGAAGTAAAAGACCAAGTATTATTGAAAGTGCCTCCCGGGGAGGGAGTGAAGAGATTCGAAAGGGAAAGAAATATTGAACCAAGGATTATTGGACTGGTTGAAATCTTTAAAGGACTAAGAGATTTGGCGTATAAATTAGCACCAACATCGAACAATCACCAAGTTTATAACGAGTACCCGGAAATATATTTGATGAATGAGTGGAAATTTTATGAATAGATCCAATACTGTGAAGTTAATGTGAGAACTCGAGGTGGTCCTGTGAGGAGCGTGTCCTCGCCTATTTCTGAACTGATTCCGGGACGGAATCCTTTTAAAGGGGGAAGACTGTAAGAACCCAAATTTTTGAAGTCTGTAAAAGACCTTTAGGAATAGTAACCTTGAGGTTTAATAAAAAAATTTGCAACCATACCATATACGAGTTTCTAATTTAAGATTTCGAGTTGATACTGTGACTATACGTACCAAATGAGTGTATGTAAAAGTCATTCGTTTTAGGAGAAAATGAACTTTGTAAAACGACCTTATCTTACGGACTATCGAGGAATACGAGAATTACATTATGATTAAGAATTTAGAATTATATGAATTAAAATCCAAATACAAGGTTTCAAAGCATAAAGGATTTATAAGAAAGGATTTACCCCGAGAATCGCTTACGAAGATTTATTACGAAAATGAATAAACGTCCAAGCGAATATGTAAGCGAATAAATAAATGAACCAAGGCCATGAAAATCCCATACAAATTAATTAGCAATAAATTATCTAAGCTAGCTAATTAAATTAAAAATTAAGTAAAAGATAATATTTCTTAAAATAAGAATTCATGTTTTATAATTAAAATGCCTAGTCAAGTGTAGTGTGTAAGCTAATACCTAGGCTTGAATAAGAAACATATTGTTGAACACACCTTATACATACACAATACATATCACAAATATCATCCAATACTTCCAAAGGAATCCAAACCAATCAACTTTTTCTCTCTCTCTCTCTCCAAAAACTCAATGCTGATTTTCAAGAACACCATGGAAAGAAAAATTCATATCTCATGATCTACTCATTCAAAAATCACCAAATTTTACCAAACCCCTTTCATATCATGATTAAGTCACGCACCAAATTTCATGCCCATCCATGAAGTTTTCAAGTTTATAAAAATGTTTGAAGTTGAGGGTGAATAACCCCAAAAATCACTAACTTGTTTTCTTGATTTTTCATGAAAGTTTAAGGCTCCTAAAGCTAGACCAAGGATTCATCAAGGATATTAGAAATTTATTAAGTATTAAAAAGCTTCAAGGAAGGTATAAACATTCATCCAAACTTTATTTAAGTTTTAAGTTTCAAGAAAAGTAAGGATCTTGGATATAAGTATGGTTTTGATGATTAATTTGATATTATCTTGATGTTTAGTTAATTAGTTTTAAGGTTGATGATTTTTGCCTCAATAACATGATATTCTTGAGAGGAGTTAGTGTTGAGATGATTATTTGTTGGTTGTTGATGGTGGTATAAATATTTAAGACGTAAACGAAATTCGAATCGCAATCATAACCTCGTTAAAATGAACAAAACTCAACTTAAGTTTCTGCAGAAGTTCCCCAATATATAAACTGTATTTTCTTAAAAAGTAACATTTTATTATGATAGACAATATTATAAGAATCGTTTAGGCGCTTGAATTGCTTGATTCCGATTTACGGATCAAAAGTTATGACCATTTTAGTAAAAGGGATTTATGCGACAAAACTGCTACAAATTACGAACTTTGTAAATATCAATGATCGACTTAAAAATATTTAAAAATCATAAACTTTAAACGGATAGTAATAATTAAAGTTTTGTAGATTCCATAATAATTTCAAGTAAAAAAATTGATTTTTCAATTTTATAAAAATATTGGAGCTGAGGTCGCGCGAAGTATGAACGTCAAAAACAACCCCTTTTAGGAAACTGCCACTTCGGGATTTTCACCCCTGTTACCAGAAAACCATTTTCAAATTGAGTTAATGGTTTGAGAGATATCAATATTTTAGTGAAAGCGGTTTGAATAGTAAAACTCCGTAGTTGGCCGAATTTTTGAAATGCTTTTCACCTAATTAAATTCATTTTATCAAAATGAAACTTTTAGGATAAATATTACAAGCACTCAAGAAGCTCCGCGAGGTGGTTTCATATTAAATATTAATTTTATGAATTATTAAAAATGATAGAGTGTGATTCGTGTAATAGTAATATTCGGTGAAGTCAAATCTAGAAGACCACTTTGACCGTCCGTTTCGACCAAGGAGTGATACTTATTTCGAGTCGGTCGAATAATGAAAATTATTAAGTATTGAAATTATTAGAAATATAAGTTGGTGATGAGAGTAGGAATACTGATTAAGATTATGATGTTTGTTAATTAGAAAACCCGGAACGAGAGGAAGTCGGGAAACGTATCTTGGACTTCAGGCAAGTTTTCAAACCCTACATTTTAAAACTGTTGTGTTGTGTTGTTTTCAAATAAATGTTATATATATACGTGATGTTGTATTACGATATTCACTAATTGTGATATATAATATCGTACGATATATTAATGATTTTGGTATATGTAGATTACCGAATTTCAATCGATAATGCTAGAGAGTAGCGTTGTATATATGAGGAGTATATTTTAGACCGAGGATCGGTCAGTATAATTTGATGAAAACCCGGAAGTATTCCGGAGATGTTTTATTTAAGAATATTTTAATGCCACCATAAGTGTGATGTATGATTATAAGACCGAGAGTCCGTCAGAGTTTTAAAACGAAAACCCGAGAATCATCATGGAGATGTTTTGGACGATTAAAGTCCGTACTTATTTTATTCTAAAGGACTCGATGTCCACTTGCGAAACATTAAATATCTCGAATATATTTAAAATAATTTCCAAAGATCGTATTCCCTCAACTACATTTGTTTACTTGAGCAACCAATATTATTTCAAGCGATTCATTCAATATAGGAGAAGTATTCTCTAACGATTATTTATTTCAAACCTGATTAAGTATATTATTAAAGATTACTTTAATTACTTAAACATAAATTGGTTGAGGAATATTAATTCAAATATTCTTTTAAAATATAATTATTCGAGGTTTAATTATTTAATAATATTTAATGATTTAAATATGGTTTATTAATCATAAAACCTGATTTAAAATACTTTCTGAATTTCAGAAAATCATTCGAATAATTTCAGATTGTCGAAGAATATTATCTCGACTTATTTTAAATATTTTGAATATAGGTTCAAAAGAAACTCCCCCTTATTTAATTAATCTGTTGACAACGGTCAACTCACATCCTTAGTACTTCCTCTGGAAATTCTCGGAAGTACATATATATACATACAAATCAAAATGTACCTATCAACAAGCAATATGCTTGGAGAACAATATAAGTTCCACATATATGATGGGATTCTTACAAGGACAAAGAGGGGTAGACTCCAGTACTTCGTGGACTGGGGAGACTACCATTTTACTTCCACATGAGAAGGTATCTTATATATTGATGAACGTGTGGAGTATGCGTACCTGAGAGGGATGGACACAAAACCGTGTCTTGAGAGGGATAGACACGAAGTGTGTACCTGAGAGGGATGGACACAGAAAAGGCCCGAATGCGGCCAGGGTGATAACCGATAATTAAAAGGGAATCGTCCTTCTACTAGTAGAAAATGTTACTATTTCCGTAGTACGACTGATCATCGTATGCGGTGGCTCCAGTGAATGTCCTATTCTTCCAATAGGAATTATGATGCAATACCGTAACCCAAGCCTAGGTGTTGGGTTTACCATTAAGGTATTCGTAGGATAATAAGTCCACAAAAGAATTGTTTTCGAAAGAAGGTGTGTATCACCGAGGAAAACTATTTTTGAATAAACATATTTAGCATATATGGAATTATACTTGAATTTCTCATACAGTCTTTTCATATTGTACATTATTATGGCTGAGCATTATTTCTCACTCTTGCTTTGTTTTAAATGTCACAACACAACAGATAACCAGTATGCCGGTGTGGGACTTAGTCGCTTGCAGTCATGGGGAGAATCTCTGGCAGCTTTATCTCAGGTGGGCCAGAGTATCAGATAGGTATAAGATATCAGTCGTAATTATTATAACTTTATGTAAAGGTTATGTATAATTGTTTTATATCCTGTAAAGTACATTTGAGTTTTAATAACAGATGATACTTATTGTACGTCGTTTCTAAGGCTATAACTTGTGAGTGTGTGAGATTGGGAGTCTGTGATATGGAATTATTGGATTATTGAGTTAATACAGGTTACACATGATTGAAGGATTGCGTGACGACCCAGATTCCTGACCTCGGATTTAGGGGCGTTACAAAAGTGGTATTAGAGCAATAAGTTATAGTACTCAGAGATGAGAGTGTTTTGAGTCTGTCTAGATGCGAGATTTTGTAAGAGCTCATATAGAGTTCATCATTGGACTACCGGATATACAGCCTTGAATAGCTCACAGCTGCTTTACAAGTTTGAACAAACAAAACTACAGAGAAATGCTTATAGAATACAGCTTGATATGTTTCTCTGAAAATAAGCTTGCTTAGTTAATTGTTCTACTTGCTACACTTGATTTATATATCACCAAGTTACATGACAATAATATGAGACAATAAAACAAAATTTATCTAGTCTAAAATCATGTTGCTTTATCACTCTTTCCAATATCTTTGATTATCTTTACAATTGCATGGAAATGGTAATGCGTCTTTGTTCTCTAACACGTGCAATTAGGCTGCCACATTCCATTTACAAACACCCAACGCATGTGACTGTGTTGTCACTGTCAACAGCTATTTGAATTAGATTATCAGTCGGGAGCCTTTGTTAACCATCCGTCGAGAGCCTTTTCTGTCACTTGACTCCATTTCATTTATACAAAATTACAAGACATCTTATATTTACAATTAGACACCCTATTCTGTATATCAACTAGTAGTCAACATGACTTATATACTCCTACGGAATTTACACATTGTTGCTTGCAGAAATGTGCTACAATCTTATTGTTACATAAGCTACACTTTCGATGGATGTCAAATTGTCAACCTTCGGGACTATAAAGTTCATCCGTCGAGACTATATTAGATTATCCGTCGAGAGATACAAATTTCACAAAGTTAAATCTACTAAGGTGTTTTGTTTAACTTATCATCAAGTTTACAACATATTCCTAACACTTACGAATTGGTGTTACCCCCACACATGGAACACATTCATAATGTTCTTCACGTCTTGATGCTTAAAAAGTATAATCCAGATTCTAGGCATGTAATCGAGTATGAGCCGGTAGAACATCAGGCAGATTTATCATATATAGAGAATCCAATAAAGAAAAGTATCCTCGGTTGTTTACTTAGAAGATTCTGAGGACAAAATCCTTTTAAGGGGGAAGGATGTGATATCCGGAATATTGCGTGTAATTATTTTATCCATAAACAATTATTATATAAATTTTTGGTGAATTATCTGATGATTGGTATTGATAAGTGGATTTTTATATATGATAAGATATGAGTATATTAATTTTGTTATGTCCAGAATAAAATATTGATAATTGTGATATTTTCTGGTGATTTTTGGATCGTTATATGATTTTATAATGATTTACAGATTTACTAATTATTTTCTGAATAATTACAAAAATATTTTATAAAGCCGGGAATTGTCTAACTTCAATCATTTTTACGTTTTTTACAACCCGAAACTCTTCCGAAAACTCCTTCCTAACCTAGTCTAGTAATTCCGGACATTTTCCGTGTTTTAACTTTTCGATCCGGATTACGGTTTGACCCGTACGCGTCCCGGCGTATAATTTTCGATACAATAATCATTTTGATAAATCAACAAAATCTGTATTCTCGAAAGACGGGATAATATTATATTATTTTCGTATAAAGTGTTTTATAATAAGCCCGGTTTGGATAATTATCCAATACGGGTATCAAATTGGATCGTTATTACAGTTACTTTGCGGCTACGCAACTAATTTATCGATCCAACACGAACCAATATAATCATAATCAATCAGTAACAATATAGAATTTACAGAGAAAACCCTAATTATTCATTACGTTCTTGAATATCAAACGCACTAACGAAGGCGTTATCGAATTCGGAATCGAGCGTGCAATATATCAAATCAAAGCTCTCGAAAAGCTCTTTCATAATCAATCAACCATTTTAGTGCAGAAATCAAGGTAATTTTCTTATTGAATTGTTTTATTTCGAATTATTTAAAGATTAAATTATGAAATTTTGTTCTTGATGTTATTGATATGATTTGAAGGCTTAATCTTGTAGATAATTTTATCCTGGTCATTTTGGTATATTAGATGATGAATTTGGAGTTTAATAACATGTAGATGGTGTGTTGATCAGGAATCGATTAGCATCAGAAATTATAGCAAAGGATTCGCAAATGACCATGAATTTGGCTCGTCGGACAATTCTCCGGTGGTCGGGTTCGTCCTGCTCATAATTGACCGGTTCGGGTCGATTTTGACCCAGGATTTGACCCGGTGTTGATCCAATTTTTCCCAAACCAAATTCTTAAAACCTGTTTTAACACTTTAGTCACTGGAGTTGTAGAATATTTACAAAAACTGGCTTGATTTACCTTATTTTAAAAATGATATTTTTATTATTTTAAATTCAGAAAACTATTTTTAATTATTTATTTAATTGAAAATAAATCTGATCTATTTTATTAATTAATTTTAATAAGTTTTTAATTATTTTAATTAATCGATTAATATAATAATAATTGATTAATTAATCTAATTAATTATTAATTGATTTTAATTAATTGATTAATTAATCTAATTAATTATTAATTGATTTTAATTGATTTAATAATTACATTTAATTATTCTTTTTGATTTAAATATTTTGAAAATAGTTTCGAGTTTTAAAATATTACTTTAAATTATTTTCAAAACTCGATAATTAGTATTTAATTATTTTATAGTCAGATTCGGGTGTTCGAACCCTGTTATTTAATTATAAAATGATTCGGAGACCCGTTTTAATTTTGAAAAATGTTTAAAAATTTGTATTAAATACCTGGAAAATATAAAATCTTCTTTGAATAATTATTTTAATTGAATATCTTACGTGTTATATGCTATATGTGATCCAATTGATGCATAATATGACAATATGTACATTGTTTGACGGTTATATTCATAACTTTCAATCTGTACGTCGGATTTGGGTGAAACGAAGGGTAGTGAGAAGCTTGTAACGAATAAAATATGATGAGAATGAGTGTTGATAAGTACATGCATTGTTTAACAGAGGAAGCAAGACGTAGAAAAGGAAAGCAAGTGATTGGCGAGTGGAAATCAATTGACAAGTGTTAGTAAAGTAAAAGCAGATTGATAACGCAAGTGTTTCTATTCTTTCTCGTAATACATTGCAAATATCTTCGAACTCTTTTCATATATGTTGCAAGTACTTCGGTTCATTCTTGTTATATTGCAAGTACTTTGAAGTACTTAACCCTAAACCCTGATTTCTATTGATCTTGAGCCTTAAGCCTTATTCTTCATGAACCATTGATTGTTGAATTCTCCGATACGAACCACACATATATGATACTACTCCACAAATACATATATACCATATACTGATTTTTTATATTGAATTGCTTAACATACCAACCCTCGTGTCTTGTATACACTACGCCATACATTGGATTCTGCAACCCCAATAAACCGTTACTAAAGGCCAAAAAAGCGTTGCTAAAGGCCAAAAAAAGACTATAGCGACTCTTTTTTGGGGTTGCAATTTTAGGCGTTGCAATAGAATTTTTTGCAACCCCGGGGACATCCTATTGCAACCCTTGGTTATCCGTTACAGAAATATGCTATTACAACACCAATGGGGTTGCAATAGTACTTGAAAAGTGTTACAACATGTTTTGGGCTATTAATGGGCCCCACATGTGGGGCCCACATGTGGAGTATTGATACAACCCTTTGCAACATTTTTTAATGTTTTTTGCAACATTTTTAATGTTTTTTGCAACATTTTATACTGATTATTAGCAACACTATAAAGACCTATTGCAACGCTTTTATAAAAAAAATGCAAGGAACTGTTTGTAAATTGGCATGCCCATAAATAAGACCATACTACCATCCCACATTACATGTTCATCTCATAAATTCCAAACAATATAATACAAACTGAATTTACAAAAATAAATAATCTTGAACTATCAATTCTAGTAGATGGGTTATGCGCCACATTCAATAGCTTCTTGTGGACAATAACATCTTTTACTCTCTCAACATTCACGTCTAGCGCATACCTGCAATCAAAATTCATCACATTCTACTCAATACTATTACAATTTATATGTAAGCAAAAGTGAAATGTAAATGTAATGCACTATAATTATATATATATATATATATATGAAACCATTTTAAAAAGACCAGCTTCTTGCATACCCCTGCAAAGAACTTTTATTACCACCAACAAACAAAGGATTATATATGTTCATTATACATAGATGGAAATCTTCTCCGTTCCCATCATTATCAATTATCTTTATTACCTTCCCAGTTGCCCTTCTCTGTTTGAGCCTGATGTAGAATTCATTATTCAACAGCGACTCATTATTTGTGCCCACATCAATAGTTATAGGCAAGCACTAGTCAGGAATAAGAAAGTAGAAATTTAAATTTATTAACTATACATACATGTAATATACAAAACATAAAAACAACTATCATACGAAAAACAAGGACATCAACTATTACATAGTTTTGCAAATTCTAAACCAATGCAACAATTGAGAGGAAGAAGTAACAATTCATTACAATATTAAACTAAGCCAGCGTAGCTAGAACATCACATACAGCGGACAGGCCACTATTGCTCAGCAAAAAAAGAGATAAATGCCACAAATTTCTAATAACTCTAAACTAATGCTATATACACCGAGTACAAATTTTTATCTCATATGACAATAAACACAGACTTCTGTCTATACATGCATTACATCTTTCCTAAGGTAAAAGACCTCCAGGGGTTTCCTATTTCTAATTAGAGATTCAAATGCATTGACTAGTAATTAAGGCCAATTACTGCACTAAACTAAAATGACATATGCAGTGGCCTCCAACTACATACAAGATTGGATGTGTTGACAAGTGCTTAGTAGGACACAGACTGAGGTAGTTTTGCAAGTTCAGCATTGATAATAATGGACTACTGCTCTTCAACAGTTAAGACTGTTCTTGTTTCAAGAATAACAATTTAAGAAATTCAAAACAAAAGTTTCCACAACAACAGACCGAAAATGTTTTTAAATAGAAAACTTGCTAACCAGTAAATGTGACAGAAATTTAAACAACCGTGCACCACTCTGCAAACAACTTCTATACATAATTGTCCTAGTCCATCAGACGACTTAATGAACAAATACACAAAACTTGGTACTTCTGGAAACAGTATATGCCCTAGTCACTTGCATTTTGACTGTCTGAACTTCATATGAATTAGTGTCTGGCTCTAAAATGCATTCTTCTCCTGCATATATAGGCTCAGTGTTATCACCAGTGGGGATAACAGTTTCATGGATAACAGTTTCAACAAGTATTTCACTAAGCTAGTTAGGTCACTATGCTTTCACTTCAACTTGGCCATTCCAAATGTTCATCTAATTTCCTTCAATTCCCACTCACAAAAGATGTAAAGATCTGCTCAAAGAAAGTAACATGTGTATGGGTGCGTGTTGGTGAAAGTCATCAACGAGTTTCACTGCAAAAATAGTAGAAGGTAGCTCAAGACATGGACCACTGCTAGAGTGGTCTCATTTCCCAGCCACTCTTGTATAACCCCCAGCCCTTCTAATACCAACCCCAATAGTAAAGAAATCTGGATATATAGTAAATATAGTAAAAACACATGAACATAGACATAGACAACTACTATTGAAATATCAATTTCAAAATTATTGAAGACTTCAGGCTCTACACCTGGAAGATTTTTACCAGATTAGTCCACTCCTCCACAAATATAGACATAGAGAACTATTGTTAAAAAAAGTAAACATCTTGCAACAAGAAATATGCTGAAAAACAAGAACTTAAAAGAGGGTTGCATGGTCAAACACATATTCTGATTTCTGGGCAGCAAAAATGGTGAAAAGTTGACATGCAGACAGAAAATAAGCAAGTTTAGTAAAAGAAAGTTATCAAACTGTCAAACTGAACACTAGTCATAAGATCTGCAGAGAGGAATATACAGTGGATAAAAAGTATCACAGCATGAAATATATAAACCTGGAGTTGCCTTCAGCATAAAATGCATCAGGTTTAGAACACAGCTTCCTAAACTTCATATTCACCAAAATGCAACCCCTCTGTATAGTTCTTGTACATCTTCTTTCTTCCTAAGAACAAAAAAAAATAACTACCCTTTTCCCAGAACTTAACTAAATTGTATGAGTAAGAAGAAATAAAGACAAAATGCTCTCTCTCTCAGAAATACATATAATACGATCAAACACAAAAACAAAGAAACATATACTCTTGACTCCACACCAACACACAAAGCAACAAGCAAGAGTATAATCAAAAATCTGTGTCTGCTCTTAAATCTCTCTCCCACCCCACCAGCAAAATTTAACAACCCCACCTCGAGAAATGAGCTGAATTTAAGTAAAGAATTAATGATTCACATTGATGATAATGAGCTGGATACTGGGATCATTATACATTAAAACAGGAAATAAAAATAGGAGTTCTGCTGTTTAACAATTTGGGAGGCTAATTCTAACTATTTCATTCCACATTATAAATCTTTGTGAGGAATATAATCCCTCTTTTGCTCTTACTTTCCAGGTATAAAATTTCCGAAGGGTTCAACATTAGCATCATAATTTATGTATTTTTGTCAAAAATATAAAAAATATTGAATTACTAATAACAGACATAGAGTAGTACTGATGAAAATAAATCCAGCATTACCTTGACAAAACTTTGGCATAGAAAAACAGAACAGATGAGTAAACAACAAAGGTAATGTACTTACTATCTCATCTCGACCTTTCGGAGTTCACCAAATGCTCTCATATTTAAAATAAGAAAAAAATTAGGAAAATTAGAAGTAAAGAAGAAAGGGAGTTAGGAAAATTAAAAGTAAATAGACAGGGAGAGAGAGAGAGAGCCTGGAAGTGCGAAGTTGGGAGAGCATCTGAGCAGAGTATTTGAGTAAATCTCTGATATTCTTGGACTGCTGATTGAATCCAATTTAAATAACAATCAAATCATGGGAAAATCAAATCTGATTCACTAGAGTCTGTAGAAATAAAATTGATTATTATGAAGAGAGCGTGTGTAGCTTCGAGTAGATAGATAGAGACACAGATAGAATTGTAATTTTTATTTTTATTTTTAGGGTTGTGAATGAGAATTGGGGGAGCAGGTAGGTAGGGTTTTGAGAGGAGGGGCCTTCAATATTTCCCCCAAAGTTAGTAGGCGGTACATTTCCACCAAATCCATGTACAACTGTTTACATTATAAAAATATATTAATTAATTTTATAACACTTTTTTAATTTTTATTAAATATATTTAATTTACTTTTTTATTTCTCTCACAGCTGCCACATCAACAGTATGTGACCCACTTATAGAGACCCCATTAACACGTCAGCATAATTTAATAAAAAATAAATATTTTTATTTATAATAGCCTTGACAACATTTTTTACTTCTTTGTTAACATAATTAAAATATGTTGTAATAGGTTAGATTAATGTTGTGTTGGGGCAACATTTTCTACGGCAATATCACTTAATAATGTTGTATAAGGTCGTTTATGGCGTAGTGAATATTGTAAATAAATCCATTAGTCACTTGTTAAGTTATATAAAGCGTTCAATTTATTATTATAATATTTTAAATCGCTGCACTAATATTATTAACTTCTAAAAATAAATAAAATATATATTTCAATTATTATTTCATTTCTATGTAAAAAATTACTAATTAGTTAAATTTAAAAAAATCATCTTTAATTATATATATCATTTTGGTAACACGTTTTGACTCTACGACAACATTAAAAAAGAGGGGTTGCGGTAGACATTGGTTTTGAAGGCTACTATTACACTTTTCTTTGCAACCCCACCGTGAAGGGTTACAGAATCCAATCTATGGAGTAGTGATAACAGAAGACCAATCCTTGTAACCCCAGAACCCTTGGTCTTCTACCTTTTGATTCTTTCCTTGATTGAAAGCCAATCTTTATGATTTCATTGTTATACCTTCATAGAATTGTGAATCACCCTATTCGTCGAGATAAATGTTGTTTATGATTCAGCTTATTGATTTACATTGTTTATCATATTGTTATTCTGGAATTGGATTATTTTTAAATATGGACCAGATTCATGGTCAGACCAGATTCGTGGTCATAATAGGCCAATGTGTGCCTTGGATCCAGTATATGGAGCAAAGCTGGGAGCCTTACTCGGGGTTAGTGCGTGACTAATCAGCAGCCTAAACTTGGTTTTTAAAATGAAAGTGAATATCCAATTCTAATCTTTGCTTATCAGAAAACTTGATTTCTTAAATCATTTCAATTGATCATTGTTAATCTCAGTGATTGTCATCGTGACTCGCTGAGCTAGTTAGCTCACTCTTGCAAATCTGTTTATATTCTTTTCAAGTGAAAAAGAAAATTTGTGGTAGCGAGGATCCCCAGATAAGCGTGCAATCTAGGTATCCAAGTTGAAATGGGATAAGCTAGCAGATGGTGTTTGGCTTAGTTTGTGTTGATAATTTGTAAAATAGTTTACTTCCATTGTAAGATAAATAAACTGGGATTTGGGAAGTTTGTAAAATAAATAAGGTTGTGGCTTGTGGGCATACTTTAAACTGCTTCGGTCCGTGGATTATGGCAAGTAAGGTCATTGCATATATATTATTTTATTCATAAACAGGTTTAAATATTGTGTGTGTGTGTGTGTTATGGACCCCAAATTTCTGACCCGGGTTTGGAGGGCGCCACAGGTTTGGCATCAGAGCTAAGGTTTAAAGTCACTGCCACTGGCCTAGATTGTGTGGAATGGGTAGAGGGTTAAGATTATTATTGGAAAATAAAGGAATAGAACGTCGACAGATTGAGTGCGACTAAATAGGAAGTTTTAGTATGATTCGTGACGAGATTTGAGATTCTTATCTAGTAGCGTGATTTTCAGATAACAGCGATGGCAGATTCCTTTATCTCGATATTATTTGATCACTTGGAGCATTCAATCGGAAGACCGTCATCTGATCCACGTCATGCTCTTCTATCAGCGCCAGCCATAATACCTGTTGCGACAATTGTACCATTGCAAGTTATTCCACCTCCAGGTATGAGACCACCTATTCGAGGACCCCCACCTACTGATTCTGACTCTACCGAACATTCGGTTGCGGGAGCATCTTTTCAGTTTACTCCACACCCTATTCCATACTACAAGTACGAGACTCTTCTTTTGGAATGAGAAGCCCTTGTTAGCACAGATCCAGGAGCTACAACATATTATAAGGACTGCAAATACTGACAGGAAAGTGAAGGAGCTTCAGAATGAGATTCAGGTGACCATGAGAGTACTTGAGGCCAGACTTCATGGAGCTACTTACGAGTATGCAGTCCCAGATGCTCTTATGGGATGGGCCAGAGAGGTACTGGAAGATTGGAGAGGCTTGGTGGACCAGAGTTTCCTGAAACTAGACGACAAAGATGATGTGATAGCTGATATATGTACAATAGTATGTAGTATGTGTTATCAGACTTTTGGTGGGTATATAAATAAACAAGACTTGCGAAATAATGGATAGGCCTGTTGTACCTTTGCCTTTAATTAAACGTTTCGCGCTTGTAACACCAAACTTGGATATATATCAGTACCTTTCCTTTTCCAGCATTATCATTACTTTACTATACCTATTTTATTTTATTGCACCAGTTATAAACTCTTGTGATAACATGTATCCTTTTTCCCCTTAACTGTTTACATTCTATAAAGAAGCATGCAATTTACTTAACTTAGTTCAAAGATTGAAAATGCTTTCAAAAAGAGATATTTATGTTTTACAAAATCTTTTCATAAAAAGGTTTTGATTTAAAGGCTAAATAAGTTGTTTGATTCTTTACGGAAAATGCCTCCTAGAAGAAACACCCGTTCCACCAACCAAAATGAAAAAACCAACAACAATAACAATACCCAAGACAGCAATAACCATAATGTCAATCCAGGTCCCATAGACCCAACTATAGCCCAGATTCTTCAGATCTTGGCCCAACAGATAGTCCACCTGACTCAACAACATCAGAGGCAGACCAATCCTCAGGTAACCTTTAAGACTTTCCAGGAGGTGAATCCACCAGAATTTAATGGTTCTGTAGATCCGATTGAGGCAAGAGTCTGGTTGAAGGAAATTGAGAAAGCATTTGCCTTAGTCAAGGTGAGAGAGGAAGAAAATACTGAGTTTGGGAGTTACTACTTAAAGAATGAAGCCACCTACTGGTGGGAAACTATTAAGACATTGGAAGGTACAGATGATGTTGCATGGGATAGATTCAAGGAGTTATTTTTAGAGAAGTACTTCCATCAGTTTGTTCAGGATCAAATGGAATTGAAATTTCCGGAGCTAAAGCAGGGAAATATGTCAGTGCTGGATTATGAAAGTAAGTTTGAGGAGTTGTCAAGGTTTGTACCATCATATATGGACACTGATAGAAGAAAGCTAAGAGGTTCCAGAAAGGTCTTAATCCATGGATCTGAGGGAAGGTGGAAATATTTGAATTGGATACATATGCGGGAGTTTTGCAGAAAGCTATGATTGCGGAGACAGAGAGTGAAATATCTCACAAGGAGAAGGAAAGTAAGAAAAGGAAGTTTGAGGGGAGTGAAGGACAATCGCAAGCAAGGAAGTTTCCAAATTTCAAACAAAAGAAGGGCAAGTTCCAGCCCGAAAGGAATTTCAACAGGCAGAATACAGGCAACGGAGGCCAAGATAACCATCCAGCCACTGCGAATCAGCCAGCCCAGCAAAGTCCAGTTTTATCAGATTGTCAAGTATGTGGAAAGAAGCATGGAGGAGTGTGCATCAAGATGAATGTGGTCTGCTACAGATGCAACCAGAGGGGTCACTATTCAAGAGAGTGCCGTAATCAGCCAGCCAGGGAGCCAGCTAACAAGGATCAGCCTACCAGGAATCAGGCAGGCGAAGTTCCAACAATTGGGTATACCTGTTTCAAGTGCGGAAAGCTAGGGCACATAGCCAGGGATTGTAAGGCACCAGTTCCAATCAATAATACACTGCGAATCATGGGAGCTACTCCAACAGTGAATGAACCTCCCAGAGCTAGAGTTTATGAAATGTCTGTGAAGGATGCTATCATGGACACTGATGTTGTGGCATGTACGCTTAATGTGAATTCTTTATGTGCTAAAGTGCTAGTAGATTCGGGAGAAAATCGATCATTTATTTCTCAAGATTTTGTTGATAAGTTGAATTGTCCAGTTGAATTGCTAAGTGAGATTATGACGATAGAATTAGAAAATCAGGAACGTGTATATGTGAACAAAGTATGTAAGAAATCTGAGATTGAGATTTCTGGCAATAAGTTTGACGCTGACTTGATACTATTTAAGTTAGGAGAGTTTGACGTCATTTTAGGAATGCACTGGCTATCTAAGCATGATGCTCAGATAGACTGTCATAGTAAGAAGGTAATTTTGAAGACGCCGGACGAGAAAATTGTGACGTTTAAAGGTCAGAAGCAAGCAAAGAAGTTTCTAACGATGATTCAAGCCAAGAAGTTACTGCAACAAGGATGCAAGCATTTCATTGATTATGTGATAGATAGAAATCAGGAGCCAGCAAAACTGGAAGACATTCCAGTGGTAAATGAATTTCCAGACGAATTACTAGGACTTCCTCCAGATAGAGAAATTGAGTTTGCGATCGACTTAGCACCTGGAACGGAACCTGTGTCCAAAGCCCCGTACAAAATACCGCCAGTTGAAATGAAAGAACTGGCAAAGCAATTGCAAGAATTGTTACAGAAAGGAGTGATTTGACCCAGTGTATCCCCATGGGGTGCACCGGTACTATTTTTTAAGAAGAAGGATGGAAGCATGAGGTTATTCATCGATTATCGAGAACTCAATAAGCTTACAATCAAGAACAAGTATCCATTACCTCGAATTAACGATTTGTTTGATCAGCTGAAAGGAGCCAGGTACTTTTTTAAGGTTGATTTGAGATCCATATATCACCAATTTAAGGTTTAACCCGAAGACATACCAAAGACAGCTTTCAGAACAAGGTACGGTCATTATGAATTCTTAGTGATGTCTTTTGGATTGACCAATGCCCCAACAACATTTATGGACTTGATGAACAGAATTTTAAAGGAATATTTAGACAAGTTTGTAATTGTGTTTATCGATGATATTTTGATCTACTCAAAGTCAACGGAAGATCATGCGGAGCATCTAATGATATCTTTGGAAATTTTAAGAAAAAAGAAATTATATGCCAAGTTTTCAAAGTACGAATTTTGGTTACAAGAAGTTCAAATCTTAGGACACGTAGTTAGTAATGAAGGAATCAAAGTCGACCCAGCGAAGATTGAAGCTGTTATGAACTGGGAAAGGCCAAAAACACCCACATAAGTGAGGAGTTTCTTGGGATTAGCGGGATATTATCGACGATTTGTTCAAGATTTCTCAAAGTTTATGACGCCTTTAACGAAGCTTACCAGGAAAAGTGAGAAGTTTATATGAAACGAGAAATGTGAAGAAAGTTTTCAAGAATTATAGAAGAGATTGATCACAGCACCTGTTTTGTCACTTCCAGATGATCAAGGAAATTTTGTAATCTATAGTGATGCTTCTCACAAGGGACTAGGTTGTGTTTTGATGCATCACGATAATGTTATTGCATATGCGTCTAGACAACTGAAACCTCATGAGCAGAAGTACCCTACTCATAATTTGGAACTAGCAGCAATAGTATTCGCCTTGAAGATTTGGAGACATTACCTATATGGAGAAAAATGCGAGATCTATACGGATCACAAAATTTTAAAGTACATATTCACGCAAAAGGAGCTTAACATGAGACATAGAAGATGGTTAGAACTGATCAAGGACTATGATTGCATAGTTAACTATCATCCAGGAAAAGCAAATGTAGTGGAAGATGCATTAAGCATAAAAGAAAGACTGATCGTATTGACAATACAGGAAGAGTTATACAAGGAATTTCAGAAATTGGAATTGCAAGTCAGAATTTGCAAGCCTAATAAAACAAGGATGTATAGTATGACGTTTCAGCCAGAATTTCTAGAGAAGATAAAGAAATGTCAAGAGGAAATAATGAATCAAGATATCAATCATTTGGTTGGAGAAGAATTATGCACTCAGAAAGACGATCAAGGTATTCTCAGATTTTCTTCCAGAATTTGGATTCCACCAGTAACAGAATTGAAGAATAAAATTCTACAAGAAGCTCATAACTCAAGGTATTCAATCCATCCAGGAAGTACCAAGATGTACAGAGATTTAAAAGAGAATTATTGGTGGCTAGACGTGAAGCGAGAAATTGCGGAATGGATCAGCAAATGTTATACGTGTCAAAGAGTTAAGGCAGAGCACCAGAGACCAAGTGGGTTATTACAACCACTAGAGATTCCAGAATGGAAGTGGGAGCACATTGCTATGGATTTTATAGTTGGATTACCAATGACGAAAGCGAACCACGACGCTATTTGGGTTATGATAGACAAACTAACCAAATCAGCTCATTTCTTGTCAATTAATGAAAAATTCTCGTTGGACAAGTTGGTTCGCATGTATTTGAAGGAAATAGTAGTGCGTCATGAGATCTCTGTGTATATTGTATCTGATCGAGATCCACGATTTAATTCAAGATTTTGAAGAAGTTTTCAAGCATTCTTGGGAACTAAGTTGGATATGAGTATGGCTTATCATCCGCAGACTGACGGCCAAAGCGAAAGAACAATCCAAACAATTGAAGACATGTAATGTGTGTGTGCCATTAATTTCAAAGGAAATTGGGATGAGCATTTTCCCTTAGTGGAGTTTGCTTATAATAATAGTTTTTATGCTAGTATCGGAATGCCACCCTATGAAGCTCTTTATGGACGCAAATGTCGATCACCAGTATATTGGGACGAAGTCAAAGAACGTAAGATACTTGGACCCGAGTTGGTGCAACAGACAAAAGAAGTTGTGGAAGTCATCTAGAAAAGGGTAATTGCAGCACAAGATCGTCAAAAGAAATATGCAGATCAATCGAGAAAGGATATGAAATTCAAGGAAGGAGATCTAGTGTTACTGAAGGTGTCACCATGGAAAGAATTGACTAGATTTGGAAAGAAAGGAAAGTTGAGTCCTAGATACGTTGGACGTTTTGAAATTCTGGAACGTGTCGGCAAGGTAGCTTACGAATTGGCATTACCCCCGCACATGGAACACATTCTTAATGTTTTTCATGTCTCGATGCTTAAAAAGTATAATCCAGATTCTAGGCATGTAATCGAGTATGAGTCGGTAGAACTTCAGGCAGATTTAACGTCTGTAGAGAATCCAATAGAGATTCTAGAAAAGAGAGAAAAGATACCTTATATATATAATAGGAGAACAATGAGATAATTAGTGAGATTAAAAAGTCTCATTGAAAAGACTAAACTACCCCTATTTTTAATATTTATATAAAAAATATGCTTTGTGGGAATCGAACTCTAGATATTTCATTCACCTATACAACCTCATACCACTACACTATATTGTCACATGTGTTTTTTATCATACACCTAATATGTAAGTGTGCTAAATAAATATTTTATTTAAGTTTAAAGATAGTTATTTGAATTCTGCAAAAAAAGATAGTTACTTAAATATTTATACAGTTAATTTTAAACAATTGAATTCTGGATACAAAATTAGACATAGTACATAAATGAATTATTATCTTATTTATTAATCTTTTTTTAGTTTGAAAATATATCTCATATATTTTTAACATGTTTAATTATTATAAAAAGTAATTAAAATGTACATATATAATTTTAAAGAAAATATTGAAAATAAAATTGCTTATATATAAATAATCTATAATGGTATCACATATTTAGATGAGTGCGAATTATAATGAGTCAATGCATTTTAATTTATTTCGAATTTGAAATCAGAATTTGGCCTATTCTTCAAAAAATACTCGAAATTTGACTACATGACCCGAACGAAAAACATCTTCACATTTTACACTTAGTAAATTTAAATTACAAGTTCGGCGAGAATATTTTACCAATAATATAAATTTTTTTAATATCTTATGTTAATATAAATTAATGTGTTTGAGATGTTTATAAAATCAAGTCAATTGATTATTTGTATTAAAATTACTAACTTCACTGGTAGCGCATTATTATTTTTGGGACCTGTCCTGATTTTAAAAATATTCGAAATTTGATATGAGAACTCACGAGATTTGTTAAAACTACGGTGATATATTAAATCGAATTATTTTTCATTTTTCATTCAAAAAAACTAGCTTTAAAAAACATTCTTTCAGATAAACAATATTTATTGATCAAGATAATATTGTACAAAAATTTTGAATTATTTAAATATTTTGAATTATTCAAATAAAATTTATATCTATACTATATTGTAATATTTGATTCAATGCATTTTATATTATTTAAAAAACAAATATATATTGTTCAATAATCTGAATGAATTAACCAGTTCAACTGATACTTATAAAACTTTATCGAATTGAAAAATATTTAATTTTATGAGAATATTATAAAATGTTATCAAATTATTATATGAAGATATATTAGAGTGATAATTAAAGGAAATTAAAAATGGTTTAAATAACGATTTAATTATAATTTTTCCTTTGAATTCTTAAAAAAATCATGAATATCAATAATAAGTCTTTATAATATATAATTTATTTTTATGTTACAACCATGATTGATACTCAGTTGCGTAAAAAGTAGATATGGATTGTTTATCAGTGATAATGTGAATACCATATATAAATTATTGTAATTTATTCATTACATAATTTTAATTTTTGAATAATTATAAATGCATGTTATTTAAGTAATCAATTGTCTCACTAAATTTTAATAATGATTATATATGTACATAAATCGGATATTTAGCAAATAAATAATTGAAACCATCGTAATTTACTAAGAAATGTAACATACGATAATTTGCATGCTGGCACACACATAACTGAATGTTACTTTGGTAACCGTGGTGTAAATAAAAAACTAACATTTTTCCATGCATACATACGTTGAATTTAAAAAACTAACATTTTTCATTAAAATCAACTTTTATATGAAGAGTAGTGTAAATTTTACATTATTATATATTATGGTTGCAAGTCATCCTGAATTCAGTTATGCATTTTTTATCTTTTTAAATTGAGTAAGTTAATTATAAGTTAGTAGTGAACTCAATAATAATATATACCAGTACATATATATTATTTAAACAAAATTCAAAATTTTTGGTCAACTCTGTATTCAACATGTATGTTACTTTTTTACTTTTTATTAGTAAACATACTAACGACATTCTACATATTAAGTATAATCATTTGATTTTAAATGTACACTGACTATCTTGTTTATATTAATTCATTAAATACAAATTATACAACACAAACAACAATATATATATATATATATATATATATTGCTTAATGAGTTATAGTTAAACGTTGTGTAATTTGGTATTGTCATTTATAAAAATAATACACATTGATAAACAATCGACTTGTATTTGATATACGTTATGCACTGTACAATATTTACAAATAAGAAAATAATTAAGAATATTATAATTGCATGATGCATGAAAAAATTCTAGAAAATGACACGTGCCTCGCACGGATTATTATGCTAGTAGAGAATAAAGTTGTAAATTTGGTTAGGTTATTGTGGAGAAACCCAATGGTTGAAGAGTCAACCTGGGAGCTAGAAAGTGATATGCGAGAAAAGTACCCTCAGTTGTTTACTTAGAAGATTCTGAGGACAGAATCCTTTTAAGGGGGAAGGATGTAATATCCGGGATATCGCGTGTAATTATTTTATCCATAAATGATTATCATATGAATTTTTGGTGAATTATCTCATGATTGGTATTGATAAGTGGATGTTTATATATGATAAGATATGAATATGTTAATTTTGTTATGTCCAGAATAAAATATAGATAATTATGATATTTTTCTGGTGATTTTTGGATCGTTATATCATTTTATAATGATTTAAAAATTTACTAATTATTTTTTGAATAATTACAAAACTATTTTATAAAGCCGGGAATTGTCCAAATTCAACCGTTTTTACGTTTTTACAACCCGAAACTCTTCCAAAAACGCCTTCCTAACCTAATTTGGTAATTCTGGACATTTTCCGTGTTTTAACTTTTTCGATCCGGATTACGGTTTCACCCGTACGCATCCCGGCGTACAATTTTCGATACAATAATTATTTCGATAAATCAACAAAATCCATATTCTAGAAAGACGGGATAATATTACATTATTTTCGTATAAAGTGTTTTATAAGAAGCCCGGTTTGGATAATTATCCAATACGGGTATCAAATTAGATCGTTTTTACAGTTACTTTGCGGCTAAGCAACTAATTTATCGATCCAATACGATCCAACACGAACCAATATTCCATAAA
Source organism: Apium graveolens (assembly GCF_009905375.1). Lineage (NCBI taxonomy): Eukaryota > Viridiplantae > Streptophyta > Magnoliopsida > Apiales > Apiaceae > Apium > Apium graveolens. Next base: position 81,572,232 of record NC_133650.1, on the reverse strand, counting down.
TATAAATAGCCCTTTTCTTATTTTATTATATTCATATAATCATAATCAATCAGTAACAATATAGAATATACAGAGAAAACCCTAATTATTCGTTACGTTAAGGCGTTATCGAATTCGAAATTGAGCGTGCAATATATCAAATCGAAGCTCTAGAAAAGTTCTTTCATAATTAATCAACCATTTTAGTGCAGAAATCAATGTAATTTTCTTATTTTATTATTTTATTTCGAATTATTTAAAGATTAAATTTTGAAATTTTGTTCTTGATGTTATTGATATGATTTAATGGCTTAATCTTGTAGATAATTTTATCCTGGTCATTTTAGTATATTATAGGATGAATTTGGAGTTCAATAACATGTAGAAAAGTGTGTTTAATTTTCGGATTAAAGAAATTAGGGTTTTAATTATTTGAATGTTCTTAATTCGATTTGGGATTTTTAATTTCATTGATTCTGGGCTTAATTGAATGGTATCAACTTATATATCGTTCAAAAACAAGCCAATTCATGTAATTAACTTCTCAGTTGGAAGCCCGGGACGAGTTGGACGGAAAACCTTTGAACTCGTCGGCGTTAATGGCGAGTTCGCCGGGAAACGCCGCCTGGGGATGGTTAACGATAGCAAAACATCGTCTGGAGATGATGTGTTGATCAGGAATCGATTAGCATCAGAAATTATAGCAAAGGATTCACGAATGACCATGAATTTGGCTCGTCGGACAATTCTCCGGTGGTCGGGTTCGTCCTACTCATAATTGACCCGTTCGGGTCGATTTTGACCAGAGATTTGACCCGGTGCTGATCCAATTTTTCCCAAAACAAATTCTTAAAACCTGTTTTTACTCTTTAGTCACGGGAGTTGTAGAATTTTTACAAAAACTGGATTGTTTTTTACCTTATTTTAAAAATGATATTTTTATTATTTTAAATTTAGAAAATTGTTTTTAATTATTTATTTAATTGAAAATAAATATGATTTATTTTATTAATTAATTTTAATTAGTTTTTAATTATTTAATTAATCGATTAATTTAATATTAATTGATTGATTAATCTAATTAATTATTAATTGATTTTAATTGATTTAATAATTAGATTTAATTATTCTTTTTAATTAAAAAATTCTGAAAAAATAGTTTCGAGCTTCAAAATATTATTTTAAATTATTTTCAAAGCTTAATAATTAGTATTTATTTATTTTAAAGTCAGATTCGGGTGTTCGAACCCTGTTATTTAATTATAAAATAAATCGGAGACCCGTTTTAATTCCGAAAAATGTTCAAAAATTCGTATTAAATACTTGAAAAATCATTTTAACCCCGAATATTCTTTGAATAATTATTTTAATTGAATATCTTATGTGTTATGTGCTATATGTGATCCAATTGATGCATAATTTGACTATATGTACATTGTTTGATGGTTTATTTATAACTTTCAATCCATACGTCGGATTTGGGTGAAATGAAGGGTAGTTAGAAGCTTATAACGAATATAATGTGATAAGAATGAGTATTGATAAGTACATGTGATGTTTAACAGAGGAAGAAAGATTTAGAAAAGGAAAGCAAGTGATTGGCGAGTGGAAATCAATTGACAAGTGTTACTAAAGTAAAAGCAGATTGATAAGGCAAGTGTTTCCATTCTTTCTCGTAATATATTGCAAATATCTTAGACATCTTTTCATATATGTTGAAAGTACTTCGGTTCGTTCTTGTTATATTGCAAGTACTTTGAAGTATTTAACCCTAAACCCTGATTCCTATTGATCTTGAGCCTTAAGCCTTATTCTTAATGAACCATTGATTGTTGAATTATTAGATACGAACCACACATACACGATACTACTCCACAAATACATATATACCACATAATGATTCTTGATATTGAATTGATTAACATACCAACCCTCATGTCTTGTATAATAGAAGACCAATCCTTGTTGTTTGCAGAAATGTGTTACAATACTTATTGTTACATAAGCTATAATCTCTATGGATGTTAAATTGTCATCCGTCGGGACTATAAAGTTCATCCGTCGGGACTATATTAAAACATCAATCGAGAGCTACAAAAACACTAAGTTAAATTTACTAAGGTGTTTTGTTCAACTTATAATCAAGTTCACAACCTATTCCTAACAATCTCCCCCAATTTATGTCTATTGGAATTGTAGCCATAAATTAAGGTAAACATGATGATAAAAAAACACCCTAAATGAACAGATTGAATTGTAGTAGATAAAACTAGTAAGTGCTACAGTTTATTTGAAAATTGAACAAAGTAAAGTGTACAAAGAGTTCTCACAATCATTATCAAGGTGCTCCTCTAGCCTGAGCAGATGTTTTCAATTTCCTTGATTGTCTTGATTTCTTCCCAAGCTTCCAGTTGTTTTCTTCTATTTGATTTTGGAGTTGTCTGTGAAATTCAAATTCTTCAGCATTTGATAGATCCAGATTTCCTTGCATTTCCAATAGAGTCTCATTGCTTGAGATGCTCAATTGGTCATCCAGTCTGAAGAATCTCCTAACACCTTTATCATCCATGAATTCCATCAGCCAGTAAGGCCTCAGGTGCACTGTATTTCCTATGAACGGAATGGATAGAGTTTTTGGAAGTGTATTTGAGGCTTTTCTGCTTCTGAGTTCTTCTATCTTCTTTAGAACCAATTTTCTGGCTGTCACATTGAATCCAAATTTTTTCTTGAAGGATGAGAAGATCTTTATCAAAACAGAACAACTTTCTTGAAGAATTCTATGAAGGGGCCATATGATCTCTTTCCCACCTTTATATTTGAACACCAGTCTTTCAGGGAGATTTCTGTGAGCATCAATTCCCCTCACTTCTTCTAAATCATCCATGTAGAGATTGATATCTGAAAATTGCTTGATATCACAGATGTATAAAAGATCGCCCTTGTTGACAGTTGGTTGAGCTTTGGTTAAGGTTTTGGTTCTAAGTTTCACAGGCTTGACCTTCTTGATTGCTCTTGTCTTTATCTTCTTTAGCTTGTTGAATATTGGTAAGTTAAGTTTAGGATGGGGAAAATTATCCCAGTCTATAGGCTCATCCTTGGGAACTATTGGCTCACCATGAAAGTTCTTTATAGGATCTACCTTAAATTCATCCTGCACTTCTGAGGGCTTGGATGTTTGAGTTGAAGTTGTAGACTGTTTGGGAATGTAATCTTCCATTTCTTCATCACTGAAGTCCAATTTTCTCTTAATTCTTTGTTTGTATCTTGGTTTCTTTGTCTATTGAGGTTCCTTGTGCATTTTCTGATATTGATCTTCAGCTACCACATGTGGTTTCTCAGAAATCTCAGTTGCAATTTTCACAGCTTGAAGTTTGGCTACAATAGCAGCTTGCTTCTTCTTCTGTTTGAGCTTTTTAGCATCTAAAGCAGTCTGCTTCTTTTCTTGCTTGATTCTCACTTCTTTTTCCTTCTTAGCTTCTGCAAACTGAGGATGTCCAGCCACCACACAGATTTCTTTCACATTCCTGTAGATCTTAGCAATTCTTGTTTTTAGCACTGAGTTAGTTGGATCTTTGAAGAATGCAATGGACCTTGCCAACAGCTTCTTTTTATCTGGCCATGGAGTTTCAAACATAAGGTCCAAGGGATTTTTGTCAGATGACTTTGGATAATTCCTTTTGGACTTCAAAACCAAGTTGGCTTTTGGAGACTTTATGCATGAAGATTGGCCCTTTCCAGATTACCCAGAGTCATGTCATTCACAGAAATTTGCTTGACTTGAGAGAAGTAATGAAAGGTCTTGTTTGGTTTCTTAATTGGACCAAATTTCTTTGTGATTTCTTCATCAATCTTCCTCCATTTGTCATCCAATTCCTTCTCAACTGCTGTAACATCAAGCTTCTTGAAATTTGTCTTTGAATCCAACTTAGAAGCTGCTATCTGGATCAGATCAATACTATCCAAGACTGGTGGCTCATGATAAGTAATTTCTGGAACAATTACTTGACTAACTTGTATGTTTAGCACATTCTCCCCCTCACTGATTGGCTCTCCCTGACTAACTGGGACAAGTGAGTCTTTCTCCCCCTTTTTGTTAGCATCAAGTTGAGTGGAGGTAAAAGTTTGTGCAGCCACTAACTTTTGAAGCAACTGAGTTTGTTGGGCTTGATGTAAATGAATGGCATTGAGAGAAGCTTCCAATGCTTTTAGTCTTGTATCCAGGGAGTCTACCTTCATGGTTAGATCAGTATTTTTCCTAAGTTGTCTCTGTATGTCAAGCATGGTTGTGTTTAGAAACTTGGAATCCAATCTTTCAGAAACAGCCTGCTTGATTTTATCTATTTCAGTTTTAATGGCAGTAACATCCTAATTATATTGAAGAGACTGGATTTTGTGTAGATGGAGAGAGTTGAGATGTGCTTGTAGAAGTTTCTTGGTGTTGGCATCGGTGGTGGCTTGAAGAGCTGTCTGTGTTTGTTGAATGATATGGAAGAGGGTAGACTTGAAGTGTTGGCATCACATTCCTTGGAAAACACCCAAGATGGAGTGTTTGAACTGGAGTTAGGGCCTGCTTCACCCCCTATGTCCATAAGCTCTTCTTCATCACCATCTTCATCCCCAAAAAGATCTTCAGAACCATAAGTTCTATAGTCAACATCATCACTAGTTGGGGCTGGCATGGCTGTGATGGCACCTTTAGCCCTCTGCATTGAAGCTGTAGTATGCACCAAGTTTAGTAGCTTCTCAGTCTCCTCATTTCCCTGTCCAGCCAAAATTTGATATGTTGTAAAAGGATGAGTAAATGTCTCAGCATCCAAAGAGATGGAATCAATTATAGATCGATATTCTTGTTGAAATAATTTCTCTTTTTCTGCATCACTGACATTCATTGACTCATTAGCAATGGATTTCATCCTTATCTCTTCTATACCTGCTTTTCTCTCATTTTTTCTCTCTTTTTGCATCAAGGACTCCCCTTGGCTCACCACCCTCACACCCTCACCTTCACCTACTAAGGTGGAACTCCCCTCACTTACTTTTTCCAGGCTAGAAGAAATAGCCTACATTATTTCTCTCTTTTCCTCTCATTTTGCTTGAGAGCAACTCAGCCTCTCACTCTGTTCACTCCCTTCCCTCAATCCTAGGAGTGATTGTACAACTACTAACTCATCTACACTTGTAACAATTGTTGAAAATTCAGTTTGTGTAGTGAGTACTGACGGATGAGGAACATCCATCGGGGTAGTAGGTAGGCTAGCCGACAGATGACTGCTGAGAGGCACATCCGTGTGGATATAATCACTAACCGATGGATGAACAATATCCACGAAAATAGAGGAAATGATAGAGTTTGGAGTGGAAACTATTGTAGACTCTGTGCAGATTGATGATAATTTAGGCACAGAAGTCTCAACAATTCCTGAAAGAATTGGCAAGTGAGCCAACAAATCATCTAAAAGATGATGCTCACTTGCACTGAATTTTGGCTTCTCCAACAAAGTTAAGGAAGGAGAATCAGGAATTGATGTGTGAATCATATCCACATCCAGAGAATTGGTGGGAGAGTTTTGTGTGTTTGGTGCTTCTATTGCTAAGGATTTTGGCTGTGACTTCACATTTATTGGAGCCACCTCAAACTGAATTTGAGAAGGTGGAGTGACTGAGTCTTTAGCTGCAGTTTGCACTGTGTGTGATCCCTGTACATCCCCAAGTGTTCTAGCTTTCTTTTGTCTTGTATAAGTTTGGGGTGAATCTGTGTCCCTTACCCTTTTGGCCTGTGCTCCTGGTTGGGAGCTTATTTCAATAGTAGCATCCTTTTGGGAGGATGAAACTAGAGATGTGCTAATTTCCTTATTAAGCACCACAGTTTGTTAGGAAACTGTGGTGTGGCTAGGTTTGTGTACACTCACCTCACCATCCTTATCCTTAGGGTTTCTTTTATGTTCACCCTGTCTCTCACCTATCTTACCACCCTTCACACTCCCCTATTTGGTTTTGGTGGATTTTAAAACTGGCATCTTTTGAGAGACACCAGAGTGTGGTTTCTTTGATTTGGATTTAGAAATTTTAGATTTTGTGGCTTGGGTAGGCATCTGTTGGGTCATTGACACAGATGCCATAGCCATACTCAATGGTAAAGAAATTTGAGAGGTAGAGATAGTAGAGACAGAAGTATTTACCTCACTTAACTGAGGGCCATCCATGATAGGAAAATAAATAAGGGGCACTTCCTTGTGAAGATCAGCCCTGTTTAAATCTGCAATTACTCTTCTTTCTTGAACCCAACAATTCAGTTTGTTGGTTGGGTTCTCAATTAGAAGATTCTCACAAATATGGTTAGCAATAATCATGAAGAATCTAGCATAATAAACATTTTTAGATCTCTTTTGATCTCTCATAACTTATACCCTAAGTCAAACATGACAACATCACTAAAATTATAGTAATTATCAGTAAGTAGCATGTAGAACATGTTGAGCATGATAGTGTTGATAGAATCAAAATTGCTCATCTTACCATAAAACACCTTGGTAACTACATCATACAGATAACTCCACTCTTTTCTAAGACCTAACCTCCTAATCTCACTTAACTTAGTGGTGGGAAGTGCATAGCTAATAGTATTGAGCAAGTTAACTAAATCAGCATCTGTGTATGGTTTAGTAGTAGTGTTATCAGGAATTTTAAAGCATGCTTGAATAGTATCACTGTTAATGCAAGATTTCTTACCTTTAATGGTGAGAGTTATTGTTTTGTCAATTGCTTGATACACAGCAGTAGTCCACATCTCTTCCATAACTTCATAGTAGATTATGGGTGATTCCAGCATGGCATAACTAAGCTTGCATCCCTTTACAAAATCCATCATTTTGTGATAATCCTCAAAGGCTGGAATGTCTTTTTTCACAAGAGCTACGAAATTTTTCTTCTCATAAATGAATCCTGACTGAGACATGATCTTGATTACTGGTACCATTGTTAAAACAAGGAAATTTGCAGAGAGAAAGAGAATTTTTCTTTGAGGAAGAAGAGAGCAGTTAATTGCAATGGAGAAAGATAAAAGCTAAAATAAACTTGAAGTAAGGCTTTTATGTATTCTAAGATAAAATGGGATAAAAATTAAAGGTAAAAATTAAAGACCCAATATTGCCCAAAATAGCCGTTTAAAAATAAAATAAACTGTCAAAATTCTATCAGTTATCCGTCATGATGTACTTACAGACTATAAGTATATTCGATGGATAATGTTCAGAACTTTAACGACTAAGATGTCGACAATTCGACGGATGAAAATAAAGCAAATATTCTTCAGGTTCAAAATAATCCAGAAAATGATTTTTACCAAGCTATTCTATTTCGACGGATGATCAAATTCGATTGATAAGGAACATCCGTCGAGATGCAAAATTTGACTTAGCCCAATTTTCATCCAAAATAGAAAAATCAATTATATTTCTGGCTGCATTACAACTTGCAAAATTATCAGAAATAATTTAAGAATAATTAAGCATACCTAACTCACTTACCAACCTAGTAAAGGTGGATTCATCAAGTGGCTTGGTAAAGATATCTGCAAGCTGCTTCTCACTTGGAATAAATTGCAGTTTCATATTACCATTCATCACATTTTCCCTAATGAAGTGGTACTTGATATCTATGTGCTTTGTTCTTGAATGCTGTACTGGATTTTCAGTGATGGAAATTACACTTGTGTTATCACAGAAAATAGGAATTCTGTCCACTTGTAGACCATAGTCCAACAATTGATTTTTCATCCATAGAATCTGTGCACAACAACTGCCAACAACAATATATTCAGCTTCAGCTGTAGAAGTAGAAACTGAATTTTGTTTTTTACTGAACCAGGATACTAGCTTGTTTCCTAGAAATTGACAAGTTCCTATAGTGCTTTTTCTGTCAATTTTGCACCCTGCATAGTCTGCATCTGAATAACCAGTTAGATCAAAACCGGAATCTCCAGGGTACCAAATGCCAAGTTTTGGTGTTCCCTTGAGACATCTGAAAATTCTCTTTATAACTATTAAATGGGATAATCTAGGATCAACCTGAAATCTAGCACAAAGACAAGTAGCAAATATTATATTTGGCCTACTAGCTGTTAAGTATAAAAGTGAGCCAACCATGCCTCTATAGCTTGAAATATCCACAGACTTTTCAGTAGTGTTTAATTCAAGTTTAGTTGCAGTGGCCATGGGAGTTTTTGCAGATGTGCAATCCATTAGATCAAACTTCTTTAAAAGATAATAAATATATTCGGTTTGACTAATGAATATTCCATCACTAACTTGCTTAACTTGTAAACCAAGGAAGTAAGTTAGTTCTCCCATCATGCTCATTTTATACTTACTTTGCATCAATTTGGCAAACTTTTTGCAAAGTTTTTCGTCTGTATAGCCAAATATAATATCATCTACATAAATTTGAACAAGTATACTAAAGCCATTAACATTTCTAAAGAATAAAGTTTTGTCAACAATACCTCTTGTGAAGTGATTTTCTAAGAGAAACTTTGACAAAGTATCATACCAGGCTCTAGGTGCTTGCTTCAGTCCATAAAGTGCTTTCAAAAGATAGTAGACATATTCTGGAAAATTTAGATCTTCAAAAGCAGGAGGCTGACTGATATAGACTTCCTCCTCCAAATCTCCATTTAGAAAGGCACTTTTGACATCCATTTGATAGACTTTGAAATTGGCATGGGCTGCATAGGCTAAAAAAATTTTGATGGCTTCAAGTCTTGCAACAGGAGCAAAAGTTTCATCAAAATCTATTCCTTCTTGTTGACAGTAGCCCTTAGCAACCAATATAGCTTTGTTCCTGACAACTATGATATTTTCATCCATCTTGTTTCTGAATACCCACTTGGTGTCAATTTGATTCTTTCCTTTAGGCTTGGGTACTAGCTTCCATACCTTGTTCCTTTCAAATTGGTTTAGCTCCTCCTGCATAGCTAGAGCCCAATCAGGATCCAATAGAGCTTCTTCTACCTTCTTTGGTTCTTCCTTTGCGAGAAAGCTGTTATATAGATATTCTTCTTGAGTTGCTTTTCTTATTTGAACTCTAGAAGATGCATCACCAATTATGAGCTCAAAGGGGTGATCTCTAGTCCATTTTCTCTGTTGTGGTAGATTAGCTCTTGATGAAGAGGCCTCATCATTGTCTTGATGTGTGACTGAGTTTTGATTAGAAGAAACTTCCCCTGAATGTGTGAATCTTTGATTTGAAGAAGGAGTTTTTTCTGTAAGTGACCTGTTTTGACTCTCAGCTTCTCTTATTGTTCCGACGGATGATGCACTTTGTATCTCGACGGATGAAGCTGATTGTCTAGCGATGGATGATGCATTATGCAACTCGACTGATGCTGAATTTTGTGCATCATTTGAGATAGTATTTTCTGCATTATCCTTAGCCACTATTTCTTGATTACTATCATCATCACTTTCTTCAAAAATCATCTCCATATTGTCAAATTTGAGGCTCTCATGGAAACCTCCATCTTGCAGTCCTTCAATCTCTTTATCATTAAACACAACATGTACAGATTCCATAATAATGTTGATTCTTAGATTGTAGACTCTATATGCCTTTCCAATAGCATATCCAACAAATATTCCTTCATCTTCTTTGGCATCAAACTTTCCATGTTGATCAGTTTGATTCCTTAAGATATAACATTTACATCCAAATACATGTAGAAAGTTTAATATTGGCTTCCTATTCTTGAATATTTGATATGGAGTCGTGCCTTTTTCTTGATTGATCAAGGAAATATTCTGAGTGTAACATGATGTATTCACAGCTTCTGCCCAAAAGTAAGTTGGCAGCCTTGATTCTTTAAGCAGAGTTCTTGCAACTTCAATGAGTGATCGATTCTTCCTTTCCACTACACCATTTTGTTATGGAGTTCTTGCTGCAGAAAACTCATGCATGATTCTATACTCTTCACAAAATACTCTCATCATAGAATTCTTGAACTCAGTTCCATTGTCACTCCTGATTCTTCTAACCTAGAGGTCAGGATAGTTGTTAACTTGCCTTATATGATTGGTGATGATTTCACTGGCCTCGTCATTGGACTTTAGAAAATATGTCCAAGAGAACTTTGAAAAATGATTCACAATTCCTATACAATATCTCTTCTTTGAGATAGACAACACATTTACTAGTCCAAACAAGTCCATGTGAAGTAACTGTAAAGGTTCTTCAATAGATGATTCAAACTTCTTTCTGAATGATGCTTTAATCTGCTTTCCTTTCGAGCAGGCATCACATAATCCATCCTTTGTAAACTCCACTTGAGGAATACTTTTAACCAATTCTTTCTTGACTAACTCATTCATGGTATTGAAGTTTAGATGGGATAGCTTCTTGTGCCATAGCCAACTTTCATCTTGACTTTCTTTACTGAGAAGACAAGTTACAGATTCTGCATTTGTTGAGTTGAAGTCAGCTAGATACATATTTCCTTTTCTCACTCTAGTGAGAACCACTTTGTTGCTCATTTTGTTAGTCACAACATAGGCTTCTGAATTGAAAGTGACTGAGTTGCCCTTATCACAAAGCTGGATGATACTCAACAGAATATGCTTGAGTCCATCCACTAGGGCAACCTCTTCAATGATGACATTATCCTTTGAAATCAAGCCATATTCCACAGTATAATCCTTGTTGTCATCTCCAAAAGTGATACTTGGGCCAGCTCTTTCCTTGAACCCAGTGAGCAGGGTAGAATCTCCAGTCATGTGCCTTGAGCACCCACTTGCCAAATACCAACGATTCTTTTTATTTCCCTGCACACATCAAAATCAAATCAAGTTGATTTTGGTACCCAAGTTTCCTTAGGTCCTGCCTTGTTAGCCTTTTTCTTTGGTTTCTTAGGTTTGATCTCATTTGACTTGGGTATATCAGATTCATCCTTTGTCATTTGAGTTGGACCTTTGAAACCTTTCATTGAAGCACAATTATCATGCACATTTTGATTAACATGAAAAGGCATGCTTTGTGCAAACATGTTATTCCAGTAAGGCATGCTAAATGGCATTTGAGGCATACTAAATGCATCATAATAAGGATTAAGTGCAAATGGCATGTTAGCATATTGTGCATTCAAATTTTGTGCAGGCATAACATAAACAGGCATTGTAGGCATGCTGAGAATTGAAGGAGGTGTAGACATAGGGGTAGGCATAGCAAGTTTGCAATTAACAGATAAATGATTAACATTACCACACTGAACACATAATTTTCTTGGAGCATATTTATCAGGTGTGTAGTTGTTATGTTTGTTAATTCCTACCTTCCCATTTCTGTTGTTTTTCCTTTTTGATTATGCTTTAACCTCAATTTTATGTAGTCTGTCATTCAATTTCTTGAGTAACAGATGACCAACATTTACTCTCTTTTCTTTTCTCACTTGACTTGATTCTCCCGGAACAAAGTTTTTAGAAACTGATCCATACTTGTCATTCAACTTATCTAGCTTAGCTTTGCTAACTACCTTATTTACATTCGACGGATGTGGCTCATTGTCTTTCGACGGATAATCCTTTTGATTATTCAATGGATAATTTTCATCATCCGTCGAATCCACATCCGTTAAGAGTCATTCAACCAGATTGGAATCAAGCTTCTCCTTGTTCTTTTTCCAGGCTGCATCACAAAAAAACTCTATTCCTTGAACCTTAGTAATTTGAGCATGGACATCTCTAGAAGATTTCCATGCCTTAATTACTTCTTGTTCTCGTTCAAGTTGCTTCCTTACAATCTTTTCTTTCTTTAAACATTCAGTTAATTCATCCTTGGCAGTTTTACATTTAGTTCTCAATTTTTCAAACTCAATAAATTGAGACTCTAGCATATTATTCCTCTCACTTAAAAACAAATTGTTTTCTTTAATTTTAGCATTTTTCTTAGTGAGAGAATCAAGAGTTACACGCAAATGATATAGCTAAGTAGACATGTCATTGATGGCATCATTACACTCAGACTTCGTTAAATGTGCTAGGTTAGTGGTGATTACCTGATTACTGGATTAACTTTTGTTTCATCTGATTTGCCCATTAGGGCTAGGTTGACATAGTTTGTTTCTTCATCTTCATCCAATCCATATGCAGCCCAGTCATTTTCTTGTGTAATGAAAGCCCTTTACTTTTGCTTGAGTAACTCAAAGTATTTTTGCTTGTAATCAACAGGCTCAAACTTCTTTTTACCAGAATCAGGCTTCCTGCATTCACTTACAAAATGACCTGCCAAGCCACACTTGAAACACTTGAATTTAGACTTATCAACCATGTTTCTGTTTGACTTAGCTGCTCCAAAATTCTTCTTGAATTTGAGCTTGGAAAATCTCCTGGATAGAAAAGCAAGATGCTCATCTATGTCATCCATGTCATCTTGGCTCAACTGTTCTTCATTTTCAGCTACTAGACATTTACCCTTACTTTCACAGACCCTTGAATTTGATGTAGATTCAACAGCTTCAACCTTCATCTCCTTTTCCTTTACTTGCTCAGTAAGCAATGCAATGGATCCTCCTTTCTTCCTTCCTTTCTCCATCTTTTCATCTTGCTCTATTTCAAGCTCATAGATTTTTAGAATACCATACAGTCTTTCCAAGGTGAATTCCTTGTAATCTTGAGAGTTTCTTAAAGAGATTGTCATGGGCTTCCATTCCTTTGGTAGAGATCTAAGGAATTTAAGATTTGAGTTTTTTGTTTGATAGACCATTCCATGCAACTTGAAAGCATTCAGTAGATTTTAAAATCTACTAAATATATCAGTGAGTGAATCACTTTCTTCATAGTGAAAATGCTCATATTGCTGAATCAAGAGCTGCATTTTGTTCTCTCTTGCTTGCTCAGTACCATCACAGATAATTTGAATTGTATCCCAAACCTCTTTTTCTGTTTTGCAGTTTATGATGTTGTCAAACATATCACCATCAACACCATTAAATAGTATATTTATGGCCTTTTTATCTTTCCTGACTTGTTCAATGTCTGGATCAGACCATTCATGTCTGGGCTTTGGAACTGATGGCTCATTTCCTGTAGCAGCTCTCATTGGTACCCGAGGACCTCTCTCAATGCAGTCCACATAAGCTTCATCTTGAGAAAGAAGATGTAGGTGCATCTTCACCTTCCAGTGGTGATATTTGTCTTTGTCCAGAAATGGAATTTTCACTCCAAAATCCTCTCTGATCATCTTGTTGATTGTGGTGATCTTTACACTCTTTGTTCTTCAAGAGCTTGCTCTGATACCAATTGTTAATCCCAAACAATGCAACAAGAATTATAGAAGGGGGTTGAATGTAATTATGGCTACTTTTTCTAATTTTAAGAATGTTCTTACTTAATATATAAATGTGTTTGATTTTGCAAGAAGTGTGGAATGAGAATAAAATAGAAATCAAAACACAAAGCTTTAAAACTTTTTGGTGGATTTAAACTTATCCACCAGAGATATATATAAAGTTGAGAACTCTGTGATGCTTGAATAGCACACAGCTGCTTACAAGAGAACTTACAAAATAATAAAGAGATTCTTAACAAATACAGCCTTTCTATCTCTCTGAAAATAATGCTTACTTAGTTAGTTATACTACTTGCTACACTTGGTTTATATATTACCAAGTTACATGATAGTAAGACAAGACAATAAGACAAAATTAATCTAGTCTAAATTCATACTGCTACATTACTCTATCCAGCATCTTTGAATATCTTCATAATTGTATAGAAATGGTAATGCTTCTTTGTTATCTAAATCTTGCAATTGGGCTGCCACATTCCATTTGCAAATACCCAACGCATGTGACTGTGTTGTCACTGTCAACTGCTAATTTGAATATTATCATTCGTCGGGACTGTGTTGATCATCCGTCGGAGGCCTTATTGTTATCTGTCGAGAGTCTTTGTAGATCATCCGTCGGAAGTCTTTCTGTTACTTGATTTTATTTCACTTATGTAGAATTACAAGACATCTTATATTTACAATTAGCCAACCTATTCTGCATATCAATCTAGTAGTCAACATGACTTAAAGAATCCTACAGTGTCTACTGATCAACTAAAACACTGTTGTTTGCAGAAATGTGTTACAATACTTATTGTTACATAAGCTACACTCTCGATGGATGTAAAATTGTCATCCGTCGGGACTATAAAGTTCATCCGTCGGGACTATATTAAAACATTCATCGAGAGCTATATAAACACTAAGTTAAATCTACTAAGGTGATTTGCTCAACTTATCATCAAGTTCACAACTTATTCCTAACAACAACATATTATAAGAACTACAGATGTTGACAGGAAAGTGAAGGAGCTTCGGAATGAGATTCAGGTGACCCGGAGAGTACTTGAGGCCAGACTTCATGGAGCTACTTGCGAGTATGCATCCCCAGATGCTCTTATGGGATGGGCCAGAGAGGTACTGGAAGATTTGGAGAGGCTTGGTGGACTAGAGTTTCCCTGAAGCTAGACGACGGAGATGATGTGACAGCTGATATATGTACAATAGTATGTAGTGTGTGTTATCATACTTTTGGTGGGTATATAAATAAACAAGACTTGCGAAATAATGGATAGGCTTGTTGTATCTTTTCCTATAATAAAACGTTTCGCGCTTGTACCACCAAACTTGGATATATATCAGTACCTTTCCTTTTCCAGCATTATCATTACTTTACTATACCTGTTTTATTTTATTGCACCAGTTATAAACTCTTGTGATAACATGTACCCTTTTTCCCCTTAATTATTTACATTCTGTAAGGAAGCATGCAATTTACTTAGTTCAAAGATTGAAAATGTTTTCAAAAATAGATATTTTTGTTTTACAAAATCTTTTCATAAAAAGATTTTGATTTAAAGGTTAAATAAGTTGTTTGATTCTTTACAAAAAATGCCTCCTAGAAGAAACACCCGTTCCACCAACTAAAATGAAGAAACTAACAACAACAATACCCAAGACAACAATAACCAGAATGTTAATCCAGGTCCCATAGACCCAACTGTATCCCAGATTCTTCAGATCTTGGCCCAATAGACAGTCCACCTGACTCAACAACAGCAGAGGCAGACCAATCCTCAAGTAACCTTTAAGACTTTCCAGGCGGTGAATCCACCAGATTTAAAGGTTCTGTAGATCCGATTAAGGCAAGAGTCTGGTTGAAGGAAATTGAGAAGGCATTTGCCTTAGTCAAGGTGAGAGAGGGACAAAATACTGAATTTGTGAGTTCCTACTTGAAGAATGAAGCCACCTACTACTGGGAAAATGTTAAGACATTAGAAGGTATAGATGATGTTGCGTGGGATAGATTCAAGGAGTTATTTTTAGAGAAGTATTTCTCTCAGTTTTTTCAGGATCAAATGGAATTAAAATTTCTAGAGGTAAAGTAGGGAAATATATCAGTGATGGATTATGAAAGTAAGTTTAAGGAGTTGTCAAGGTTTGTACCATCATATGTGGACACTGATAGGAAGAAAGCTAAGAGGTTCCATCAAGGTCTTAATCCATGGATCTGAGGGAAGGTTGCCATATTTGAATTGGATACGTATGCGGGAGTTGTGCAGAAAGCTATGATTGTGGAGACATAGAGTGAAATGTCTCAGAAGGAGAAGGAAAGTAAGAAAAAGAAGTTTGAGGGGAGTGAAGGACAATCGCAAGCAGGGAAGTTTCCAAATTTCAATCAAAAGAAGGGCAAGTTCCAGCCCGGAAGGAATTTCAACATGCAGAATACAGGCAACGGAGGCCAAGGTAATCGACCAGCCACTTGGTATCAGCCAGCTCAGCAAAGGCCAGTTTTACCAGATTGTCAAGTATGTGGAAAGAAGCATGGAGGAGTGTGTAGCAAGCTGAATGTGGTCTGCTACAGATGCAACCAGAGCGGGCACTATTCAAGGAAGTGCTGCAATCAACCAGCCAGGGAGCCAGCTAACAAGGATCAACCTACCTGGAATCATGCAGGCAAAGTTCCAACAACTGGGTATACCTGTTTCAAGTGCGGAAAGCAAGGGCATATAGCCAGGGATTGCAAGGCACCAGTTCCAGTCAATAATACACAGTGAATCATGGGAGCTACTCCAACAGTGAATGAACTTCTTAGAGCTAGAGTTTATAACATGTCTGTGAAGGATGTTATCATGGACACTATTGTTGTGGCAGGTACGCTTACTGTGAATTCTATATGTACTAAAGTGCTAGTATATTCAGGAGCAACTCGATCATTTATTTCTCAAGATTTTGTTGATAAGTTGAATTGTCCATTTGAATTATTAAGTGAGATTATGACGGTTGAATTAGATAATCAGGAACGTGTATCTGTGAACCAAGTATGTAAGAACTGTGAGATTGAGATTTCGGGCAATAAGTTTGACGCTGACTTGATACCGTTTAAGTTAGGAGAGTTTGACATCATTTTAGGAATGGACTGGCTATCTAAGCATGATGCTCAGATAGAATATCGTAGCAAGAAGGTAATTTTGAAGACGCCGGACGAGAAATTGGTGACATTTAAAGGTCAGAAGCAAGCAAAGAAGTTCATAATGATCATTCAAGCCAAGAAGTTACTGCAACAAGGATGCAAGCATTTCATTGCTTATGTGATAGATAGAAGTCAGGAGCCATCAAAACTGGAAGTCATTCCAGTGGTAAATGAATTTTCAGACGTGTTTCCAGACGAATTACCAGGACTTCCTCCAGATAGAGAAAATGAGTTTGCGATCGACTTAACACCTGGAACTGAACCTGTATCCAAAGCCCCGTACATAATGGCATAAATTGAAATAAAAGAACTGGTAAAGCAATTGCAGGAATTGTTAGAGAAAGGAGTGATTCGACCCATTGTATCCCCATGGGGTGCACCGATACTATTTGTTAAGAAGAAGGATGGAAGCATGAGGTTATGCATCGATTATCGATAACTCAATAAGCTTATGATCAAGAACAAGAATCCATTACCCCGAATCGACGATTTTTTTGATCAGCTGAAAGGAACCAAGTACTTTTCTAAGATTGATCTGAGATCCGAATATCACCAATTGAATGTTAAACCCGAAGACATACCAAAGACATTTTTTGGATTGACCAATGCCCCAACAACATTTATGGACTTGATGAACAAAATTTTCAAGGAATATTTGGACATGTTTGTAATTGTGTTTATCGTTGATATTTTGATTTACTCAAAGTCAACGGAAGATCATGTGGAGCATCTAAGGATATCTTTGGAAATTTTAAGAAAGAAGAAATTGTATGCCAAGTTTTCAAAGTGCGAATTTTGGTTACAAGAAGTTTAATTCTTAGGACGCGTAGTTAGTAATGAAGGAATCAAAGTGGACCCAATGAAGATTGAAGCTGTTATGAACTGGGAAAGGCCAAAAATACCAACAGAAGTGAGGAGTTTCTTGGGATTAGCGGGATATTATCGACAATTTGTTCAAGATTTCACAAAAATTGTGACGCCTTTAAAGAAGCTTACCAGAAAAAAGTGAGAAGTTTATATGGAACGAGAAATATAAAGAAAGTTTTCAGGAATTAAGAAAGAGATTTATCACAACACCTGTTTTGTCACTTCCAGATGATCAAGGAAATTTTGTAATCTATAGTGATGCTTCTCATAAGGGATTAGGTTGTATTTTGATGCAGCATGATAATGTTATTGCATATGCGTCTAGACAACTGAAACCTCATGAGAAGAAGTATATTAATCATAATTTGGAACTAGCAGCAATAGTATTCGCCTTGAAGATTTGGAGACATTACCTATATGGAGAAAAATGCGAGATTTATACGGATCACAAAAGTTTAAAGTACATCTTCACGCAAAATGAGCTTAACATGAGACAGAGAAGATGGTTGGAAATGATCAAGGACTATGATTACACAATTAACTATCATCCAGGAAAAGCAAATGTAGTGGAAGATGCATTAAGCAGAAAAGAAAGACTGAACGTATTGACAATACCGGAAGAGTTATACAAGGAATTTCAGATATTGGAATTGGAAGTCAGAATTTGCAAGCCTAATGAAGCAAGGATGTATAGTATGACGTTTCAGCCAGAATTGCTAGAGAAGATAAAGAAATGTCAAGAGAAAATAATGAATCAAGATATCAATCATTTGTTGGAGAAGAAATATGCACTCAGAAAGATGATCAAGGTATTCTCAGATTTTCTTTCTGAATTTGGATTCCACCAGTTACAAAATTCAATAATGAAATTCTACAAGAAGCCCATAACTCAAGGTATTCAATCCATCCAGTAAGTAACAAGATGTACAGAGATTCAAAAGAGAATTATTGGTGGCCAAACATGAAGAGAGAAATTGCGGAATAGGTCAGCAAATGTTATACATGTCAAAGTATTAAAGCAGAGCACCAGAGACCAAGCGGATTATTACAACCACTAGAGATTCCAGAATGGAAGTGGGAGCACATTGCTATGGATTTTATATTTGGATTACCAAGGACGAAAGTGAACCATGACGCTATTTGGGTTATAATAGACAGACTAACCAAATCAGCTCATTTCTTGCCAATTAATGAAAAATTCTCATTGGACAAGTTGGTTCAAATGTATTTGAAGGAAATAGTAGTGCGTCATGGAGTCCTTGTGTATATTATATCTGATCGAGATCCACGATTCAAATCAAGATTTTGGAGAAGTTTTCAAGAATGCTTGGGAACTAAGGTGGATATGAGTACGGCTTATCATCCGCAGACTGACGGCCAAAGCGAAAGAACAATCCAAACAATTGAAGACATGTTACGTGTGTGTCCCATTGATTTCAAATGAAATTGAGATGAGCATTTACCCTTAGTGGAGTTTTCTTATAATAACAGTTATCATGCCAGCATCGGAATGCCACCCTATGAACCTCTTTATGGACACAAATGTCGATCACCAGTATATTGGGATGAAGTCGGAGAACGTAAGATACTTGGACCCGAGTCGGTGCAACAGACAAAAGAAGTTGTGGAAGTCATCCAGAAAAGGGTAAATGCAGCACAAGATCGTCAAAGGAAATATGCAGATCAATCTTGAAAGGATATGGAATTCAAGGAAGGAGATCTAGTGTTACTGAAGGTGTCACCATGGAAAGAATTAACTAGAGTTGGAAAGAAAGGAAAGCTGAGTCCTAGATACATTGGACCTTTTGAAATTCTGAAACGTGTCTGCAAGGAAGCTTACGAATAGGCATTACCCCTGCACATGGAACACATTCATAATGTTTTTCACGTCTCGATGCTTAAAAAGTATAATCCAGATTTCTAGGCATGTAATCGAGTATGAGTCGGTAGATCTTCAGGCAGATTTATCGTATGTAGAGAATCCAATAGAGATTCTAGAAAAGAGAGAATAGATATTCAGAAATAAATTTGTAAATTTGGTAAGGGTATTGTGGAGAAACCCAAAGGTTGAATAGTCAACCTGGGAGCTAGTAAGTGATATGCGAGAAAAGTACCCTCAGTTGTTTACTTAGAAGATTCTGAGGACAGAATCCTTTTAAGGGGGAAGGATGTAATATCCGGGATATCGCGTGTAATTATTTTATCCATAAATAATTATTATATGAATTTTTGGTGAATTATCTCATGATTGGTATTGATAAGTGGATGTTTATATATGATAAGATATGAGTATGTTAGTTTTGTTATGTCCAGAATAAAATATAGATAATTGTGAAATTTTTATGGTGATTTTTGGATCGTTATATGATTTTATAATGATTTACAGATTTACTAATTATTTTCTAAATAATTACAAAAGTATTTTATAAAGCCGAGAATTGTCCAACTTCAACCATTTTTACATTTTTACAACTCGAAACTCTTCCAAAAACTCCTTCGTAACCCAATCTGATAATTCCAGACATTTTCCGTGTTTTAACTTTTTGGATCCGGATTACGGTTTGACCCGTACGCGTCCCGACGTATAATTTTCGATACAATAATCATTTCGATAAATCAACAAAATATGTATTCTCGAAAGACAGGATAATATTACATTATTTTTGTATAAAGTGTTTTATAAGAAGCCCATTTTGGATAATTATCCAATACGGGTATCAAATTGGATCATTTTTACAGTTACTTAGCGGCTAAGCAACTAATTTATCGATCCAATACGATCCAACACGAACCAATATTCCATAAATATAAATAGCCCTTTTCTTATTTCATTATATTCATATAATCATAATCAATCAGTAACAATATAGAATTTATAGAGAAAATGCTCATTATTCATTACGTTCTTGAAAATCAAACTGAGCTGATTCAATAGAAATAGCACAATGCTTAGTCTCATGAAACGAAGGGTAGTTAGAAGCTTGTAACGAATAGAATGTGATAATAATGAGTATTGATAAGTACATGTGATATTTAACAGAGGAAGCAGGATGTAGATAAGGAAAGAAAGTGATTGGCGAGTGGAAATCAATTGACAAGTGTTAGTAAAGTAAAAGTAGATTGATATGGCAAGTGTTTCTATTCTTTCTCGTAATACATTACAAATATCTTCGAACTCTTTTCAAATATGTTTCAAGTACTTCGGTTCATTATTTTATATTGCAAGTACTTTGAAGTACTTAACCCTAAACCCTGATTCTTATTGATCTTGAGCCTTAAGCCTTATTCTTCATGAACCATTGATTGTTGAATTCTCAGATATGAACCACACATATACGATACTACTCCACAAATACATATATACCATATACTGATTCTTGATATTGAATTGCTTAACATACCAACCCCCATATCTTGTATAACCAATCCTTGTAACCCTAGAACCCTTGGTCTTCTACCTTCTGATTCTTTCCTTGATTGAAAGCAAATCTTTATGATTTCATTGTTATACCTTCATAGAATTGTGAATCACCCTATGCTTCGAGATAAATGTTGTTTATGATTCAGCTTATTTATTTACATTGTTTATCATATTGTTATTCTGGAATTGGATTATTTTTAAATATGGACCAGATTCGTGGTCATAATAAGGCCAATTTGTGCCTTGGATCCAGTATATAGAGCAAAGCTGGGAGCCTTGCTCGGGGTTAGTGCGTGACTGATCAGCAACCTAACCTTGGTTTTTTAAACTGAAAGTGAATATCCAATTCTTATCTTTGCTTATCAAAAAAGTTGATTTCTTAAATCATTTCAATTGATCATTGTTAATCTCAGTGACTTTCATTGTGACTTGATGAGCTAGTTAGCTCACTCTTGCAAATCTGTTTATATTCTTTTCCAGTGAAAAAGGAAATTGGTGGTAGCGAGGATCCCCAAACAAGCGTGCAAGCTAGGTATCCAGGTTGAAATGGGATAAGCTAGCAGATGATGTTTAGCTTAGTTTGTGTTGATAGTTTTTAATAAAGTTTACTTCTGTTATAAGATAAATAAACTAGGATTTGGGACATTTGTAAAATAAATAAGGTTGTGGCTTGTGGGCATACTTTAAACTGCCTTGGTCCGTGGATTATGGCAAGTAGGGTCATTGCATATATATTATTTTATTCATAAACAAGTTTAAATATGGTGTGTGTGTGTGTGTGTTGTGGACCCCAAACTTCTGACCCGGATTTGGAGGGCGCCACAGTCCTGCTTTAGTTTATAACACTAGCACACAAGGATACAAATAAATCATTTATATGTTGACATCCTCGAGAGATTTGTCCAAGTCATTCATCAAAGCATGCTTATGATGGCCAAAGTAGTCCCAAATGCATGTTTGGAAGAACAAAAGACGTGAAAAGATAAAGTTAAATATAGGCCTAATGAAAGCAAAGAGAAAAAAGATACTAGACAATTATACAATCACTTTACTTGCTCAGTCGTAAGACCATATATCTCACATGCTTTTCTGTGAAGTTCACCAACTGTTTCCTGATCATATTATTTATATACAACATCAGTCCAATATACATAGATGAGGTTGGGAAGAAATGATACATGATGTTGGTTAATTGAAAAGGAGAAAACAAGTTAAAAATTATGAAGTTAACCATACCTTTTTGCTTATTTTAATAGAGGATTGATCTTCTCTTGGGATCAAATACAACTGCAATCTCCACGGTTAATTCAGTTTTAGATAGACCAGGACTTATGACTCTACGTGCCAAGGGAGGACCCTGTAAAGCATAATGTAATATAATATGTAATCAAGGAATTATAACTCAACATGTAACAGAAATAGATAAATAAATTTAAATTGTGATGCACAGGAACCTTAAAGATAAAGACAGGATATACACAAAGAATCAAACGATGCAAATAACTCTCTAAGTCCACAATCAAGTCATGGGAAGAAGTTCATTAATATGTTCAAGCCTCCATGAAGAATAAGATATCAAAGGACTTCCAGTATCGGTTACATGGTTTGATTTGAAGTATTAAAGATCAGGGGTTCAGTGATTGAAGCAATGGATAATCAACCAAGATGTATCAATTTAGAAGTGTCAAGGAAATTGAATTAAACCACTTCATGGTAGTTATTTGTAAACCAGACCAGTGCACCAAACATCAACATATCAGGAAGGGTTTAATCTAATTTCTATAGAAGAAACATTGATTATTGATACAGTTATTGGATACAAGATTTTCGCTAAGGCAAGAAAACCTACTAGGCTCACTAGGTCACAAGTAAAGTGTTGTGGGAATTTATCTAAGTCAAGTGTCATTATTGTGACATCTAGGTCACAAGTAAATGTTTGTGGTGATTTTGTCTAAGACAAATTACCTAGACTTCCTGGTCGCAACTAACCTATCAACAGAGGAAGGCAGGTCGTAAGTAACCTGGATGGAAAATTGTCTAAGGGAAACATAAAGTAGCACACAGGTCGCAAGTAACTCTTGGTCTAGGTATACAGGGTCGCAAGTATCTTGTAAGGGAAAAGTTTCTAAGTAATAAACTCTTTCCCTATTATCAGGTCAAAAGTACCTTGTGTTACAGAGTGAAGATAGTCGCAAGTAAGTCTAGGGAAAAATTGGCTAAGGCATTTACTATGGTCGCAAGTAACTTAGTATACAGGTCGCAAGTATCTACTTGGTTGAATTTTTACTGATCCCAAATGCAGCAATTGAAATGGTTGTGTGGAAAAAATAATTCCACTAGTCCAATGAAAATTGAAGTCCATAAAGCAGCAAATGAAGTCATTTCATTTGGTTATCTTCTTCAGCAAACACAAAGTGTTTTACGGGAGCTCTATTAAAACTTCATTTATTAAACTTGTAAACACAAAGTTGTGTTGCTGAATTTATTGTAGCTAATTAATTTATTAATTAGATTGTAGCAACCTCAAGATTTATATTAATAAAACAATATATTCCTCAAATTATTTTTGTGTCTATTTTGATTCAGTATTTATAACGAAGAACTTGTAACGAATCGAATTTTTTTTATAGGTATCGTATTCAACCCCCCCCCCCTTCTATGATACTTTCGGACTAAAAAATGGTATCAGAGTTTGTTGATTGACATACAAATCAAGATTCGGAGAAAGAAACAAGTTCTTGAAAAATTTCTTAAATTTTTTTTTTATTTTCAAAAATTCTCATTTCTTGAAATTTTTGAACTTTAAATAATTTTAATTCTGCCAAGATGATGAACAACCAAAGAATTGGAAGTATCAAGGTTCCTTCATTCAACAAAGATAATTACAACCTATGGAAGAAAAAGATGATGATGTTTATGAAAGCTTCGAATCCACTTTGTATTGGGATATTACTGAATGGTCCTTCTGTCCCGATGGAAGTAGTTGTTGAATCCACTTCTGCAACCGGTACAAGAATTCCTTCCTCGTCTACTCCCAGGGATCCGTCTAAATATACGGAGACTGACAATGAGTTGATAAATATGGACACAAGCCTTGAACTCATAATTATGGAATCGACCGATAATGATATGAGTCATCAACTTCTAGGAAGTAATAGTGCAAAGGATATGTGGAATACCATTGAGCTTTTGATGGAAGGTATAGAATAAGTCATAGAGAACAGGATGGATATTCTGTGTAATAACTCGAATTTTTGAGACTTTGTAAAAACGTTTAATGAATAGTAACTTTGATAGATGGGGAAAACTTTTTAGCCCCCACTATGTTGTGCATGAGAAATTGAGTTTCGGAGTTGATAACATGACTATACGTACCAAATGAGTGTATGTAAACGCTATTAGTTTTCGAAGAAAACGAACTTTGAAAAATTACCGTATTTACGAATAATCGAGGATTACGTGAATCACAATATAATTACGAATTTAAAACCCTAAGGATTTATATCCAAGGACGATACTTCAAAACATAAAGAATAAATACGAAAGGATTTATGCCGCGAACCGTTTACGAGAAATTATTATGAAAATGATTAAGCGACCGAACAAATGCGTAAACGAATAAATAAAAGTATCACGCTAACCAACCATGGTAGGAAAGTAACCATGGTTACTTTATCAAATAGTAATCTAAGATTATAGGAACGATCATCTAAGGCTAACGAATAGTGAGCTAAAGACTAAAGCCAACTAGATTAGCTTGTAACCTAGGAATGCTAGCAATATTTCTTCAAAGATTTGCCAACATAACTCTAGTTTTAGGTTATATACTTGGGGATATACAAAAATATAGCACAAGTCTTATTTAAGAAACAAGCAAAAAGCAACACAAAATCTCTATCTCTCTCCCTGCAAACACCTTCCATTCGGCCCCAAGCAAAAAGACCAAGAAATCATTTTCAAAACATCAAGCTCTAGTCATGGAAAAATTCCCCCATTATTTCTAAAGTTTAATGCATCCTAAACTAAGGTAATATAAATTTTTAAGCTCATTTTATCAAGATTTGATGGGTGAAATAAATTCAAGAAAGATGATAGTGAATAGTGTGAATAAAGTAACTCTTCTTTGGTTTATTGATTTTAATGATTAATTTAGGTTCCAAAAACCCTACCACGCACTCCCAAGACTTCACCATCATCAAGAACACATCTCAAGCTTTCAAGAAAGGTATAAATCTTTGACCCATCTTTATTTAAGGTTTAAGTTCAAGAATCTTTTGGAACATAGTTGTAAACCTAGTTTTGGTGATTGTATTGTTGTAATCTTGATGATTAGTTAAGTAGATTTAAGGTTGATGATTGTTGCCTCAAGAACATTATATTCTTGAGAGGATTTAGTGTGGTGGTGATGATTTGATGATTGTTGGTGGTAGTATAGAGATTTAAGGCGTAAACGAAACTCGGATCGTAATCATAATCTCGCTAAAACAAACAAAACATAACGTTAAGTTTCTGCAGAAAGTACCGAATATATAAACTGTAGTTTCTTGAGAAATAACACTTTATTATGAAAGAAAATGTTATAAGTATCGTTTAGGAGCTTGAATCGCTTGATTCCGATTTACGGATTAAAAGTTATGACCGTTTTACTAAAAGTGATTTACGCGATAAAAACTGCTACGAATTACGAATTTTGGAAATAAAAATGATCGACTTAAAAATGTTCATAAATCATGAAATTTTTACAGAGAGTAGTAAATAGAGTTCCATAAATTATATAAAAAATTTCAAGTGAAAATAATGATTTTTAAATTTTATAAAAATATCGGAGCCAAGACCGCGCGATTAGAAAGCCGTTAGAACTCATAAGCGGAGCCGGCGATAAATATGTAAAGAGGACATAAGGAACTTCGAAAAGGAAGCGACCGTGACATGAATAAGTACTTAAAGTAATAATAAGGGTAAATTAAGTGAGAAAATGAATAGTAAGTAGCATACGAGTACGAGTCACCGTGAATTAGAACGGGATCTAACGAAACAGTTTGTGTTTATGGTTATAGATTTTCGAGCGGACCCTGGAGCATCCTCCACCTCAAGATACCCAGGAAAGTCTACAAACCCAACTCCATATACTATTTTGTTGTGAAAGGATTGTTTTATTATCACTTGCATAAATTCCATGCTTGCCATGATGCTAAGTAATTGAGTTTTCGCATAATGTAGCAATGTTGTACAATGAGTATATGTCGTAAAATGTTTAATGCCGCCACGAGCGTGACGTATAATTATAAGACCGAGAGTCGGTCGGGATTTTAAAATAAAAACCCGGGAATCATTCCGGTGATATTTTAGGACGATTAAAGTCCATAGTATTTATGTTTCAAGGGACTCGACGTCCACTTACGAAACATTAAATACCTCGAACTTTTATTAAAACGATTTCCAAAGATCGTATTCCCTCAACTATATTTTATTGTTCGAATAATGAGAATTATTAACTATTCATTTATTATAGGGGAAGTATTCTCCAACGATTATTTATTTCAAACCCGATTAAATATTAAAGATTTCTTTAAATTACTTAAACATAAATTAGTTGAGGAATATTATTTCAAATATTCTTTTAAAGTATAATCATTCGAGGTTAATTATTTAACGATTAATATTTAATTACTAATTATTTATCTAATGATTTATTATGATTTAAAAATCATAAATCCTAATTTAAAATACTTTCTGATATTCGGAAAATCATTCGAATAATTTCAGATCATCAGAGAATATTATCTCGACTTATTTTAAATATTTGAATATAGTTTCAAAAGAAACTCCCCCTGATTTAATTATCTGTTGACAACGGTCAACTCACATCCTTAGTACTTCCTTCGAAAATTCTCGGAAGTACATATATATATACATACAAATCAAAATGTACCTATCAACAAACAATATGCTTGGGGAACAATATAAGTTCCAAATATATGATGGGATTCTTACAAGGACAAGGAGGGATAGACTCCAGTACTTCGTGGACTGGGGAGACTACCAATTTACTACCACATGAGAAGGTATCTTATATACTGATGAACATGTGGAGTATGTGTACCTGAGAGGGATGGACGCAAAATCGTGTCTTGAGAGGGATAGACACGCAGTGTGTACCTGAGAGGGATGGACAAAGAAAAGGCCCGAATGCAGCCAAGGTTATAACTGATGATAAAAATGTAATTGTCCCTATACTAGTAGAAAAGGTTACTATTTCCGTTGTACGACTGATGAAAGCAAAGAGAAAAAAGATACCAAACAATTATACAATCACTTTATTTGCTGAGTCGTAAGTCTATATATCTCATATGCTTTTCAGTGAAGTTCACCAATTGTTTCCTAATCATATTATTTATATGCAACATCAGTCCAGTATACATAGATGAGGTCGGGAAGAAATGATACATGATATTGGTTAATTGAAAAGGAGAAACCAAGTTCAAAATTATGAAGTTAGCCATACCTTTTTGCTTATTTTAATAGAGAATTGATCTTCTCTTGGGATCAAATGCAACTGCAATCGTAGAGGATATACCTCCACAGTTAATTCAGTTTTAGATAGACCAGAACTTATGAGTCTACGTGCCAAGGGAGGACCCTGTAAAGCATAATGTAATATAATATTTAATTGAGGAATTATAACTCAACATGTAACAGAAACAGATAAACAATATTAAATTATGAAGCACATGAACCTTAAAGATGAAGACAGGATATACACGAAGAATCAAAAGATGTAAATGACTCTCTAAGTCCACAATCAAGTCATGGGAAGAAGTTCATTAATATGTTCAAGCCTCCATGAAGAATAAGACATCAAAGGACTTCCAGTATCAGTTACATGGTTTGATTTGAAGTATTAAAGATCAGGGGTTCAGTGATTGAAGCAATGGATAATCAACCAAGATGTATCAGTTCAGAAGTGTCAAGGAAATTGAATTAAACCAGTTCATGCTAGTTATTTGTGAACCAGACCAGTGCACCAAGCATCAGCATATCAGGAAGGGTTTAATCTAATTTCTATAGAAGAAACATTGATTATTGATATAGTTATTGGATACAAGATTTTCTCTAAGGCAAGAAAACCTAGTAGGCTCACTAGGTCGCCAGTAAAGTGTTGTGGAAATTTGTCTAAGTCAAGTGTCATTACTGTGACATCTAGGTCGCAAGTAAATGTTTTTGGTTATTTTGGCTAAGACAAATTACCTAGACTTCCTGATCGCAACTAACCTATCAACAGAGGAAGTCAGGTCGCAAGTAACCTGGATGAAAAATTGTCTAAGGGAAACCTACAATAGCACACAGATCGCAAGTAACTTTTGGTCTAGGTATACAGGGTCACAAGTATCTTGTAAGGGAAAAGTTTCTAAGGAATAAAATCTTTCTCTAGTTTCAGATCACAAGTAACTTGTGTTACAGAGTGAAGATAGTCGCAAGTAAGTCTGAGGCAAAATTGGCTAAGGCATTTACTGTGGTCGCAAGTAACTGTGTATACAGGTCGCAAGTATCTACTTGGTTGAATTTCTATTGATTATAAATGCAGCAATTGAAATGGTTATGTGGACAAAATAATGCCACTAGTCCAATGAAAATTGAAGTCTACAAAGCAGCAAATGAAGTCATTTCATTTGGTTATCTTCTTCAGCTAACAGATTGTGTTTTACGGGAGCTCCATTAAAGACTTCATTTGTTAAGCTTGTAAACACGAAGTTATGCTGCTGAATTAATTGTAGCTAATTAATTCATTGATTAGATTGTAGCAACCTTAAGGTTTATATTAATAAAACAATATATTCCTCAAATTATTTTGTGTCTATTTTGATTCAGTATTTATAATGAAGAACTTGTAATGAATCGAAAAAAAATTATATGTATCATATTCAACCCCCCCCCTTTATGATACTTTGGGACTAACAATTGGTATCAGAGCTTGTTGATTGACATACAAATCAAGATTCGGAGAAAGAAACAAGTTCTTGAAATTTTTTTTATTTTTAATAATTCTCATTTCTTGAAATTTTTGAACTTTAAATAATTTTAATTCTGCCAAGATGATGAACAACCAAAGAATTGGAAGTATCAAGGTTCCCCTATTCGACAGAGATAATTACAACCTATGGAAGAAAAAGATGATGATGTTTATGAAAGCTTCGAATCCACTTTATATTGGGATATTACCTGAATGGCCTTTATGTCCTGATGGAAGTAGTTGTTGAATCCACTTCTACAACTGGTACAAGAATTCATTCCTCATTTACTCCCAGGGATCCGTCTAAATATACGGAGACTAACAAGGAGTTGATAAATCTGGACACAAAACTTCAACTCATTATTGTGGAATCGACCGATAATGATATGAGTCATCAACTTCTAGGAAGTAATAGTGCAAAGGATATGTGGAATACCATTGAGCTTTTGATGGAAGGTACAGAAGAAGTCAAAGAGAACAGGATGGATATTCTGTGTAATAACTCGAATTTTTGAGACTTTGTATGAACGTTTAATGAATAGTAACCCTGATAGACGGGGAAAACTTTTTAGCCCACACTATGTTGTGCATGAGAAATTGAGTTTCGGAGTTGATAACATGACTATACGTGCCAAATGAATGTATGTAAACGCTATTAGTTTTCGAAGAAAATGAACTTTGAAAAATGACCTTATTTATGAACCATCGAGGATTACGGGAATCACAATATAATTACAAATTTAAAACCCTACGGATTTATATCCAAGGACGATACTTTAAAACATAAAGAATAAATAAGAAAGGATTTACGCCGCGAACCGTTTATGAGGAATTATTAAGAAAACGATTAAGCGACCGAACAAACACGTAAATGAATAAATAAACGTATCATGCTAACCAACCATGGTAGAAAAGGAACCATGATTACTTTATTAAATAGTAAGCTAAGCTTATAGGAATGATCATCTAAGGCTAAGGAATAGTGAGCTAAAGACTAAAGCCAACTAGATTAGCTTGTAACCTAGGAATGCTAGCAAGATTTGTTCAAAGATTTTCCAAAATAACTCTATTTTTAGGTTATATACTAGAGAATATACAAAAATATAGCACAAGTCTTATTCAAGAAGCAATCAAGAAGCAACACAAAATCTCTCTCTCTCTCTCTCTCTCTCTCTCTCTCTCTCTCTCCCTCCAAACACCTTCCATTCGGCCCCAAACAAAAAGACCAAGAAATCATTTTCAAAACTTTAAGCTCTAGTCATGGAAAAATTCCCCCATTAATTCTCAATCTTCATACATCCTAAAATAAGGTAAGATAACTTTTTAAGCTCATTTTATCAAGATTTGATGGGTAAAATAAATTCAAGAAAGATGTTAGTGAATAGTGTGAATAGTAACTCTTCTTTGGTTTCTTGATTTTAATGATTGATTTAGGTTCCAAAAACTCTACCAAGCACTCCCAAGACTTCACCATAATCAAGAACACATCTCAAGATTTCAAGAAAGGTATAAATATTTGACCCATATTTATTTAAGGTTTAAGTTCAAGAATCTTTTGGAACATAGTTGTAAACCTAGTTTTGGTGAATGTATTGTTGTAATCTTGATGTTTAGTTAAGTAGATTTAAGGTTGATGATTGTTTCCTCAAGAAAATGATGTTCTTGAGAGGAGTTAGTGTGATGGTGATGATTTGATGGTTTTTGGTGGTAGTATAGAGATTTAAGGCGTAAACGAAACTCGGATCGTAATCATAATCTCGCTAAAACGAACAAAACATAACGTTAAGTTTCTGCAGAAAGTCCCTAATATATAAAATATAGTTTCTTGAAACATAACACTTTAATATGATATAAAATGTTATAAAGATCATTTAGGCGCTTGAATCGCTTGATTCCGATTTACGGATCCAAAATTATGACCGTTTTACTAAAAGTGATTTACTCGACAAAAACTACTACGAATTACGAACTTTAGAAATAAAAATGATCGACTTAAAATGTTCATAAATCATAAAATTTTTACAGAGAGTATTAAATAGAGTTCCTTAACTTTTATAAAAATTTCAAGTGAAAATAATGATTTTTCAATTTTATAAAAATATTAGAGGGAATACCGCGCGATTAGAAAGCCGTTAAAACTCATAAGTGGAGCCGATGATAAATATGTAAAGAGGACATAAGGAACTTCGAAAAGGAAGCGACCGTGACATGAATAAGTACTTATAGGAACAATAAGGGTAAATTAAGTGAGAAAACGAATAGTAAGTAGCATACGAGTATGAGTCGCCGTGAATTAGAACGGGACCTAACGAAACGGTTTGTGTTTATAGTTATAGATTTTTGAGCGGATCATAAAGCATCCTCCACGTTGAGATACCCAGGTAAGTCTACGAACCCAACTCCATATATTGTTTTGTTGTGAAAGGATTGTTATATTATCACTTGCATAAATACCATGCTTGCCATGATGCTAAGTAATTGAATTTTCACATAATGTAGTTATGTTGTTCAATGCATATATGTCGTAAAATGTTTAATGCCGCCACGAGCGTGACATATAATTATAAGACCGAGAGTCGGTCGAGATTTTAAAATAAAAACCTGGGAATCATTCCGGTGATATTTTAAGACGATTAAAGTCCATTGTAGTTACATTTCAAGGGACTCGACGTCCACTTACGAAACATTAAATATCTCGAACTTTTATTAAAACGATTTCCAAAGATCATATTCCCTCTATATTTTATTGTTCGAATAATGAGTATTATTTAACTATTCATTTATTATAGGAGAATTATTCTCCAACGATTATTTATTTCAAACCCGATTAAATATTAAAGATTTCTTTAAAGTACTTAAACATAAATTAGTTGAGGAATATTATTTCAAATATTCTTTTAAAGTATAATCATTTGAGGTTAATTATTTAACGATTATTATTTAATTGCTAATTATTTATCTAATGATTTATTATGATTTAAAAATCATAAAGTCTAAATTAAAATACTTTCTGATTTTCGAAAAATCATTTGAATAATTTCATATCGTCGGAGAGTATTATCTCGACTTATTTTAAATATTTTGAATATAGTTTCAAAAGAAACTCCCCCTTATTTAATTATCTATTGACAATGGTCAACTCACATCCTTAGTACTTTCTCCGAAAATTCTCGGAAGTACATATATATATACATACAAATCAAAGTGTACCTATCAACAAGCAATATGCTTGGGGAACAATATAAGTTCCAGATATATGATGGGATTCTTACAAGGACAAGAAGGGGTAGACTCTAGTACATCGTGGACCGGGGAGACTACCAATTTACTACCACATGAGAAGGTATCTTATATACTGATGAACATGTGGAGTATGCGTACCTGAGAGGGATGGACGCAAAACCGTGTCTTGAGAGGGATAGACACGAAGTGTGTACCTGAGAGGGATGGACACAGAAAAGGCCCGAATGCGGCCAGGGTGATAACCGATGATAAAAAGGGAATCATCCCTCTACTAGTAGAAAAGGTTACTGTTTTTGTAGTACGACTGTTCCGCGTATGCGGTGGCTATAGTGAATGTCATATTCTTCCAATTGGAATTGTGATGAAATACCGTAACCCAAGCCTAGGTGATGGGTTTACCATTAAGGTATTCGCAGGATAATAAATCCACTAAAGAATTGTTTTCAAAAGATGGTGTGTATCACCGAGGAAAACTATTTTTAAATAAAACGTATTTATCATATATGACATTTTACTTGAGTTTATCATATAATCATTTCATACTGTACATTATTATGCTGGGTATTATAGCTCACACTTGTTTTCTTAAATTGACACAACACAACAGTGAATCAAGATGCCTATCATGAAACTCACAGCCAGGAAACGGGTAGAAAATGGCCAGCTGTTCCGTAGGATGTTTGGTGTTGTACCACAGGTAGGCCGAATAAGCTGGATTGCTTTTTAGTTTTTCTTAGTCCGGCTTATTTACAAGTATGACTTATGTAAGATAATGAATAAGAAGCAAATATTTGGCCGACGGACTAACCTTACTTAAAGGTTATTTCCCCGGTAAGACTTAATTACTTTTGGGTTGTAATAATTATCACTTTGTGGATTGATTTACTCTAGTAATGAATGGTTCATTTCTAAGACAATAACTTATAAATGTGTGTGTGTGATAAGTGTGGGGTCATAAAAGTGTCAGTATTTATATAATATGATGCGAGATAAGTATTATATAGTATTCAAGATAGCATGGCCTCCTAGATCCTTGACCCCGAATTTTGGGGCGCCACATTCTGACTACTCAGGATGAGGCATTCAAACTTCAACCCGAAGAAACACTGTCTTCACTCTTTGAGAGATATACAAGACTTTTAAGCGAATTAAAGCTACGAGGGAATGTTTATCCTATACGAGAGTCTAACCAGAAGTTTATGTTGACTCTCCCAACTCACCTAGAACAAAATAACACATCAATCAGGGAAAGAGCTAATTTTATTACCATGTCTCTGGATATGATTTATGGTAAACTAAGAACCCATGAACTGGAGTCAGAGCTGAGAGCTATTATATGTGGACCTGGTTCTATTGAAAATAAGAGTATGGCACTTGCAAAAACCACTGCACTTGTAGTTCATGAACCTGAAACCCAAGAAGTCAAGGTTGCACCCTCCTCAACAATCAAGGAAATTATTGTCGTTGAAATTGCTCATGGTGAGACAGAGGATGAAAGTGAGTTTTACACTCAGGGAGAACTTGAACAGTTGGAGGACAAATCTATGGCATACATGGCTTCAAAATTTAGTCATGTTAGATTCAGAAGGAAACCCAACTACAAACCAAGGGGTTCATCAGGGAGATTTCAGAAAGGAAGCTACTCATCAGAGTCAAGCTCCAGAGGAGGCTACAAGTCAAGTTGGGTAAACAAGATCAAAACAAGATGTTACAACTGCAATGAGTTGGGGCACTTTGCATCTGATTGCAGAAAGCCCAAGGCAGCAAAAGGAAAAGATTCCTATGAAAAGAAGAAAACTTATGAAGATCTGAAGAGGCAGAATGAGGAGCTGAAACAAAAGCTGAATGCTTATGTGGTTAAGGAAAAGGGAAGAGCATATATTGCTGAAGGAAAAAGATGGGATGATACTGATTCGAATGAAGAGGAAGAGTATGTGAATCTAGCTGTTATGGCAGACTCTACAGAGGAATCACCACAATCATCTCAGGTTCCTGAACTTACCACTATTGATATGTGTCTGAATACAAATCTACTGTGCATGAACTTACTTTAGAATTGTATAATGTTCATACAAGCATGCTTGCATATAAACTTGGAAATGCTAAGTTAGTTCTTAAAACTGAGAGTTTAACCTCTAGAAATGAAGAACTAGAATTGCTTGTAGTTGGCTTAGAAGACCTTAAACAAAACAATGAATATCTAGATAATAAGGATAAGTGCAACGCAGACATAGAAGCCATTCTTAGAACCCAAATTGCTGATTTAGAAAAGAAATTACAGGCTTTTAAGAATGCAGCTTTGACTCAGAAGGAAATAATAGATAATCAAAGATTTAAATCTAAGACTCTAATAGGACTTGACTATTCTAAGCTGAACAGTAAGAAGCATAATGGTGCATCTGAGATAAACATGTTTGTCTCAGAAAGTTACCATATGTTATTAAGGATGTTGTATCTCCATTATTCACTGAGTCTATTTTAGAACCTTTGGATGAAGTAAGTTTGCTAATTAATGAAGAATTATTGTTGAGGACAAAGAGAAAGAGAAGGTAGAGGAATCCTCTAAGACTCTTAAGGATCCAGCTAGTAAAGCTAAATCCAAAGCTGGCCTAGGTAACAAGGTAGATAGGAAAGAACCTGACACACTTAAGAAACCAGACCCAATAGATAACTCTAAGACTGGTGAGAGTGCTAAGGTTAAGGCTAAGAGAACAGAAATATCAAGGTAGGTGTAAATAAGAAATCTGATTTTGTATCTTCCTCATCTCCATCTAGAAAGTTATGTAATAATTGCAATTCTGCTGCACACCTTACACATGCATGCACAAAATCTAAAGTAGAATCTGTTGCAACTTCTAGTGTGCCTGACATGCCTAGTTTTCATGAGCCCTGTGGCATAGTTGGTTGTATGCCATATACATTTGTTACCATGTCTGAATATTTCAAAGCCTTTCATGCAACTGCAAGCACATGCACTGACACTAAGACAAGCATGAGTAATGAGCACACACAACCCAAGACTGGACTACCTCATATCTTTAAGTCTGACAACTCTGCTGAGACTAGTACTGAGAAGGAGTCAGTCAAAGTGAAATTTAAGCCTATTAAGGTTTCATTTGTTAATTTTGTTCCTACCGTAAACCTTCAGGACCCAAGAAAACTTGGGTACCAAAGTCCTCTTAATCAATCTGTGTTTGCAGGGTAAGGTACGAAAGGAAAAGATCATGTGGATTCTGGACATTGGTTGTTCTAGGCACATGACAGGAGAAAAGTCCCTGCTCACAGGTGTGGTTGAGAAAGATGGCCCTATAGTTACCTTTGGAGATGACAACAAAGGATTTACTAAGGGATATAGAAATTTGGAAATTGGGAATGTCATCATTGAAAATATCTCTGTTGTGGAAGGATTAAAGCATAATCTTCTAAGCGTCGGTCAGTTTTGTGACAAAGGATACAGTGTTGATTTTAGACCAGAAAGATGTTTGATCACTCACAAAAAATGAGAAGCTTGCTTTATAGGGAGTAAGGAAAGGTAATATGTTCATAGCTGACTTGAAGTCTACCTGTGATGGAGTAATGAGATGTTTCTAAAGCAAAGCTTCATCTGAAAAAAGTTGTCTATGGCACAAGAAGCTTTCGTACTTGAACTTCAAGAAAATGAACTCTCTGGTTAAGAGGGAATTGGTGAGAGGATTACCACAGATGGAATTCTGCCAAGAAGGACTCTGTGAAGCATTTGAAAAGGGGAAATCAAAGAAAGCATCA
This sequence comes from Apium graveolens, assembly GCF_009905375.1. Lineage (NCBI taxonomy): Eukaryota > Viridiplantae > Streptophyta > Magnoliopsida > Apiales > Apiaceae > Apium > Apium graveolens. Next base: position 81,536,439 of record NC_133650.1, on the reverse strand, counting down.
CACAGAAGCAAGGAAATGACAAGCATAATTGAACCTCTTTAGTTAATTCATATGGATTTATTTGGTCCAGTGAATGTGTTGTCACTATCAAGGAAAAGATATGCTTTAGAGATAATCGATGATTACTCCAAGTACACATGGGGGTTGTTCTTGCAATCTAAGGATGAAGCACCACATTTGATAGTTGATCATATAAAGAAGATTGAGATGGAAGCAAAATTACCTGTCAGAAAGATCATATCAGACAATGGGACAGAATTCAAGAATGCATTTCTAAATGAATTCTGTACAGAGAAAGGTATTTCAAGACAGTACTCAGCCCCAAGAACTCCACAACAAAATGGAGTAGTAGAAAGGAAGAATCGAACCTTGGTTGAAGTAACAAGGACTATTCTAAGTGAATCAAGACTTCCTACCTACTTCTGGACTGAAGTTGTCAACACAGCGTGTTACACTCAAAATCATACCCTGATTAATAAAGATCGTGAAAAGACTCCTTATGAGATTATGGCTGACAAGAAACCAACACTGAAATACTTTCACGTGTTTGGAGCTAAATGTTTTGTGCTGAATGAAGGAAATGAACATCTGGGAAAGTTTGATACTAAAGAGGAAGAAGGCATATTTCTTGGCTATTCTCTGGAATCTAAAGCTTACAGGGTTTATATGATTACTGTGTTAGTGTTTGGGCCCTGGAGATAACACTATTATGTTAGTGGTAGTAATTATGATTCTATGAATTATTCTTTAGTAATTTATTATATCTTTATTTTCTACAATAAAAGGTTAGATTAATAAATGTCCTTAGAATATAATATGTAAATCTATATCTCTAAGTACGTGATTTAGAAATGAGATTATGAGAATAGTATTGATATTCCTAAGGGTCCCTAGTTAAGTATTATTGTTAAGGGACGATAATAAATACGTTGAGACTAGTGTGTTTGCTAACTGATGATCACATCTCATTGATCATAGTATGGTAATACTAAAGTCAAAACACAGTCACATGTATTAAATACATGGTGCTAGATTGACCCGTTGTGAGATACTACATGTTAAAGTGTCATAAGTTAATCTCACGGTGATAATGATGTATTGGTCCTTAGACCTGAAATCATTATATTTCTATACGAGAATTAATATACTTTGACACTATTGAAACTTATCATTGACCGGGTAAAAATAAAAGTAGACATTAGGTATATTATGAATCGTATGAGAAATATGAATGATCTAGATGGGATTTAGCCATCCTACATTAAAGGAGTGATATTATTAGCCTCCTGATTGAGTAAGAGTATAAAATGCATGGCCGTGCTCAAATACTGATTTGTTTAATAGTTTACTCATTGATCAAGGAAATAAGGATTAAACGTTAACAGAGGATGATACAATGCATGCCTCAAGTTTGATCTATAATATAAGGCTAAAGGGATTATATTACATTAGGGATTCAAAATTTTTGTTTTTCTGTTGTGTTTTATTGCTCGAATCTCTAACAATGGTATGAGTGCTATATGTATAATAAGATGATTTAGTTACGTGTTTGACAGGTTTTTAATATATTAAGCATGAATCAGATATGCCATGTATGTATATTGATACATTTATGTCTTAGATTTAATATGCATGTTGTTATGTTGATTTATGATTGAACTGTTATGTAGAGCTTTCTAGATATTCGCGTGATGTATATGTATATGATGATACTGGCACGTTATATTTTGCCATGACTAATCAGTATACGAATTGTATGTTATACTTGTTGTCTGGTTTATAGATAGTGATCTAAACTGTTGGACATATAGTGTATTGACCTAATCTGTTAAACGGGGAATGATTAGTATGTATATGATACATGCTTCTGGAACTGCATATGATGCAGTAGAGGCAGAGACTGGTTCATATATGATCTATAGTTCCGAAATTGATATTTCTGTACAAGAGTGATCTTCCAAAAAAAATTTCTTTTTCACGCTCGACCCTAGCCTGGGACTGCCGCCCCCGGACCCCGCCCAGGGGTTGTCGCCCCCGAACCCCCACCTGGGGCTGCCGTCCCCGGACCCCGCCCAGGGTTGTCACCCCCGAACCCCCACCCGGGGCTGCCGCCCCCGAACCCCCGCCTGGGGCTGCCACCCCTGGACCCCCGCTATATTTTGTTTTTCTCAAGTTCTTTATTTGTTTAGTTAAGTATGGTGCTAGCTATGGCCTTAAGACCTTTAGATTAAAGTTTATGGTTTTGGTTTTATAAATACGACTTGCATGTCCTTTTCATCATTCTTGTAATTATTTAACCTCGAATGTAACTCGAGTTTTCCTATGTAAGTACATTAGTATAGGTTATTTTAATGTAATGTACTTCAAGGAGGCATGATGTGACGGCCTCAACCCCGGGGTCAGGAGTTGACGTCACCAACATCCATAATACTAAACATAATATATTCCAAAACATTAATAATACACAATTACGACCCCCTTTCCAAGACCTTTCCAGGTTTAAGTATGATTTAGGTTACACTTAATACAGAACTAACTTATAACAATATTCTGAACGACACTATCTTAATACAGCAACTCAACAGACCATCTTTTGGTCCACACAACTACCTCAGAGGAGTCTGACGCAAAAGGAACTGGAACTCTGCCCTGACTATCACGGAAGAATCTTCTAGGCATCTGCAACACATATATAAAACATTCTGCAAGGGTGAGCAATCAATTGCTCAACAGTACCACTATATAAATAACAAGTAAAACAGTTTAAAGTAAAGCAGTTATAGGAACATAATTCATAACTTGCCAGAAACATGTAAAACAGGTATAAACTGGATATCAAAACTAGCATGCTCTGTAAAACAAGATCAACAGTCGTGTGCTGTGCATAAAAACCATAGTTCAATTTTAGCATGCTATTTCCATTTTCAAACCTTCCGTTCCATTCCAGGAACCATAAAAACCATCTGTCCCATTACGGGGACCCAAAATCATTTGTTCCGTTACTGGAACCACAACATCATCTATCTCAAACACGTTGATTTGTTAAACAATTTCAAAACAGAATCAATCAAATCTATTGGACGTTAACGGGTGAAGATAGCCGATCAGTCTACCCTCACCGGACAGCGACTAGCGGCCGTCCAGAAATAGAATGTGTTCCGGAACTTGGGAAAAGACTAGCTAGGTCTTTCCCCCACGCTGGACTAATCGGTTAAACAGAATGCACAACCCAATTAGCCACTTACGCAACATCATGCTGGGCCGTTACCGAATAACGGGCCTCTTACGCAACTCCAATAGATTAATCGAATTCCCTTTTTGCCTTTTTCCAAAGTTCTACGACATAGGTGGATTAAAACATTCTCTTTATCTAGTTTCCAAAATCACTGCCACCTATCTCTTGTTAAAACCATTTTCTCACAGCACACTATTCAAAACTCTTTTCATTTAAATCACATTTAGAGATAGGTGTTTTCAGAAGTTACTTTTCCCCAAAACATAATTTTAAACAACATTTTCAAGTACAGGGGATACGTAACTTAAAACGTTTCTGTTCCATTACGAGATTAAAACATTAGCTATTCATATATACCGAACCATAAAAGAATGGTCAGGGGTACTTGCCTTGCAGAGCTTTACCACTATTACTGATTGACCTTGAACTAACTTGGACACTCGGCTTTATCGCCTTACTATCACACTATCCTGGATCCGACTTCAACGTTCAGGTCCTTCGCTTGGAACCTCGCTACGCTTGTCAATTGATCACTAGGTTATCTTTAGTTCGACTTCAATTCTTGAGTCCTTCGACTAGAACATACAGAGCCGAAATACCCTACGTTAGACGTCTAGGTATGCTTGACATATCCTCGCTACCAATTCTACCCAACGATATTTAAACCCGACTCGTAATTATGTATATTATAATAATACATGCGACAATTAGGGTTTACTATCTCGAAAATTGGTTCGGTGTTCATTTTCAGAAAATACATATACTCGTCATTTTACAAAATTAGGGTTACTAGGTTTTGACAGAACATTCACCACAACATACAATCAGGTTTCGCACAAAATATATGTATATACTTATTTATACTCGCTCGACGTTCCGATAATTACAGGGTATGTCCCGAATTTCCGAATTTAATTTCCAAAAATTCGGCAGCACCTCCTCTGTTTATCGGCCTACCCGTCGAACAACTCGACGTCATATCACAAACACAACCAATCAATCACAGCCATAATCCGAATACAATTTCCAACTTAATTACAATTATGATTTATTATTCATTTTTATTTATTTTCAGATATTAGGACTCAGAATAAACATCATAGTCCACCGTCGACTCGCCGAGGCTCATCGTCGACGTCGGCAAAATTCGGAGGTACCCGAATCGGGTTTCCATTCACGAATTTCACCGATTAATTTCATTATTCCCGCACGACTAAGTTCATTTCATGAAACCTTAATCAAATAATCTGCAAAAATTAAAAGGACAGTCAATAAATAAAATAAACAGTCAATACAGCACACGCGCCACAGGGCACAACCAAGCAAAAGAAAAGGAACATGGCCGAACAGCACCGCACGGCGGCGATAAACAGAAGACACGCACATTGTATTACACACACAACATACACAGTAATACATACGATATATATATATATATATATATATATATATCTAGATTCCTGACATACCCAGCAACGAACACACACAGCTGCGGGATAAGATGAAATAGGGGGCGGCGGAATCGCCGGAAAATTGAGCACTGGTGGCACCGGAATAAAAGCATGGGCGTGAAGAAAAAATAAAGAAAGAAGGAGAAGGGACGATGACACAGACGAATTCAAGGGTAATGGTGAGTGAAAGAGACCGAGATCGCCAGAGAGAGAGAGAGATAATCAGCAGAGAGAAGAGACCGGGGGGGGGTTACACAGGGGATGAGTTTCTTTTATTATTATTATTTTTTTATTTTTTTTAATTTGCTGAGCTGATACCACCAATCAGAACAGGACACACATCAAAAATTTCCTGAAATAACAACACGTGTCCCCCTATACCGACGGAAATTCGATTTTTTTATCCCACATATCGCGTTTATAACGAAGAAGTTTACGGATAACTAAAATCCAAAAGATTAAAGAAATATTTTCAAAATTCTCGGAATAATTTGAAATTAATAAAAATAAAATTTTCAATGAATTTTTGATTCGCGCTCTATATTCGTATTTCACAATTTATGAACCGAGTTGCACCTAAAACAACTCCAGAAAATCTCGAAAATAGTCTTAAAATGTTACAAATATCCATAGGTAAATAAAAACATGAATTTCGAAATTTTAAAATAATTTCCGAAACACAATTCATACCCGCTTTTATCAATTAAACAAATCGACGCGCGGATGAAACTAACTCCGACAATTCCCAAAATAATTATCAAATTCTCATAATAATACGAACTTAATAAAATATAAGTTTCATAATTTTTGAAGATTTCCATAATTAAATATGGATTTTACCATTAAACACACTCAGAAAATCATTTAAAAATAAATATTTATCAAAATATTGATTTCTAAATTTTATAAAGTCCTAAAAATAATTATTGAAATTATAAAATTATAAAAACAATTTTAGAGACAATCCAAGTATTTATGGAAATAAAACTGCAATAATACCATTTTTAACAATGATACAAAATCATACCATTCATTAATTAACCACGCAATTCAATTCCATACACTAATAATCACATACACATAGTGACAGAGTAATAACCCACTGACTGAACCCACACAAATATTTTATTTAATTATTTATTCCATAATTACATATTAAAATAATAATAAAAATATACGGGTCGTTATATCCTTCCACCCTTAAAAAGATTATGTCCTCAGAATCTGATTTAACTAAACAAGTGAGGATATTTGTCAAGCATATCTGACTCTAACTCCCAGATAAACTCTTCTACTTAAGGATTTATTCATCGCATACTCACCATAGACATAAATTTATTACTAAGGACTCACTCTTAACGATCTAGGATTTGGATCGATTATTTCACGCAGAACAAATTTGGATGAGAGCCCGTTGGCTCCTAATCAATGGCTTGATTCAAATTAGAAATATACCGCTTTAACATTGACACTTATATCATATTATATATATACTCTCAACATATTCTATATTGTCTAAATCATCTTTTCACTTTGGCCCTTCGTTTACGGATGATAGATGGTACTCTCTTTTAACTCAATTTCCAAACATTTGAACACTTTTTACTTATTTCCATTAATTAAGGCTGGAAGATAATTTTATATCTTCACTTCTTCTTACCTTAAGGTATTCGAACTTCACCTCCCATTCTTTCTAGTTCTTCTATTAATTCCTCAAGAATCTTAACCATATCCATTTCTTCTCTCCTATTCCAGACATCGGTCCCTAAATGGACCTTGCTTGGTTATTAGTTACTCAAACACCCAGGCTCCTGACCAGCACCTCATACCTTTAAGGTTTAATATACAATTGCTATTGTGCAACCTTTCGCGGCATTTCTTTCAGTTTTCAACTTAGCCTTCCTTAGCCCTTAGATGGCGAGGATGTTATCAATAAATACAATTATACCATGCAAGTACTCCTGATACACCACATTCCTTATTTCCTTATAGACAACTAATACACTCGTTCCTTCGCCCATTATCACCAAAACTTACAGCACTCCTAACCCATTCTATGCAGGGTTACTTATCCCTATTCGTCAACTTTTCTAACTTTTGATAATCATCACGTAACTTCATACATCCATCCTTCTTTCCTATAAATCACCTCAGTGCACAACACGAAATGCACCTCGTCTCATTATTCTTTCATCCCACAATTCTGAAGTTTCCTTCTTAATATCCCTTATATGCACTAGTTACGCCTTATCTTCTTACTTATGTCCTTGAATACTTATTCCAATATTAGCTTCCGCAGAGATTATATTTGCTTCTTCCGGTAATCAATTATTTCCATGGTTCCTTATCAGGGTCCTGAGCAGCTAAACTTTTAATCATATTACAAGTCTTAGCCTTGGCTGTACTGGACGCCAAACCTTTTGATGCACTACCTCCAATGCTATCTCGGAAAGTACTTCTACAATTCTTGGCAACATGCCCTACCTTACCACAGTTATAACAGACGACTCCTGGATTTTCCACCTTACATTCTGACGCATAATATCCCTTCTGACTATACCTAAAACATTCAGTATTTGCTTTACACCTTTTACCGTGTCTTTTACCGTATTGCTTACATTCCGATATAGGCGATTTAACCGAATTGGCCTGATTAGAGTTGGCTGAGGTGTTACTAATTCTATTTAAAGAAATACTTTTCTCTCTAAATTCTTTATTCTTACTCCTTCTGACCTTTTTATGAGACTTCTGACTGGATCCTTCATGACCTGACGCTTCTTCCATATCATCAATCTTTCGTTTCTTATCTTCTTTTTCTCTAGCGGCTAACTTCTGATCAAATTCAATTACTAAGGCGGCCTGAAGTACAGAAGGATATGTCTTGAGTTGCAATGCCACTACTCCACTACGAATTTCAGGCTTCAATCCTTGTTGAAACCTCCTTGCCTTCTGAGCTTCAGAGCACACATAATCTGATACAAACCTAGCCAACTCTGTGAACTTAGCCTCATACTCAGCTACACTTCTGTCACCTTGCTTCAGTTCTAGGAACTCAATCTCCATTTAATTCTTTACGCAGTCAGGAAAATACTTTTCCAAAAATAACTCAGTAAACCTAGCCCATGGAACAGGGCCTTCTCCTTCTACTGCCCTGGTTGACTCCCACCAATAATTCGCTTCATTTTTCAAGAAATAGCTTACATAATCAGTCTTTAGATTCTCACTTACTTGAACAAGATTAAAAGCTTTCTCCATCTCTTTTAACCATGCTCCAGCAGCTACTGGATTAGGTTCACCTTTAAACTCAGGAGGGTTATCATTCTGAAAGAATTTGAAACTAGCACTTTGGTTTACTCCTTGCTGTTGCTGCTGCAACAGTAGTTGCTGCTGCTGAACCTGTTGGATTAACTGCAACTGTTGTTGCTGCTGTTGGCGTAATAAGTCTAGAATTTCATTTATACCTGGACCCTCCGTAAAACTACTACTATTTCTTTAGATCGGGTAGCTTTCTTGGGTGGCATCTTCCTGAAATATATAAATGAGTTTATTCAAAACATAACAAAATTATTTGACAAAAGGTATCACCGTTTAAACGGTGCACCTGTATCAGGAAAATGCTGCCCAATCACAGTACCCAAGTCTTTAATATCAGGGTCCATTTATAAAAGAAATCTAGATTAACAGTACTAGTAATCATAACAACAATCAGTAATAGAATCAACAATAGTTCAGGAAATCTAAAATAAAAAGAAACTAAATACTGTAGCACGGTTCCTCAATATAACAGCAACTAACCAACTTCCCCTCACTACTCAGATACAACAGCTAAATTTCTCTAACATACCACAAAAGTCGGTTGAATATATTAGTCACACACTATGTAGAACAAGCTGATAAATCGAGTCAAGCTTAAGGGACACTAACCCTACTAAGCACCATCGTCCATGTTTCAACCAACCCTTCTTCCAAGGATAATTTCTTGCCACCCGCAAGTAACCCATCAACCATTGATTTACTTTTCCTGAGGCTATAATTCCATCATTAGGTCCTGAACTCTCACGGTTACCATTATTCTTAAATGATATCCTGATATAGGACTCTCGTTCTTCTCAACAGTCGCTCTTACTTGCTTTCCATAACGAGAACCATCTAATCACAGAAATTCATTTCCATAGAATATCCAATGAAATTTCCGGCTCAAGGAAATCGAATAAGAAGAAACAGTGGAGAAGAAAATGTAGGTATGACTGAGAGCAACCATACAAGTACATAAGATGGCTAGTCTTAGTATCATATGGTCGCAACACATAACTCGGTGGCGTCCCACCAGACCCTTTTGCCACACAGACAAATGGTCAATTCATATGCATTGTTTGCCCCAATCAACCAATAAAATTTCTGAGAGAAGAAACAAGGTTTGAAAGAAAATTCACAAATAGGAAGGGGGTAAATCTGATTTGTAATCAGATCAACAAAACCCTAAGTAGCTTACTTCGGGTTCACAACTTTCTCACAGGAAAATAAGTAACTTATGGAATAGGAAATAATTACTCTGAAAACAAAATAGGTCTCAAGAAAGAAGTATAAGGAACCAAAATATCCACCACCGTACTGATCCACATTCACTTTGAGAATTGACTATTATAGCAGCCGTTAACGATTGTCATTCCATCCAACTTACCGAGGTCACACCATCGGGCCAATAACATTACTTGACATAGAAAATGCGATATTTAGAAATAACGTTAGCGTCTTCTCAACTGACACAACAAGGGCCCGCCCAACGCTGAATCCTCACAATCAGACTCGAATTCTCGAGAGGGAACTAGAAATCTTTATCGAACATTACTAATAATATATATACGAAGGAGACGTACTCTAAACTAGGGCAGTTCTTGTCAACCCTCAACAAACGTCAGGGTTACGTTTCCGAAACCCTTGACTAAACCCATAGAATTGCTCCTCTAGTTAAGTTGCTGACTCACATCTATATATAAACCTTCCTATACTCTTTTGACTCTACTCCTAACTTAAATCAGGGACTCAACCCTGTAGCTCTGATACCAACTGTGACGGCCTCAACCCCGGGGGTCAGGAGTTGACGTCACCAACATCCATAATACTAAACATAATATATTTCAAAACAATAATAATACACAATTACGCCCCTCTTTCCAAGACCTTTCCAGGTTTAAGTATGATTTAGGTTACACTTAATACAGAACTAACTTATAACAAAATTCTGAATGACACTATCTTAATACAGCAACTCAACAGACCATCTTTTGGTCCACACAACTACCTCAGAGGAGTCTGACGTAAAAGGAACTAGAACTCTGCCCTGACTATCGCGGAAGAATATTCTAGGCATCTGCAACACATATATAAAACATTCTGCAAGGGTTAGCAATCAATTACTCAGCAGTACCACTATATGAATAACAAGTAAAACAGTTTAAAGTAAAGCAGTTATAGGAACATATTGCCAGAAACATGTAAAACAGGTATAAACTGGATATCAAAACTAGCATACTCTGTAAAACAAGATCAACAGTCGTGTGCTGTGCATAAAAACCATAGTTCAATTTTAGCATGCTATTTCCATTTTCAAACCTTCCGTTCCATTACAGGAACCATAAAAACCATCTGTCCCGTTACGGGGACCCAAAATCATTTGTTCCGTTACTGGAACCACAACATCATCTATCTCAAACACGTTGATTTGTTAAACAATTTCAAAACAGAATCAATCAAATCTATTGGATGTTAACGGGTGAAGATAGCCGATCAGTCTACCCTCACCGGACAGCGATTAGCGGCCGTCCAGAAATAGAATTTGTTCCGGAACTTGGGAAAAGACTAGCTAGGTCTTTCCCCCACGCTGGACTAATCGGTTAAACAGAATGCACAACCCAATTAGCCACTTACGCAACCTCATGCTGGGCCGTTACCGAATAACGGGCCTCTTACGCAACTCCAATAGATTAATCGAATTCCCTTTTTGCCTTTTTCCAAAGTTCTACGACATAGGTGGATTAAAACATTCTCTTTATCCAGTTTCCAAAATCACTGCCACCTATCTCTTGTTAAAACCATTTTGTCACAGCACACTATTCAAAACTCTTTTCATTTAAATCACGTTTAGAGATAGGTGTTTTCAGAAGTTACTTTTCCCCAAAATATAATTTTAAACAACATTTTCAAGTACAGGGGATACGTAACTTAAAACGTTTCTGTTCCATTACGAGATTAAAACATTAGCTATTCACATATACCGAACCACAAAAGAATGGTCAGGGGTACTTACCTTACAGAGCTTTACCACTATTACTGATTGACCTTGGACTAACTTGGACACTCGGCTTTATCGCCTTACTATCACACTATCCTGGATCCGACTTCAACGTTCAGGTCCTTCGCTTGGAACCTTGCTATGCTTGTCAATTGATCACTAGGTTATCTTTAGTTCGACTTCAATTCTTGAGTCCTTCGACTAGAACATACAGAGCCGAAATACCCTACGTTAGACGTCTAGGTATGCTTGACATATCCTCGCCACCAATTCTACCCAACGATATTTAAACCCGACTCATAATTATGTATATTATAATAACACATGCAACAATTAGGGTTTACTATCTCGAAAATCGGTTCGGTGTTCATTTTCGGAAAATACATATACTCGTCATTTTATAAAATTAGGGTTAGTAGGTTTTGACAGAACATTCACCACAACATACAATCAGGTTTCGCACAAATATATGTATATACTTATTTATACTCGCTCGACGTTCCGATAATTACAGGGTATGTCCCGAATTTCCGAATTTAATTTCCAAAAATTCGGCAGCACCTCCTCTGTTTATCGGCCTACCCGTCGAACAACTCGACGTCAAATCACAAACACACCAATCAATCACAGCCATAATCCGAATACAATTTCCAACTTAATTACAATTATTATTTATTATTCATTTTTATATATTTTCAGATATTAGGACTCAGAATAAACATCACAGTCCACCGTCGACTCGCCGAGGCTCATCGTCGACGGCGGCAAAATTCGGAGGTACCCGAATCGGGTTTCCATTCACGAATTTCACCGATTAATTTCATTATTCTTGCACGACTAAGTTCATTTCATGAAACCTTAATCAAATAATCTGCAAAAATTAAAGGGACAGTCAATAAATAAAATAAACAGTCAATACAGCACACGCGCCACAGGGCACAACCAAGCAAAAGAAAAGGAACAGGGCCGAACAGCACCGCGCGACGGCGATAAACAGAAGACACGCACACTGTATTACACACACAGCACACACAGTAATACATACGTTGTATATATATATGTATCTAGATTCTTGACATACCCAGCAATGAACACACACAGCTGCGGGATGAGATGAAATATGGGGCGGCGGAATCGCCGGAAAATTGAACATTAGTGGCACCGGAATAAAAGCACGGGCGTGAAGAAAAAAAAAGAAAGAAGGAGAAGGGACGATGACACTGACGAATTCAAGGGTAATAGTGAGTGGAAGAGACCGAGATCGCCAGAGAGAGAGAGATAATCAGCAGAGAGAAGAGACCGGGGGGGGAGGGTTACACAGGGGATGAGTTTCTTTTATTATTATTATTTTTTTATTTTTTTTAATTTGCTGAGCTGATACCACCAATCAGAACAGGACACACATCAAAAATTTCCTGAAATAACAACCCGTGTCCCCCCTTACGGACGGAAATTCGATTTTTTTGTCCCACATATCACGTTTATAACGAAGAAGTTTACGGATAACTAAAATCCAAAAGATTACAGAAATATTTTCAAAATTCTCGGAATAATTTGAAATTAATAAAAATAAAATTTTCATGATTTTCAATGAATTTTTGATTCACGCTCTATATCCGTATTTCACAATTTATGAACCGAGTTGCACCTAAAACAACTCCAGAAAATCTCAAAAATAGTCTTAAAATGTTACAAATATCCAGAGGTAAATAAAAACATGAATTTTGAAATTTTAAAATAATTTCCGAAACACAATTCATACCCGCTTTTATCAATTAAACGAATCGACGCGCAGGTGAAACTAACTCCGACAATTCCCAAAATAATTTTAAAATTCTCAGAATAATACGAACTTAATAAAATATAAGTTTCATAATTTTTGAAGATTTCCATAATTAAATATGGATTTTACCATTAAACACACTCAGAAATCATTTAAAAATAAATAATTAACAAAATATTGATTTCTCAATTTTATAAAGTCCTAAAAATAATTATTGAAATTATAAAATTATAAAAACAATTTTAGAGACAATCCAAGTATTTATGGAAATAAAACTGTAATAATACCATTTTTAACAACGATACAAAATCATACCATTCATTAATTAACCACGCAATTCAATTCCATACACTAATAATCACATACAGATAGTGACAGAGTAATAACCCACTGACTGAACCCACACAAATATTTTATTTAATTATTTATTCCATAATTACACATTAAAATAATAATAAAAATATACGGGTCGTTATACATGATCTAAGAGGAGAAGCAACAATCGAGACAAGAAGAATGAAGACTTGTAATTGTAATTATATTTATATTATTCACCATAGATTGACCTTGATCCTTTCATTAGCTTGAAAGGATCATATAGGATAAAGGCCATAACCAAGCACGTTTGCATACCGTAATTTATATATTGATTTATGAATGTATGTATAGAAGAGTTAATGATGCATGTTTTAATTAGATTAATCGTGCATGAATGAATATATTAGATACGTCACCCACGCCATGCCTACTAAACAAGATAAAATATGTAACAACTCAAGATTTTAAAATTTACAAACGATTATGAGATTCTTGTGCTTATGAAACACGGAATGAAATACGAATCTTCTTTATTTCTAACATGGGGCGATTTTGTCAACAACGGGTTCATTGAACTTGAAAGGCTATGGAAGTGAGACCGATGTGACTCTTCCACTACCGAGAAATTAAACCATTGACGAGTATTCATTTGAAGTATTTCATTCAAGGAAAAATTGCTTTATGATCGGATCATGATCATTATAATACTAACAAACCCCTAATATTTATATTAAGTTGTTTAGATGCCTTCCAATATATCCAACGTGTTAACCCATAGATCGATAAGGAGTGGGTTCGCCAGAGAAAAGTACTCCCATCTATCGTAGGACGGCGGGTTGAAGTATATAATATTTTTATACCTTTAGGTTTGACTTAACTAAGTTACCACAATAGGATTGTGAACTTAGAGGCATAAAGTTTGGTGAGATTTATTGGATAAATAAGAATAAATGTTGTTCCACTAAACTATCCAAGAGTTATATAGTTGATTTAATTGACAAATATTGTCTACCTTATTGAATCATGTTTTAGGAGTAAAGCCAAAGCTGAACTAAAATGTTGTGAAATTTGGATCTTGGCTCACTAGAAATTATATAGAAGATATTCTTTCCCAATTAATAGTTAGGGCTATTAATTTGATAAAAATTGTGGGAGATATATATTTTGAATATATATGTATAATCACTTGAACATAATTTAATAATCATATGTAGACTAATTTATCTTATGCATTTTAAATATTGTAGATATCAAATGGCAATCAATTTAAACAACTTCTCTGTGCGATCAGTCCTTGAGAAGGACAAGATGACAGGAACAAACTTCCTTGACTGGCAGAGGAACTTCAGGATTGTCCTTAAACAAGAGCACAAGATTTATGTAATAGATATCCCTCACCTTACACCTCTCCCTGAAGGAGCATCCCGTGCTCAATATAATGTTTATCAGAAACATATTGATGATGACACAGATGTTCAATGTCTCATGTTAGCGACCATGAGTGAGAAAATACCAATCTAATCCAGGTGAGGGTCACTGGACAATTGTCAAGAATATTCTTAAGTACTTGAAGATGACTAAAGATTCATTCTTGGTGTATGGAGGAGATGAGAAGCTGGTTGTAAAGGGTTACAATGATGCCAGCTTCCAGAGAGGAAGAGATGATTCAGTATCTCAGTCAGGTTTTGTGTTTTGCCTTAATGGAGGTGCTGAAAGCTGGAAGAGTTCAAAGCAAGAGACAGTAGATGATTCTACAATGGAAGCTGAGTATATTGTTGCCAGTGAAGCAGCCAAGGAGGCTGTTTGGATACAAAAATTCTTAACGGGACATGGTGTGGTTCCATCGATCACATGTCCAGTTGATCTTTATTGTGATAATAATGGAGCCATTGTGCAGGCTGAAAAACCAAGTCTAATCCAGGTGAGGGTCACTGGATAGCTGTCAAGAATATTCTTAAGTACTTGACGAGGACTAAAGATTCATTCTTGGTGTATGGAGGAGATCAGAAGCTGGTTGTAAAGGGTTACACTGACGCAAGCTTCCAGACAGACAGAGATGATTCAATATCTCAGTCAGGATTTGTGTTCTGCCTTAATGGAGGTGCTCTAAGCTGGAAGAGTTCAAAGCAAGAGACAGTAGTTGATTCTACAATGGAAGCTGAGTATATTGCTGCCAGTGAAGCAGCCAAGGAGGCTGTTTGGATACGGAAATTCATAATGGGACTTGGTGTGGTTCCATCAATCACATATCCTGTTAATCTTTACTGTGATAATAATGGAGCCATCGCTCAGGCTAAAGAACTAAGGTCCCATTCCCGAGCAAAGCATATACTTAGGAGATATCACCTTCTTCGATAGATTAATGAAAGAGGAGATATACATATATGTTAAGTGCATATTGATGATAATGTTGCAAACCCACTGACGAAGGCTTTGTCGCAGCAAAAGCATGAAGGTCATACTAGTTCCATGGGTATTAGATACATGGGTGATTGGCTCTAGTGAAAATGGGAGATTGTTAGTGTTTGTGCCCTAGAGACAACACTATTATGTTTATGTTATGAAATATTTGGATTATTAATTCTGATTCTAAGGATTATTCTTTAATAATTTATTATATCTTTATTTTCTACGATAAAAGGTTAGATTAATAAATGTCCTTGGAAAATGATATGTAAATTTATATCTCTAAGTACGTGACTTCGAAATGAGATTATGAGAATAGTATTTATATTCCTAAAGGTCCCTAGTCAAGTATTATTGTTAAGGGATGATAATAAATACGTTGAGACTAGTGTGTTTGTTGACCGATGATCACATCTCATTGATCATAGGTATGGTGATTCTAAAGTCAAAACACAGGCACATGTATTAAATACATAATGCTAGATAGACCCGTTGTGAGATACTACATGTTTAAAGTGTCATAAGTTAATCTCACAGTGGTAATGATGTATTGGTCCTTAGACCTGAAATCATTATACTTCTATATGAGAATTAATATACTTTGATACTATTGAAAGTTATCCTTGATCGGGTAATAATAAAAGTAGACTTTGGGTATATTATGAATCATATGAGAACTATGAATGATCTAGATGGGATTTAGCCCTCCTATATTAAAGGAGTGATATTATTGGCCTTTTGATTGAGTAAGACTATAAAATGCATAGCCGTGCTCAAATACTGATTTTTTTAATAGTTTACTCATTGATCAAAGAAAGAAGGATTAAACATTAACAGAGGATGACACAATGCATGCCTCGAGTTTGATATATAATATAAGGCTAAAGGGATTATATTACATTGTACATTATTCACGAAAGGTTTAATTGAATCATCAATTATTATTATTACTTGGGGAGCAATTATGTATTACTTGATGCCACTCATTGTTTGTAATTTTATTATTAGAAAATAAAATTATTGTCAACGTAATAATAACCTAAAGGGTCACACACAAAGAACGTGTAAAACAGAGTGTTATTTAAATTATGAATTTAAATATTTCATTCAAATTTAATTATTAAATTAATTAAGTGAGACTCGATTAATTGTATATATTAGATTCGAATTTAATAATAATATAAACCCAAAATCAGAATGGGTCATTTTAGAAGCCCATTAAGATTAGGGTTAGGCCCTAATCCTCTCTCCCTATATATACATTAAGATGTATATTTTTAGGGTTAGAAGTTTAATCATTTTTTTGAGAAAACCCTAGCAGCTCTACATCTTAGAGGAGTTAGGAGAGAGAGAGGCGACCAAATTGGCTAGTACCGGCTTCGGTGATCGTTCAATGATCGGACGTTCATGTGGATACCTTGGAGAGCAGATCTTCGAAAAGAGGGTTGTTGTGTTGGTTCATCAAGATGAGAAAATTCATCACAATCAGAAGGAGAGTTTTATTAAGGTAAACATCAATTCTCCATAATTATCCGGCCATTATACATAGATCATGCGGTAGGGATTCAAAATTTTTGTTTTTTCGTTGCATTTTATTGCTCTAATCTCTAACATACTGATCAGAAGGTTATTGAAATCCTTAATGTAATATTCGATGACACCAAGTTGGCAAGCCTGCAAAGAGAAAAGGATTCTGATTCTCTGGAATTTGAAAATCTGTTAGATGATCCTTTGGATGTAGAAGAACCTGAGATTGCTAGTGCTATACCTATAGAACATGGAAATGCTGATTCTGAATCAAGTAGTGGTAATGGTGGAAAAAATGATTATGATAATCATACAAGAATGAAAGGCATATGTCATAGCCTATTTGTTTATTCGAGGATTTAACTCAACTCAAATAAGGATGTAACAAGTAAATAGTGGTTCTATCGTCAGAGAGATCTCTCAGAGTAACATATGTCAAAGGATTGAGTAACATTGTTCTTCTACAGACTTGATGACTTAATTCACTGGAAGAAGCTCAAGAAATTGATCAAGCCTCAGTGATATAAATCAAGATTGTGGATTTAATCAAGTGACAGAGATCTCGTCAGGGTATTAATTAATTACAAGGATTTAGTCTGAAGAAAATCAAGAGTATCAAGGTCAAGGCATGAAGAAACGTCACGGAAGTTAGTCACTCAGGAACCAGACAGTACATCGAGTGTCAACATTGAAGTGGTGGAATTGATTCATAATTGACAGTGATTTTCAGAAGAATGGTTGTTGCTCAAGTATAGTATTAATTCTCTATTAATTAATTAAGTCGTATAATTTAATTAAGAAAATAAATTATATCTTCAAAGATTAATTTATTGATTAATTAAATTAATTGATTAATTAATTCTGAATTAATATTATGTATTTTCAGAATTGACTTTGAATTAATATTCTATATTAATTCAGCAAGACTTTCTTTTGTATTAGCAAGACAATCGGTATGACAATCAATAGTCATACCGAAAGTCATGCCAGTTCATTTGATTGTCTTGCCAGTTCATTTAGATTGTCTTGCCGAAAGTCCTATCAGTTCAATTGATAGTCCTACCGAAAGTCTTACCAGTTCAAAGGATTGTCATGCTGAGCTAAATGGATTGTCTTGCCAATTAAAATCACAGAAGTCAATATAAAGCAAAGCAGATCATTTTTCAACAGACAGCAGAGTATTGAATATCATTCAGCAGAACACAGAACACAGAACAAAAGAAACCTGTAGAGAATTTATTGAAAATTCACAGATCATTTATTTCTAGTATTTATTGTTAAATTCAATCAACTAGAAATAATTTTCTTGTTCTTGTGTAACTATCTAGCGGATCGAAATCCCTAGAACTTAATCTCAAATCGCTTTTAGCATTTGATCTTTTTATTGCAAAAATAGAAAAAGTTCATGTCGAATTTATTCTAGATTTGTGATAATTGATTTGAGATTAATCCCTTGTAAACGATAGCGTTGTTGTAACACCTTTCAAGTTTAATAATAATTTTATTTAACTTGAATTTTGTTTCACTTTTTTATTCCGCATTTTATTCGATTAAACAGTATTGTTTGTATTCAACCCCCCTTCTACAAACATATTGAGACCTAACAAAGAACACCTTCAAGAACTACTACTTAAAGATCAAAATCAACAAGTCCTAGTGACAGTAACTTAGGGGGAGCAGGAAGAGGATCTACAGTTCACACTCAACATCATGTTATACAAGGGGAAACATCAAGATCTTATCTGCCTCGACAATGAATCTGGAACAGAGACCATCCCTTTGAACTGATCATTGGTGATCCTGACACAGGAGTGAGAACCAGACATGCCACACAGAATGAATGTCACTTTTAATGGTTTCTCTCAGAAATGGAACCTAAGAAAGTGGATGAGGCACTTGAAGATTGGGTTACTTCTATGCAAGAGGAACTCAATCAGTTTGAGAGGAAGAAGGTATGAAAGCTGGTACTCCGACCAAAGGATAAGTCATTAATAGGCACTAAGTGGGTATTCAGAAACAAGTTAGATGAAGATGGCATTATAACGTGAAACAAAGCCATACTGGTAGCTAAAGGTTACTCTCAAGAAGAGGGTATAGATTATAATGAAACCTATGCACCAGTAGCTAGACTTGAGGCAATCAGGATGTTTCTGGAATTCGCAGCATATTCAGATTTCAAAGTTTATCAAATGGATGTTAAGAGTGCATTCCTAAATGGGGAGCTAGAAGAAGAAGTGTATGTGGAACAACCTCCAGGGTTTGAAGATCCAAATCTGGCTGACTTTGTATATTTTTTATTCAAAGCTTTCTATGGTCTTAAGCAAGCTCCAAGGACATGGTATGACACCCTCTCTGAGATTTTACTT
The DNA here is from genome assembly GCF_009905375.1 of Apium graveolens. Classification (NCBI taxonomy): domain Eukaryota; kingdom Viridiplantae; phylum Streptophyta; class Magnoliopsida; order Apiales; family Apiaceae; genus Apium; species Apium graveolens. The sequence goes on along the minus strand of NC_133650.1, from coordinate 81,517,061 downwards.
GAAAATGGTTTTACTAGAGGTGTTATACATAAAACTCTATTTCATAAAACGCATAAATCTAATATGATATTAGTTCAAGTATATATTGATGACATTATATTTGGCTCCACTAACGATGATCTTTGCAAGAGATTTTATAAGCTAATGCAGAGTAAGTATGAAATGAGTATGATGGGAGAGTTAAATTACTTTCTTGGATTACAAGTGAGTCAAAGGAAAGATGGTATATTCATCTGTCAATCCAAGTACATCAGAGAACTTTTCAAGAAGTACAATCTGGAAGATTCAACTCCGGCAAAGACTCCAATGCCAACAGCCACTAAGCTTGATCAGGACAAAACTGGTAAGAAAGTTGACATCATAAGCTACAGAGGTATGATAGGCTCAATACTTTATCTCACAGCAAGTAGGCCAGATATTATGTTTGCAACATGCTTATGTGCTATATTTCAAGCTGATCCTAAAGAGTCTCATCTTATAGCTGTTAAGAGGATACTTAGGTATCTTAAGGGGACTCCAAATCTTGGAATTTGGTACCCTAAAGGTACCGGTTTTAACCTAGTTGGCTATACAAATTCAGATTTTGCAGGTTGTAAGATTGACCAGAAAAGTACTTCAGGGTGCTGTTAGTTTCTTGGAAGAAGATTGGTATCCTGGCATAGCAAGAAGCAGCACTCAGTATCCATATCAACTGCTGAAGCTGAATACATAGATGCTGGAAGCTATTGTGCTCAAATCTTGTAGATGAGGAACCAACTCCGGGATTATGGTCTATTAGTATCAAAGATTCCAATATTCTGTGACAATACAAGTGTCATAGCAATCTCAAACAATCCAGTTCAACACTCAAGAACGAAGCATATTGATATAGGTATCACTTTATCAGAGAACATGTCAGCAATGGCACTGTGGAATTACATTTTGTACCCATAGAGGATCAAATTACAGACATCTTCACAAAACCACTTGATGAAAACACTTTCTCTAAGTTGGTTAGTGGACTTGGGATGTTAAATCTTACTAATTAATATATTAGAAGTCAATAACTGCAATTTGCCTTAAAATAAATTCACTTGTTATTTAATGTCAATATTTTAAGGACATGTGAATTTATGTGTCATTATTTATTTCTCGTATTTCAAATATTTGTGTGTGTGTATCTAATTGATAAATATTTTAGCACACTTATATTGATAAATTATTTGAAAATAATTTAATCATAATTGGTTAAGTTATAAGTAAAATATTGTAGCATAATTTTCAATTAATTAGTTGGTACCTTATTTAATTCAATGAGAAAAGCTTCAACTTTAACAAATCAAAGTTGTGATTTATTAATTTTGATGAACTTCAAATAATTTAATATTTAAAAAGGTTCATTAAAGTTAATTCGAAAATAGAAGCATAATTTATTCCATGAAAATATAATTCTGTTAATCAATGATAATAATTGTGTTTTTATGAATCAAATTGTGAATGACAAAATTAGCTACCATGTACAGTTACTTGCGACCACAGGGCAACACAGGTCACAAGTAAATACTTAAACAAATTTCTGTTGTTAATTTTGTTTCAAGGGATTCTGGTCCAAGTAACCACTTAGACTTTTCTAAGGGAAGTTACTTGTGACCTGATAACCTAGAGGAAACTGTGGTCGTAGGTAAGTTGAACAACAATTTCTATCTTAACTTACTTGTGACCTACAAACCCCTGTAGTCGCAAGTAACTAAATTTATTCTATCTCTTTTACTTGAGACTTACAAGACCTATAGGCGCAAGTAACTAACTCAATTTTTCTATTATAGTTACTTGTGACCTGGCCTACACAGTATAAGCTACTTACTTGCGCACTGTTACACACAGTAGTTGCAAGCAACTCACTTGTGTTTTGGTGGTTGGTTTGTGAATGTATATTATCATGTCTATTTCAGTTTCATACATATACACATAAATACTCACAAATCGCAAATAAGGGCGAAAAGGAGAGAAATATAATTGACTTAACCGGTATCAAAACTTTGCCAGATTATATATTGTTTATAGATTTGTGAAGCTCATGACTAGACCTTTCTTTTGACTGTAAAATCATAAGTTTTAACCGGTTAATATGAGAGATCTCAATTTGTGGTTCTCGTAAACATAATGGACTGTTTGGCTTAGTTTAAATTGGTTAATTAGTTTATTTGTTCTCTACTGTTTCACTACTGCATATTTGTTCTGCATAAATTTGTGTGTTTTAGATTTAGTATCAAGTTATTATTTTAAGTGCACGATAAATTTGTCTTACTGTCAAAATTTTATTCTCATTTTTTAATTAAAATGGCGGATAATATTACAATACTTAAAACACATTATGTCTCAGTTATAAATCGTAATCCAGCTCACATAGGATATTTTGAAAATTGGATTAGATTTTTAAATGAGCACTCGATTGTGCACTATGCTTTAACTACTAATGTACAATTAAATATTGAGCTCCTCAGACTCGTTCACACCACAGCTCTGGACACATCAGATGATGAACAGCTAAGCTTCATATTTCCCATTGAAGATGAAATGATACTAATCACTGAGGATGATTTCAATGAACATCTTCATTTTCCTCAGAATGATTTTGATGCTTTACCAAGAGACCATGAAGTCTTTAGCTTCTTCAAGGGAATAAGAAGCATCAAGCCAAATGACAAGTATCCAAAGCATTTTAACAAAAGTCATCTACCCAAACCTTGGAACTTGTTCTTCAACATCTTCTGTCTGTCTCCCAAGATTGGTGGATTTCATGGACTAACATATTTCATAAGGCGAGTTGGAGTGGCTGTTGCTCAGAACATTCGAATCAACTTTGGATGCATGTTCATGAAAGAGATACTAGAGAACCAAGCTCAACAACATGATTACATCTTATATGTCAGGTTCCTCCAGATTGTTCTCAATGCTAAGCTCACAGAAGCTCAGAAGGCCTTGGTTCACAGTGACAACATGGAAAACTGTCAAGTCTTATCCTAAAAAATGGTGAGTAAATTGTATAGACAAAATCCCTATTCCAACAACAACCCCATTCATGTGACAGACTTCATGCAAGAGTACTTTGACTCCATTTCTCAAGAACCTGGCTCTGAGAGTGAAGATGATCATGAATTTGATAATCAAGAACATGATGCTGCAAATGAGGATGATGTAGAGGAAGAGGCTGAACATGAAGCATATCCTCAGCCTAATCCTGATGCTCAACCAATGGATGTTGACCAAGAACCTGTAATTGATGAACAGTCAGAAGAGGTTTCTCAACCTGAAGCTGCTGAACACCAAGGAGAATCTGAGCTCAATCAATCAGAGACAAATTTCTACAGACCAGACTTTACAGGTATGAATGAGTCTTCTATGAGCTCTACATTCGATGATTTAATTGATATTGATTCACTTAATCTTGGTCACTTTCACACACATCTTGCCCAAGAGCAGTTACCATCAGGAGGCAGTGAGTTTATTTTCTCGCAAATTCATAACCACCCTCTAGAGCCCATAAACACATCTCAAAATCTCTTAGCCCAATCCCTGGTGTATAAGGATCCTATGAGTATAGAGGGAGAAACTGCACACGATGCAACAAATAAGGAAGGTACTCTGAGTGAACCCACAACTCTGTCTCCAATGAAGCAAAGCAGTATTCCCACTGAGACAACTGTAACCTCCCATGTATCTTCCCAAAAGGATAAAATGGCTGAAAATGCATATAAACAGTTACTGGATCCATCTTCTCAACAAGGTGGGTCTATTGAAATTCGCCCATCATCCACAACATCCTTTAATGAGTCAAACACTTTATCCAATATTCAAGCTCCTGAAGCTTTAAATGAGTTGATTAGAAGAGCATTATTTGATGAGGATATATTGACGGAAACAGAGCATTCAACCATATTACGGTTAGAATATCCTATTCAAGGTCATGCAATAGATCAACTGCCTTCACAGGTGTTAGGAAAGAGTGATGTAATTAGTGCCACATCTAGCACAACACTTACCTCCCCAGGACTAATAAACCTGGATGCATCTGCGGATAGGGGATCCGACATAGGTATGGATTGGCAACCCATTAGCGATGAACTAGATTCAACTGGTGAGCCTACGGGGAAAGTGTCTTGACCGACACTCGAGGAAGCTGAGGGACAAATGCCACATATGATGACCTCAGTGATCCTCCCAGAGATTCCAACTCTGGACCAGTCATCTCCGGATGACATGTAACTTGTCTTGTATAAGGATCAGGAATCGCGAACTCCCATTGCACCACTGCTAACCTCCTTAAGGATGGCTCCAGTGTTTTCTGCAGGTACATCTTCTAGATCTCGGAGCTATGAGCGGAGTGTATCCGTGAGGTGAGTGAAATAAAAACCCCTAAACCGAGTGACAGAGTGTTGAGTGATACACTGCGAGAAGCCCGTGAGACACCTACCTCCCAAACCACACCTATAAATATGTCACAGTATGTAACAAAATCTTACCTTGAAGAGCAGTTAGCATTTAAAGATAGCTATCTCAAAGAACAACTTGCTCTCAAGGATCAATATTTCAAGAATGAACTATCTGTAAGGGATCATCATATTGCACGTCTTTCCGAACAACTTGAACTTCAACAAGCATCATTTTCTAGTTTACGGGAATTCATGGAGCAATCTCTCTCTCATTCTGGGAAGGAAAAGGCAATTTCCAATACTGAGCCAAAGATCTCCGTTAACAAGCAAGCGCCAATCCCTGTTTCCACTGAAATAGCTCTTTCCAGTACTGGGCCAAAGACCTCAGTCAGCAAGCAAGTGTCTGTTTCATTTGCATATTCTCAAGAGATCCCTATCTTGATCTTTCCTGCTCAATCAACCCTAGCTCTGAAGGATAACACAACTGAGGGGGATAAATGGGTGGATCAAGAAAAAGTAGTTGTTTCTATGAACTTAATTCAAGATGCTTTTCAAGTAGCTGATTCTGAATATGATAAGTTTGGAGATAAGCTTCAGGAAGAAGAAGAGAGGATTGATGAAATGGTGCTATTAAAATCAAGACATGCTGCTGAGAAGAGTTCTACAACTAAGGGGGAGCAATCAACATCAAAATAAGATCACCTGAGCAAAGTCATTACGACTCAAAGGGATTTTCTGTCGGAGATCTATGCTCCAAAGCCCCTATTCTCAGAGTCTGAGCTGAAGGAAGGAGAAATAGATGAGAGTGATGTTCCTAAGGGGTATGAACCCAGATCTGAAGAAGTGAAGAAGGAAGATAGAAAGGTCATATCTGAGGACAAAGAATTTGAAGATGAAGATGCCTTCTCGGATTACTGTTTCTTCTATGGATTGTCGGAAAAACTCAATCGATCTTATCAAGAAATCCAAGGAGATATTGAAAGATCAAGAGCTAGAATGCAGAAAGCAATACAGAGAAGGGAAGCCAGAGAAGCAAGAGAATCATATCTTTGGTCTAACAGGAGAGGTAGTGAATGAGATGAGATAAAAAGGAAAATGGACAACCTGAAAGCTATCATAAGCTAGACCCTAGCAATAGGAATCTTTTAAACACTATAGAGAAGTACATGGTGAATTATCCCAATATTCATAAGTTCTATGATCAGTTCAATAAAATAATCATTGGTACCACTGTGAATATTCTAAATAATGGATGGAAAATCACTGTCAATCACAGAGATAGACTCCAAATGAAGATCTCTACTAGTGTATTGAAGAAAAATATTGTGGAACTGTTTATCTTAGCATCAAAAATTTCTTGGTTGAAATCAAATGAGAATGAATACTTCAGAGAAAGCTTCGGAAGATGATGATGGATGTATCTCCTCAAGTATTCTCTTATCCTTTTATGATTAAAGTATTTGTAGATGGCAGAATGCAAAACCTCACCATGTCTGGTCAATACATAAGATCCATTCATTTTCTACAACTCACTTTCCTGGAAAGTCAACTCAAAAGCAAAAGAGCAAATCTGGAAGAACCAGGGGTCAAAAGATTATAAGCAATCCTGAGAGTTGCTGAAGTTCTATATGCTTATAGGCTTAATGACAAAATGATAAGAGATTCAGAGAAGGACTTGAAGAAACTTAACAGAGCTTATCATGAGATGGTGTCTATAAATGGAGAGCCGGAAATTAATCTTCTAAAAGATAGTGAACCTATCATCAACACTAATAGTGAAGGGAATCTAATCTTTGATATTAATAAAGTGAAGATCAAAATCAATGACTTTTAAACAAGCGGATCAGAAGCAATACATCAAGCCTTAATGGATGTCAAACTCTCCACATGTAAGAAGGACACGATTGCTTTGATTCCAATCATAAAGATACTTAATGAAGTAGTGGAAGAAGAATCGATCAACGACACCAAAAGAGTACGAGGACATCCTAAAAGGATAATAGTCTTCATAATGTCAAAAAGATCTACAATGTTGTTTAAACTTGTTCCTAAGTGCTCCAAAGTCAAATATCTTCAGATGATCCTGAATGAACTAAATAATCCACCTCCCATTAATGCACTTGAAATAGAAGCTCGTGATTTGGTTAAAGCTAGACTGGAAGACCTTCTGAATAGAAGAAAAGGATCATCTCTCCCAGATTCAACAAAATCAATAGATCCTATAAAGAAAGCTCCCAAAAGAAAGTTTGTTCAAACTCAATCCACTCAAGAAGGAGAAGGCAGCCAAGGCAAGAAGCTCAAGAAGGCAAAGATAAAGAAGACCTAGATAATTTGTTCAGGATAGAGGAACACTTCTTTTTAATTTTTATTTTAAGAAATATGGAATTCAATATGTAATCCATAATGTATTTAATATCTTTTTCTATTTTGAGATTGTATTTTTTCTTATTGTCAGTTGAGTTATCCTTAGGGATTTGCTTATCGAACCCTAACAATAAAATAGGGGGAGATTGTAAAGCATAATGTAACGTAATATTAAATTGAGGAATTATAACTCAACATATAACAGAAATAGATAAAATATATTAAATTGTGAAACACAGGTACCCTAAAGATAAAGACAGGATATACACAAAGAATCAAAAGATGCAAATGACTATCTAAGTCCATAATCAAGTCATAAGAAGAAGTTCAATAATATGTTCAAGCCTCCATTAAGAATAAGACATCAAATGACTTCCAGTATTAGTTATATGATTTGATTTAAAGTATTAAAGATCAGGGTTTCAATGATTGAAGCAATGGATAATAACCAATATGTATCAGTTCAGAAGTGTCAAGGAAATTGAATTAAACCGGTTCATGCTAGTTGTTTGTGAACCAGACCAGTGCACCAAGCATCAACATATCAGGAACGGTTTAATCTAATTTCTATTGAAGAAACGTTGATTGTTGATACATTTATTGGATACAAGATTTTCTCTAAGATAAGAAAACCTACTAGGCTCAGTAGGTCACAAGTAAAGTGTTGTGGGAATTTGTTTAAGTCAAGTGTCACAATTGTGACATCTAGGTCACAAGTAAATGTTTATGGTGATTTTGGCTAAAGAAAATTACCTAGACTTCCTGGTCAAAAATAACCTATCAACAGAGGAAGTCAGGTCGCAAGTAACCTGGATGGAAAATTGTCTAAGGGAAACCTACAGTAGCACACAGGTCGTAAGTAACTCTTGGCCTACGTATACAGTGTCACAAGTATCTTGTTAGGGAAAAGTTTCTAAGGTATAAACTCTTTCCCTAGTATCAGGTCGCAGGTAACTTGTGTTACAGAGTGAAGATAGTTGCAAGTAAGTCTGAAGAAAAATTGGCTAAGGCATTTACTGTGGTCGCAAGTAACTGTGTATACAGGTCCCTAGTATCTACTTGGTTGAAATGGTTTTGTGGACAAATGCAGCAATTGAAATGGTTGTGTGGACAAAATAATGCTACATGTCTAATGAAAATTGAAGTCTACAATACAACAAATGAAGTCATTTCATTTGGTTAAGCTAACAAAAAGTGTTTTACGGGAGCTCCATTAAAGACTTCATTTATTAAGCTTGTAAACACAAAGTTGTTCTGCTGAATTTATTGTAGCTAATTAATTTATTGATTAGATTGTAGCAACCTCAAGGTTTATATTAATAAAATAATATATTTCTCGAATTTTTTTGTGTCTATTTTGATTCAGTATTTATAACGAAGAACTTGTAACGAATCGAAAAAGATTGTAGGTATCGTATTCAACTCCCCCCCTTCTACGATACTTTAGGACTAACAGACCCCCTCCATACCTAAATCAATAGCAGAAATACATAGCATTCACAACTGAAGTAGATATTTCATAAAACATCTCAATATTTACCTCACCTTCTCTTAAACATAACCTGAAACCTGTTGAAGTAAGCCCTCAGTTTATTAGCTTTCACAAACACCTGAATGACCAATATAAACATAAGCATACTTCAAATCCATCTGAAAACACTATATTGCAGCTAAAACTCTAAAATCAAATTATACACAATGCAAACTAACCGGATACATAAACAAATAATGAGAAACTTCACATTACATATCAGTCAAAGGCATATTCAAATCCAGCTAAAACACTACAAATTAACAAAAGCCTGAATTTGAATAACACGCAATCTCAAGACTTCTACATAACCAGATACATAAACTTAATATGCACATGTCACGGGCATACTTTAAATCTAGCTAAAAAGACTACATATCAACTAAAACTCTAAATTAGGATTACACACAATCTCGAGATATGTTATACAACCAGAAACATAAACTTACGATGCACAACTCAGGCATGCTTCAAATCCAGCAATACACACTATATATCAACAAAAACTCTGAATTTAAATTAACTGCAATCACAATAAATGCTATATAAACAAATTAAGATGTACAAATACAGGCATACATCAAATCCATCTAAAAACACTACATATTAACAAAAACTCTAAATTCACACTACACGCAATCTCAAAAAATGCAACAAATCTAACAATCATAAATTTTAGCACTAGAAATAAAAAACATAAAATTGAATTTTTACAATTAAATGTGTAGATACATTTGAAAAATGTATACATATGAGATAAATTAACAGAAATAAATAAGAAGTTAGAAGTGAGAGAGAGAGAGAGGGGAATTCACCATTATTGCCAAGTTAGGGTTTTAGAGAAGGTGATGTGTGTAAATTCATGCCTGCTGAATTGGGCCTTTGTAAAGAGAAGATCTAATAGGCTGTTTCTGCTGAATTTGATTCTATCACCTTTAATTAGTGCAAGATTTTGATGGTGTTTGTGAGTTGAAAGAGAGAGAGAGAGAGAGAGAGAGAGGAGAGAGGGAGAGAGAGAAAGTTTGGGGAGATCTAGGGTTTTATACAAAGGGGCTTCGGTAACAGTTGAGAGAGTCCGGGGTTGAGAATGTGAGTGTTATGTTTTTAGGTTCATGTTTTATTAGTGTTTTGGGGGGGAACAAAAAAATGGCTAGGGGGAATATTTAGTCAGGGGAAAATATTTGATAGAGGAGGGAAATAATTGACTTAATATGGGGAAAGTTGGGGTGCGTATTTTTTATTTTTTTAGAGTTTTTTAAGACATCAGTTGTCCTAAAAAGCGATGTCCTGGTAATCAAAGACATCAGTTTAATTTTAATCGATGTAAAAAGTACTTTTTATATCAGTGTCACATGCAACTGATGTTAAAAGGAAGATCTCTATTAACAAATTTCTAGTAGTTAATGTGCTATACTTACCTCCCCAATAGCTGGATCATTGGCAATTGTACTCCCAGCTTTAATTCACAGTGCAATTTCAGCCAGGATTTTGAGGGAAGCTGTCCCTGCTAGAAGAACCTCCAATTAAATTGGAGAGGATTTAGATAGCTTCCCCTCAGGAGTACTACCCTCAAACCTGTCAATATATGAAGATTGTTGGGCACATGAAGGTGCTAGAGTATCTCATACACGGTCCTCAGTTAAAACCGATGAAACTCCTGTGTTTGTGTTAGTGTCATCAAGGTCTACCCCAGCATGTAGTCTCTCACCAACTGAATGTAGTGTCTGGGTGGTGATCACAGTTTCATGAACTGTGTCACTTGATTTTGGAGAAACTTGAGAGGAGGATTGAAGTTTTTCATTGTAGGAAGAAAAAATCTATGAAATAAGATTTGTGATATCAGAATTGAGTGTTGGCAACTCCTCTTGAGTAAAAGAGGGAGTTTTAAATGATGAGCTCTCTTTGTGTGTGCCGACCAAATTTCTTCTTTCACCAACTTGAGAGTGCTCAAGTTGGGGTGCAGACTCTTTACAGATTGTATTTGGGAGAATGCTTGATTTAATAGAGACACCTTATTGAGAAGATGCCACTAGAGTCTGTTTATTTCCCTATATTACAACTGCATCCTTTTGGGAAGATGCATGGGTTGTTTCTTGAGTGGTCAACTCAACTGTCTTTTTCTTCTTTGGCTTCTGACCATGTTAGACTCTAGTTATGTTTGGTCCTTGCCACTCTCAGAAATTACAGTCAATGGTGCATTCTTTCTCTTCCTTTTACTCACTCCACCCTGTTGAGAGGATGAAGTGGTTGGTTTCCTAGATTCTAATGGTAAAGAAGAAGTGGTCTCAGTTGTGGAAGGCCCATGTTGGTTATCCTGTGTTTGTACTTCCACAGTTACAGGAGCCATAACTGTACTAAGTATGGCACTAGACCTCATGTCAGGCATAGGGTAGGGATAGGTTCTAAATCTCTCCAACATAAAGTTAATGAGATTTAAACCTACCTGCACCTTATTCTTTGTAATTAGTGACCCAAATAAAATTTTGGACACTTGCTTACAATATCATATTTTAGTTTTATCAATACCATCAAGTAAATGTATGTCTGCAACTTTATGATTTAAAGTTGACATAATAAACCTAGGAAATAAAATTTCATGAACTCTGTTGGCCAATGGCATTATGAGCCTAGTGTTGAGTTCTTCCAGGATCAATAGCCCCACATTAAGGTGCTTGTTGTAAGCCATGAAGAAGAACACCGGCTTTTGGACCACATTGTATATATAGTCATACTCAGTCTTTCTGCAAGTGAAGGCTCTAATAATTGAGTTAAACAGAAAAGACCATTCCTTCCTAAGATGCTTCTTGTTCAAGCTGGCAAGGTTGATCTTCTCAATGTAGTTTATGAAATTCATAAACTCATCTGGCTCCCGTTGAGCTGGTACCTCCACCATGCTGTCTGTAGGGATGCCCAATGCTTTGTTGACATTATTGGCATGAAATTCCACCTGCTTTCCCGGAATTGAGCAATTTACTACCGAGGACACTGCTTGATTTTCATGCACCACAGTGTTAACCACAACTGAGTTCGAAAACTTATTGAGCACATCCAAGTACATGATAGGATTAGAAGTCAAGGCACCTACAAGATAGGACTCTTAAAACTTAACAAACCTCTTAAAACTATCAGGAGCTTTATTAGCATCAATGAAAGCTAGGTGGTTGGTACCCTCCTTTGGAATAGTAGCTCTAACATTGTTTGCAGCCATTGTAAGTGTATGGGTTTGAATGGGTAAGAAATTTGAGAGAGAAAGGACTTGAAATAGGATAGAATGGTGAAGATTTGCAAAAGGTATGTAATAACCCCAAAATTTTGAACTTTTTGTAACCCTTATGAATAGTGTTTTTGCTGATATTGCTGAACAAGAAAACTTTTCATGCCACACTATGTAGGGGTTCTTTTATGGATGTTTTGATATTTTATTGGTACTCTATATGATATATAAGTGTATGTAAAGATCGTCATAATCCAAATTTGAACCTTTTGATTTTTCCCGAAAATCCACCAGATATCGAAAGAATTGAGTATAAGGTAACAGGATAAAAAGGATTTAAATTCAAGGATTTTAATAGAGGATCATAAAAAGGAATATAATGTATTGAGAAAGGTTAAGGGAACCTAAGTAATAAGATCCCGGGTATGATCTCTCAAACGATAAACGAAAATGAAAGTTAAGCGAACCGTATAACAGATCAACGGTCATTAGCCAAATAATTAAAAGCTAATCAAAGAGATTAGTGGGGATGATGTCATCAAACTAGAAGAGGACAAAGGAGGGAGGGTGACATCACATGGTGACATAAGCATGACCAAGCAAGTGTGTTGTTGGTTGAATTAGAACCACACAAAAGTTACCATGGTAAAAAGGTAATAAAATAAAACAAAACAAATCAAAAAAATCAACCAACCAAGCCAACAATTCATTTTCACCAAAAACACAACATTTTCTCACCTTTCTTCTTCCATGCTCTCGGCTTTTTCTTCTTTTCCAAAGCAAGAAAATCAAAAATCATGTTCCAAGCATTGTTAAATCACAAGGTAATTATCTAAGACTCCTTATGCATAGTTATGGATATCCTATAAGTTTGAGCTCCTAAATCATTCACAATCTCTTCCTAAAAATCATGGAAGAAGATGGTGAATAGTGTTTTTCAAGAACTAAAATTTTTGTTCTTGAAGTTTTGTTTAGTTTAAGCTTGGATAAGGACTTTAAGGGTGATTCCAAGCCATTCTCTTGATTCTCCACTCTCCAAGGAAGGTATAACCCCTACAAACCCTAACTTTATTTGAGTAATTAGGTTTAGTTTTGTTGATTTTAATTCATGGGAGGCTTGCTTGTTGTGAATGTGGAGATTAGTTAGTTTTGTGAAGTTTTGGAGTGGTAATTCTTGGATTGTTGATTAATGAACTTAAGTGTAGTTAAATTCAAGTTTAAGAATAAGTATAAATTGTTAATGTTGAGTTGTTGGGGTTGTTATGATGTAGTATGGATGGAGTTTTGATTGGGTTGTGATTGTGGATTGATTGTGGGTTAAATTGGAGTGTTTTAAATTTGGGTAATCGCGTAAACATAGCCGTCGTAATGTCCGATTTACTTTAGGCTGTTTTTGTTCTTAACATTAGGACCCGTGAACTCACTGTTAGGTTTTTACCATTGCCATGATTAGATAGTTCATGTTACGAGCTTCGTTTTGATATGTAGTTCATTTGATTCCGATGTACGGTTTAGGAGAAACGGCCGTTTTAAGTAACGACATTTCGCGAACGAATCATTACCCCTCGCCTTACTTTGAAACATAGGTTAAAGACCTAAAAGGACTAATTGCAGTATGAAACATTTATGTAAAGTGTGTTAGGCAGTTGGTAAAACACTCGCGAAAGAATCGCCTTAAAACTTGTAATGGTTAATTTAATAAAAATGGTGGAGCCGAGAGTACTCGAGCGACTTAAGAGAATCATTAAGCGCAAAGCGAGCGTTAGAGTCTAAATTGGTTAAAGTATAGATTTATGAGTGACTTTGGTTTAATTCCAACTTATATGTTGTTTATAGGTTACTAGACTCGTCGCAAGCCATTTATAACCCCCAGTCGCTCAGGCAAGTTTTCTATCCGTTATACTGTTGTTGTGATGTATACATTTGTACATGCATTATCTTGTGATAGATGCATAATGGTTACTTAGCAAATTCTTGTGATATATTGTAGCATGTGATATGGTATATATGCATGCCTGTTTCATATTCTTGATACATATATCTGTTGATTCAGTTGATAATACCTATGCTAGAGATAAGCGGTAATTTGCATATACCCTTAGTATAGGGGACCCAAAGGTGAACTTTTTCTAAAACCGGGAGTCGAGCCTCCCGAGTATAATATATATATATATATATATATATATATATATATATATATTTATATATATATATGAATAGTTTTCAAAACTATGAATCGAATAAGGTTTATTCGATAACTTTATTTTATTATTGAATATTATCTTGAATATTCATTCGAGGGCTTATGACCCCGTTTATTTATTAATGAATATTATTTTTGAATATTCATTCGAGGGCTTATGACTCCGTTTATTTTATTAATGAATATTATTTTGAATATTCATTCGAGGACTTATGACTCCGATTATTTACTAAATAATATTCTTTATTTTATTAAAGAATAATGTGTCGATAATCAAACTTACTTTTGATTATTCAAATAAAGGTATTACTTTCGTATGAGTACATCTTTGGTTATTTAAGATTCATTTCAAGTATAAGTTTTACAACTTCTACTTCAATTATTTTTATAAAGATTATTCTTTATGTGAATATTATTTAAATAATAATATTCAGATATTTTCTAATATATTGGGACTGATTTATTTTATTAAATCAGCATTACTCCAAACATCCTTAAAAATGTTTGCGAGCCTTCAAAATGATTTTTAAAAGTTAGAGCGGATCCCAAAAACGCATTTTTATTTATTTAAGATCTTCCTTTCAAAGGGGATTTAAATATTCGCTCAAAACCTGAGGGATCCGGCTCTGTGGTATGTTTTACATTCACAACAAGGTTGCTATTTTGATAAAAGAATTTTGATTACTTACCCAATACTCGGGAAGTAGAATTCTTGGAACAAGTTAATCCATTAACAGGCATCGCCTGGGAAATATCAGTGAGTTTTCCTTTCCAACTAGATACGACTTCTTGGTGGAGCCGTATCAACAAGTTTCTACTTGGGGAAGGTGAGGACGAGCTTTACGTTTCAGAGTCATGGATTTCATCTGAACTAGGAGTGGCGTAAGTGGTCGAGTGGCGCCAGCCCAGCCTAATTATATTGGCCCAAATGGCCTGGAAGTTCCGCAAGACGGTACATTCCTTAGGAGTCCAGTGTTCGGTTGACAAGAAAATTCGACAGGTTCTCCTCTACATGTAGAAAATCGTGGGGTTGTACTACTGCGACTGATTATCGTAAGTGGTCTTCCTGGCGCGACAGACTCCCGTAATGAGTTCATCATCCAGTTGGACAATTCTGCAACACTACCCAGAGCATTTCGATCGAAAGGCTACGAATGGGTGGTTGCCGAAGCTTTGACAAAGTCAAATAGTTTTAATGGTGTTCCCATTGAATGAAGTATCTCGTAACTTCATTTCCTTTAAAAATATTTCAAAGATTGAATATATTCAAGTCTTAACTTGTGGTCTCATCTAGGGGATGACCTTTTGAAACTTATTATACTTTGAACAGTAGTAGTTCAAGTAGATTTCTAAAAATGATATAAGTATAGTGAAGTATTTGGTAACTTCATCCCTTGTTTTTGCTTATATCCAGTAAGTAATTACCTTACACTTGATAAAGGATTCTAGTAAGTTATCCATTGAGATACTTGCATTATTGTTACACTATATATTATCTTGCGAGCTGTAATGCTCACTCTTGCTTCATTTCTTCATCACACAACAACAGTTAGGAAAGATGGCCAGACTCAAGGAGACCTAGCGCAAGCGCGTGGGAAGCGTCCCGCGTCTTCCCGTTGATGTTGTAGCTGATATAGCTGCAGAGGTAGATCTATTGGTAGATCAGGCATTCTACTTTTGGGAACCAAATATTGTATAGTTATAACTTGTGGCAGATAATGGCAATTAACTGTAAATTTATCAAGTAATCATTTTGGGTTGTAATAACTTTTAAATTGTGGATTCAAGGACTTGTACTTATTTCAATTTCATCTCTGAGACTATAACGGGTTGTGGTGTGTGTTAGTGTGGGGTCACAACATAAGGTTATTTATTATTAATTAAGTGAAGTGATATTGTGGAAAGAAAGACCGTGATGACCCGGATCCCTGACCCCGGATCTGGGGGTGTCACAGAAATGGTATTAGAGCTAAGCGTTATAAACCTCAGAGATGATGCGACGATGTAATAATAAACTCACAAAGATAATAAGAACTATTGCCAAGTTCAAGGTCGGACTACTTAAAGTAGCGCTGACAGTTAAAACCCTTACGGGAACTCTTATAAGTATCATGATAGTAACTTAGCTCGTTTAATGTGTAGGCGCATGAGATAGAGGACCCTGAGATGTTCGAGCGTGAGCATGATGAGGCACTGCTAGATGCCGAGGATCAGGAGGAGCCTGAGATGGAGGAGGATGAGGAGGACCCCTCAGAGGAGTCAGAGACAGAGTTGTTGCTATTTCAGATGAGGAGGACCCGGATGAGGTCCCAGTGGCTGAGGAGCGTGTCGGAGCTATGGTAGTGTACACTGGTACCCCTTTACCCACACTCCCGGTGGTCAGAGCTCCTACCCCTCCACCACTATCCTGGAGCCCATATGATGACAGCTCAGAGACCCATACTTCCGAGTCTAGGCAGGCCGAGGAGGCACCCTCAGCGGCTCCGGTTTCACCACCTCTCGACCCTGCCCATAGGCAGTCTTTGTTAGCCCACGGCTATGTTCAGGATGTACTGAGGACCCGAGTGGCTGTTGCTGAGGCCCGGCTGGATGAGGCCAGGAGGGAGTTGGATGCAGAGAGGGCGGGTAGGCGTACCCGAGCTTATGAGACTAGGGCTGCTATACCCCGATCCTTGAGGAGGGAGCTGACGGGGATAGAGCTCACGTCCCGAGCGAGATTCAGATCGCTCCAGGGGGACAGGCATGGTAGGATCTCCAGGCGGCAGGCCGACTATATCTTCCGTCGTGCGATGGAAAGGGTATGGGAGCTGACCCGCTCCGGTGTATGATTCAGGACTGACGATGGGATAGTCTAGTTGTCTAGTTAGTCGAGGCCTTAGTAAGAGCCAATTTTCCGGGATAGTTGACTTGTATATAGCATCCCTTTTTCTGACTAGACAGATAGACTCTTGTGTATCACTTTTGAGGCAGATGGCTATAGCACTGTTGTAATTTTGACCAGATCAAACTATGTATTTCTCGTATTATGTATATATTTGTTTCCTTTCAGTTCAGTTCCTTAGTGACGAGATCACTATTTTTATCATTATTATTAATGCACTTCTTATTAGAACTGTCATAAAATAATAGAATTGCGAGATACATTCTCCCCATTATAGAGCTGTGCAAGGCACAATGTTGAGTATGATTGTGACCTAACGTTGATTTTTCCCAATAATTTTTTTTATTATCAGTATCATGCCGCCAAGAAAGATTGGAACTAGGGCGAACCCTGGATCTGAGGACCAGGGAAGCCATAACCAGGATGATAGGAACCAGGAACGCAGTGAAGAGGAAGACGAGGATTATGTTGAACAGGATGACTTCCTGTATGAAGAAGAGGACGAAACATATGATGTTGAGGGATTTGAGATAGAGGCTGAGGAAGGAGAAACTGAGGTTGAGCAACCAATACCAAACCCAGGCATGGATCCCATGGGCCAGTTCATGCAACTACTAAGGCAGAACTTGGAACGTCAACCCAACCCACCCCCTCAAGGAAATAACAATGCTGTTAAAAACTCTTTCAGGGCTTTTAAGTCCCTTAAGCCCCCTGAGTTCCACGGATCAGCCGACCCAGTTGAGGCAAGGGCATAGTTAAAGGAAATGGAGAAATCCTTTGAGATTCTGAGTATCGATGAGGCACAGAAGACTGTATTTGCTACCTACCTTCTGAAAGGAGAGGCTAACTACTGGTGGGAGGCCAAGAAAAACATGGAGACAGATGCTATTATAACCTGGGAGAGATTCAGTCAGTTGTTTCTGGGAAAATATTTCCCGAGGTTTATGGAAAACCAGATGGAACTCAAGTTCTTGGAGCTAAAGCAGAATAACTTATCTGTAGCAGAGTACGAAGCGAAATTTACTGAGTTATCAAGGTTTGTGCCGGAATTTGTGAGCACCGAGGAAAAGAAAGCTAGGAGGTTTCACTGAAACCGTGGATTCAGAATAGGGTGGCAATCCTTGAGCTTACGGATTATGCCACTCTGGGGCAAAAGGCAACAATTGTAGAAGTCGGAAGTGAACAGATGCAGAAGGAAAGATGATAAAGGGATAATGAGGTACTCCTACCGGATTTGGGTTCCAAACGTTCAAGAGCTTAAAGATGAGATTTTGGATGAAAGCCATAGTTCAAGGTATTCCACTCACCCGGGAAGCACCAAGATGTATAGGGATTTGAAGGAATATTATTGGTGGCCCAACATGAAGAGGGACGTAGCAGAATGGGTAAGCAAATGTTTGACTTGCCAAAGAGTAAAGGCAGAGCACCAGAGACCAGTGGACTTTTATGACCCCTGGAGATTCCCGAATGGAAATGGGAACATATAGCCATGGATTTTGTTGTCGGCTTACCAAGGACGAAAGCCAACCATGATGCCATATGGGTGATTATAGACCGACTAAAAAAGTCAGCTCATTTCTTTCCTATCAATGAGAGATACACAGTCGATAGACTGGTGGATATTTACCTTAAAGAAATAGTGACGCGACATGGAGTCCCAGCGTCCATTGTCTCAGACCGAGACCTCAGGTTCAACTCCAGATTTTGGAGGAGCTTTCAAGAATGTGCGGGGACCAAGTTAAATATGAGTACCGCTTACCATCCCCAGACGGATGGGCAGAGTAAAAGGACCATCCAGACACTAGAGGATATATTGAGAGTCTCTGCAATAGAATTTAAAGGAAGTTGGGATGATCACTTGCCGTTGATCGAATTTTCTTATAACAACAGCTTTCATGCTAGCATCGGAATGCCGCCTTATGAGGCCCTGTACGGAAGGTGTCGATCTCCCTTATACTGGGATGAAGTAGGAGAGCGGAAGATGCTCGGACCAGAAGTGGTCCAAAGGACCAAATACATAATGGATCTCATCAGAGGATGGCTGGTAGCAGCCCAAGACAGACAGAAGAAATATGCAGACCTAGCCCGAAAGGACAAGGAGTATGGAGTAGGGGACTTAGTACTACTAAAAGTATCCCCTTGGAAGGGGTTAATGAGATTTGGAAAGAAAGGAAAACTAAGCCCAAGATACATTTGGACCTTTTGAGATACTAAGACGGATTGGGAAGTTGACTTACGAGCTAGCCTTACCCCCGAACCTACAACAAGTTCATAATGTGTTCCATGTGTCAATGCTAAGGAAGTATCATCGGGATGCCAGACACATAGTGGAGTACGAACATGTGGATATGCAACCAGATCTGACTTACGTGGAGAAACCAGTAAAGATTATGGACAAGAAGGAGCAGATGCTTCAGAACAAAGTGATCAAGCTAGTCAGAGTGCTATGGCAGAATCATAATGTGGAAGAATCAACTTGGGAACTAGAGAGCGCAATGCTAGAAAAGTACCCCCATTTGTTTTCTATTTGATTCCGGGACGGAATCCTTTTAAGGAGGGGAGACTGTAATAACCCCAAAATTTTGAACTTTTTGTAACCCTTATGAATAGTATTTTTGCTGATATTGCTGAACAAGAAAACTTTTCATGCCACACTATGTAGGGGTTCTTTTATGGATGTTCTGAGATTTTATTGGTACTCTATATGATATATAAGTGTATGTAAAGATCGTCAGAATCCAAATTTGAACCTTTTGATTTTTCCCGAAAATCCACCAGATATCGAAAGAATTGAGTATAAGGTAACAGGATAAAAAGGATTTAAATTCAAGGATTTTAATAGAGGATCATAAAAAGGAATATAATATATTGAGAAAGGTTAAGGGAACCTAAGTAATAAGATCCCGGGTATGATCCCTCAAACGATAAACGAAAATGAAAGTTAAGCGAACCGTATAACAGATCAACGGTCATTAGCCAAATAATTAAAAGCTAATCAAAGAGATTAGTGGGGATGATGTCATCAAACCAATGAGAAGAGGACAAAGGAGGGAGGGTGACATCACATGGTGATATAAGCATGACCAAGCAAGTGTGTTGTTGGTTGAATTAGAACCACACAAAAGTTACCATGGTAAAAAGTTAATAAAACAAAACAAAACAAATCAAAAAAATCAACCAACCAAGCCAACAATTCATTTTCACCAAAAACACAACATTTTCTCACCTTTCTTCTTCCGTGCTCTCGGCTTTTTCTTCTTTTCCAAAGCAAGAAAATCAAAAATCAAGTTCCAGGCATTGTTAAATCACAAGGTAATTATCTAAGACTCCTTATGCATAGTTATGGATATCTTATAAGTTTGAGCTCCTAAATCATTCACAATCTCTTCTTAAAAATCATGGAAGAAGATGGTGAATAGTGTTTTTCAAGAACTAAAATTTTTGTTCTTGAAGTTTTGTTTAGTTTAAGCTTGGATAAGGACTTTAAGGGTGATTCTAAGCCATTATCTTGATTCTCCACTCTCCAAGGAAGGTATAACACCTCCAAACCCTAACTTTATTTGAGTAATTAGGTTTAGTTTTGTTGATTTTAATTCATGGGAGGCTTGCTTGTTGTGAATGTGGAGATTAGTTAGTTTTGTGAAGTTTTGGAGTGGTAATTCTTGGATTGTTGATTAATGAACTTAAGTGTAGTTAAATTCAAGTTTAAGAATAAGTATAAATTGTTAATGTTGAGTTGTTGGGGCTGTTATGATGTAGTATGGATGGAGTTTTGATTGGGTTGTGATTGTGGATTGATTGTGGGTTGAATTGGAGTGTTTTAAATTTGGGTAATCGCGTAAACATAGCCGTCGTAATGTCCGATTTACTTAAGGCTGTTTTTGTTCTTAACATTAGGACCCGTGAACTCACTGCTAGGTTTTGACCATTTCCAAGATTAGATAGTTCATGTTACGAGCTTCATTTTGATATGTAGTTCGTTTGATTCCGATGTACGGTTTAGGAGAAACGGCCGTTTTAAGTAACGACGTTTCGTGAACGAATCATTACCCCTCGCCTTACTTTGAAACATAGGTTAAAGACCTAAAAGGACTAATTGGAGTATGAAACATTTATGTAAAGTGTGTTAGGCAGTTGGTAAGACAGTCGCGAAAGAATTGCCTTAAAACTTATAATGGTTAATTTATTAAAAATGGTGGAGCCGAGGGTACTCGAGCGACTTAAGAGAATCATTAAGCGCAAAGCGAGCGTTAGAGTCTAAATTGGTTAAAGTATAGATTTATGAGTGAATTTGGTTTAATTACAACTTATATGTTGTTTATAGGTTACCAGACTCGTCCCAAGCCATTTATAACCCCCAGTCACTCAGGCAAGTTTTCTATCCGTTATACTGTTGTTGTGATGTATACATTTGTACATGCATTATCTTGTGATAGATGCATAATGGTTACTTAGCAAATTCTTGCGATATATTGTAGCATGTGATATGGTATATATGCATGCCTGTTTCGTATTCTTGATACATATATCTGTTGATTCAGTTGATAATACCTATGCTAGAGATAAGCGGTAATTTGCATATACCCTTAGTATAGGGGACCCAAAGGTGAACTTTTTCTAAAATCGGGAGTCGAGGCTCCCGAGTATAATATATATATATTTATATATATATATATGAATAGTTTTCAAAACTATGAATCAAATAAGGTTTATTCGAGAACTTTATATTATTATTGAATATTATCTTGAATATTCATTCGAGGGCTTATGACCCCGTTTATTTATTAATGAATATTATTTTTGAATATTCATTCGAAGGCTTATGACTCCATTTATTTTATTAATGAATATTATTTTGAATATTCATTCGAGGACTTATGACTCCGATTATTTACTAAATAATATTCTTTATTTTATTAAAGAATAATGTGTCGATAATCAAACTTACTTTTGATTATTCAAATAAAGGTATTACTTTCGTATGAGTACATCTTTGGTTATTTAAGATTCATTTCAAGTATAAGTTTTACAACTTCTACTTCAATTATTTTTATAAAGATTATTCTTTATGGGAATATTATTTAAATAATAATATTCAGATATTTTCTAATATATTGGGACTGATTTATTTTATTAAATCAGCATTACTCCAAACATCCTTAAAAATGTTTGCGAGCCTTCAAAATGATTTTTAAAAGTTAGAGCGGATCCCAAAAACTCATTTTTATTTATTTAAGATCTTCCTTTCAAAGGGGATTTAAATATTCGCTCAAAACCTGAGGGATCTGGCTCTGTGGTATGTTTTATATTCGCAACAAGGTTGCTATTTTGATAAAAGAATTTTGATTACTTACCCAATACTCGGGAAGTAGAATTCTTGGAACAAGTTAATCCATTAACAGGCATCGCCTGGGAAATATCAGTGAGTTTTCCTTTCCAACTAAATACGATTTCTTGGTGGAGCCGTATCAACAAGTTTCTACTTGGGGAAGGTGAGGACGAGCTTTACGTTTCAGAGTCATGGATTTCATCTGAACTAGGAGTGGCGTAATTGGACGAGTGGCGCCGGCCCAACCTAATTATATTGGCCCAAATGGCCTGGAAGTTCCGCAAGACGGTACATTCCTTAGGAGTCCAGTGTTCGGTTGACAAGTAAATCCGACAGGTTCTCCTCTACATGTAGAAAATGGTGGGGTTGTACTACTGCGACTGATCATCATAAGTGGTCTTCCTGGCGCGACAAACTCCCGTAATGAGTTCATCATCCAGTTGGACAATTCTGCAACACTACCCAGAGCATTTCGATCGAAAGGCTACGAATGGGTGGTTGCCGAAGCTTTGACAAAGTCTAATAGTTTTAATGGTGTTCCCATTGAATGAAGTATCTCGTAACTTCATTTCCTTTAAAAATATTTCAAAGATTGAATTTATTCAAGTCTTAACTTGTGGTCTCATCTAGGGGATGACCTTTTGAAACTAATTATACTTTGAACAGTAGTAGTTCAAGTAGATTTCTAAAAATGATATAAGTATAGTGAAGTATTTGGTAACTTCATCCCTTGTTTTTGCTTATATCCAGTAAGTAATTACCTTACACTTGATAAAGGATTCTAGTAAGTTATCCATTGAGATACTTTCATTATTGTTACACTATATATTATCTTGCGAGCTGTAATGCTCACTCTTGCTTCATTTCTTCATCACACAACAGTTAGGAAAGATGACCAGACTCAAGCAGACCCAGCGCAAGCGCGTGGGAAGTGTCCCGCATCTTCCCGTTGATGTTGTAGCTGATATAGCTGCAGAGGTAGATCTATTGGTAGATCAGGCATTCTACTTTTGGGAACCAAATATTGTATAGTTATAACTTGTGGGAGATAATGGCAATTAACTGTAAATTTATCAAGTAATCATTTTGGGTTGTAATAACTTTTAAATTGTGGATTCAAGGACTTGTACTTATTTCAATTTCATCTCTGAGACTATAACGGGTTGTGGTATGTGTTAGTGTGGGGTCACATCATAAGGTTATTTATTATTAATTAAGTGAAGTGATATTATGGAAAGAAAGACCATGACGACCCGGATCTCTGACCCCGGATCTGGGGGTGTCACAAGGTAGGTCAATCGAGATCTGGAAAGCGTAAAGAGGGGTTATATCTGAAGGGTTTTTAGCACATAAACGCAACGAAAACATAAATTTAAATCTTAAAAAAAAACGAAAACCCTCCGCAGGATCCATGCGAAAAATAATATTTAATTCGTAGTTCAATATGTTTACCTTAAGAAGCTTTACGTTAATAGAAAGATGGAGGTCTTTAATAGCGATCCAAAAATGATGAACGGAAATCCCTAGCAGCTGCTCCTCAAGTGTGAAGCACTCCACCGGTATCCACCAAGAGTACAATGTGATGGAGGAGGAAGAGGTTGAGAGAATTAGTTGCCTCCCTCTTGTTCTACTTTAGAATTAGGGTTAATTATTTTGGGTTGAGTCAAATAGGGTTTATAATAGTATATTTATAGGCAAAATTTTCAGCTGAATTTTTTTTATAAAATATTATTATTATAAACCCTTTAATTGATTATTCTTATTAACCAATTAACTAATAATTAAAACACCTTTTAATCATTAATCCCTTTTCTAAACACTTTAGAAAAATAATTCTCTCACTTGATTTAATTTCCAAAATTAAATCCTTAATTAATAATATTAAGAATTAATTAAATCTCATTTAATCAATTATTAAATCTGCTAATTAATTATTTATTTCACAAATAAATAATTACCAGCCATTATTAATTAATTCCTCCACCATTAAATCATTCTCTTTTATGGTGTGACCCTGTAGGTTCAATATTAAGCCGGTAGTAGAAATAAATAATAATAAAACTATTTTATCATTATTTATATAAATTCTCTAATTCATTAAATATGATTAATTAATAAATTAATCATATTTATTCTACATCGTGAGGGATACTTCTCAGCATATCGCGACAATCCGGATAATACGAATTCTCTGCTTAGAATACCAAGAACCTATTTAGTGAGTAGTTACCGTACAATCAATTCCTTCTACCCTGCAATGTCACGATTAAATACAAGGCCTAGAACTTGTGTCAAGCCTATCTTATTTAATCATTTGCTTTCTTATTCACTATGCTTAGTTCTATTTAATGTAAATTAGAAACTCCTTTCTAATTTCATTCACTCTGGCCAAAGATTCCTGAACTAGCATAAGTGGCATTGAACATTCTCTTCCTTCACTGGAAGGGGTAGATCCTTTATTGATCATACACTATCTTCGTGTACAAATTCCTATACCCAGTAGAGCCCTTAAAATTGTCCCTGAAGACTAAGAACTAAACCAAAGCATAGTTCAGTGTACACAAGATGACTATGATGACCTCAAGTCTAAGGATATTTGTACAACTATCACTATGTGAACAACTGCTGACACGTGAGAGAACTTCATTAGTTGTTCAGCTGTGTGAGTCATGTTCAGTGAATTTATTCTATAATAAGCACCTACATACTAGCTATAGTGTCACCACACAAATGTCTATGAGAACAGACATCCTTCATAATGAAGCAGACATAGTATGTACCGATCTTTGGGGATTATTAATTACCAGTTAGTAATCCTATGACCAGGAACTATTTAAGTTTAGAGTTATCATCTTTTAGGTCTCATTATTATGATCTCATCACAATCCATAAAAAGCTTTACTCTAAACTGTGGTATATCTTATTTAAACATTTAATTAGATAGAGCCCGCAATAAAAACAAAACAAGTCTTTTATTAATATCAATGAAATCAAAACAGATTACATAAAAGTTATCCCTAAATCCTTATATATGATTGGACTTAGGACATATCTCTTTCAATCTCCCACTTGTACTAAAGCCAATCACTCTGGTATCTAATATCCATCTTGTCTTTATGACGATCAAAGTGACGCTGAGAAAGTGGCTTTGTGAGTGGGTCTGCTACGTTATTATGTGTGTCAACTCTCTTGACGTCTCCTCTTTAAATACAATACAAGAAATGTTACCGCGCTCTCACTAACCTTTTTGTAGACACATGGTTCATCTATGTTTTTGATAAAACCAAACTCTTTGATTGTCTCATCAAAATGGATATTCCATCTACGAGAAGCTTACTTTAAACCATATATGGTTCGCAGCAGCTTACACACTAGTTGTTCATTTCCCTACACTTCCTCTTCAAGTTTCCCATTGAGGAAGGTCGTTTTCACGTCCATTTTCCAGATCTCATAGTCGTAGTAAGCAGCAATCGCAAGCAAAATTCGAATTGATTTTAACAGGGCTACAGGCGAAAAAGTTTCATCAAAGTCAATCCCTTGCCTTGGTTTGAATCCTTTTGCCACGAGCCTAGCCTTATAGGTCTCCACCTGCCCATCTGCTCCGATCTTTCATTTGTATACCCACTTGCACCCAATAGGATTAACACCTTCAGGCGCCTCAACCAGAGTCCATACTTGGTTGGTATGCATAGATTCCATTTCGGATTTCATGGCACTATGCCATTTCTCTGAGTCAACACTACTCATAGCCTCATTATAGGTCACAGGGTCGTCATCATCAATGATTGACAACTCATTGTCATTCTCAATGACAAGGCCATAATACCTCTCAGGTTGGCGAGACACTCTCCCTGACCTACGAATGGGCTGTTCCACAGAAGGTTGTTCAGTCTGAACATGTATTTCCACTTGATCCGTAGTAGTTTGTGCTTCTTGAACTTTATCAAGTTCAATTTTGCTCCCACTGTTTCCTTCAAAAATAAACTCCTTTTCCAAGAAGGTAGCATGTCTGGAGACAAACACCCGATGATCAGTGTAAAAGTAATACCCTAAAGTCTCTTTAGGATATCCCACAAAATTACATTTTACGGATCGAGATTCCAGCTTATCTGGGTCAACTTTCTTGACATAAGCTGGACATCCCCAAATCTTAACGTGTTTAAGACTCGGTTTCCTTTCTTTCCATATCTCATATGGAGTTTGAGGAACAGATTTGGAAGACACCTTATTCAGTAAATATGCTGAGGTTTCCAGTGCATAACCCCACAGGAATACTGGAAGATTCGCATAGCTCATCATGGACCGAACCATGTCTAACAAAGTTCGATTTCTCCTTTCAGATACCCCATTTAACTGTGGAGTATATGGAGGAGTCCACTGGTAGACTATACCATTTTCTTTGAGATAATCTAGAAACTCTCCATTCAAGTATTCACCACCTCGATCTGATCGAAGAGTTATAATACTGTGTTTGGTTTGTTTCTCCACTTCATACTTATATTCTTTGAACTTTTCAAAGGCTTCAGACTTGTGTTTCATCAAATACACATATCTGAATCTAGATCGATCATCTATGAAAGCAATGAAGTATAAAAATCCACCCATGGCTTCCGTAGACATTGGTCCACATACATCTGTGTGTACCAATCCTAGCAAATCTGCAACCCTCTCTCTATGTCCACTAAATGGAGATTTGGTCATTTTACCTAATAGACAAGACTCGCATGTAGGATATGATTCAAAATCAAAGAGGTCAAGTAACCCTTACTTATGCAATGTCTGCAATCTATTTTCACTAATATGACCTAGCCTATAGTGCCATAAATAGGTCAGATTTTCATCATCTCATTTTCTTTTATTAGTTTGTTCAATCTGAAGTAAATCATGCTCTACGTCACATACATACAGACCATTATTTAAAATGCCATGTCCAAAAAAAACATTATCTCTATGGATAGAACATTCATTATTCTTAATAATAAATGAAAAACCATCCACATCCAACATAGGAATGGAAACAATATTCCTCACAATAGAGGGAACATAATAACAATTATTCAAAATAATAGTCTTGCCCGTAGGCATATGTAAACTAAATGATCCTACAGATATGGCCGCAACCCTTGCTCCATTTCCCATACGTAGAATCACCTCATCTTTTTCAAGAGTCCTACTTCCCTTTAGTCCTTGCAACAAATCGCAAATATGTGAACCACAGGCGGTATCTAATACCCAAGTAGAAATTTGACCTAGTGACATATTAACTTCGATCATGAACATGCCTGAATCAGAAGCGGTAGTCTCACTACCCTTCTTCTTGAATTCTACAAGGTAAACCTTGCTGTACCTCTTCCAGTGCCCCAACTTGTTACAGTGAAAACAAACAGCTAAATTAGGACCAGTCAACTTGTTAGCATCTAGTATGCTCCGGAGTGATAGTGCAGAAGACATGACGAATATAGTAAATCTGTAAATGATAAACACATAACAACACTTAGCAAATATTCAATTTCATTTCAAAACACTATATGAATTGGGTCTTTATTCATAAGTGTCTCCCACTAGTTTATCTAATTTTTTCAACCCTCTAAGTGAAAATTAAGCATTCATAATGCTAGTGGGAATAGGGATCCTACATTCCATCACACAACCTCGGCTGTGGCACGAAACGTCATGTGATGTTCAATAGGCAGACAACTCTTGTCAATTACATCTTATGTTATTCCCTAATATAAGTTTAGCCTCTTGAATAATTGAGTCACGGCTGTGGCATGACAAACTCAATATTCTAAGTCAAGTTTAACCCAACATTTCGTACAATTGAATCAGTCTCCAACGGCCCACGGCTGTAGCACGTAACGACCTTTAGATTCTACTTCAATGTACACATCTCTATGTAATAGACAAGTATTTCTTATTTCGAAATCAAAGCCCTCGGCTGTAGCACAAAATGACAATGATTTAAAAATAAGAACCACTTTCTAACATGTTGGAAGGCTATGACCGACACAAGCCCTTTGTGTCATTGGCCAATTACTACTTGATATTATTTAATTTTAGAGGGATTATATTATGTTACAATCATAATGATATTATAAAGAGATTCTTCCTTTTAAATTAAATATTTCAAATCAATAATCGATAATCAGATGATTCCCGGATCGGGGGGAGCATTGTCAAGAGGTGTCACTTAATAACCCTTTCTTACATATAGAAATCTGTTGTTGACAGAATCATCCTTTCTCTCAATATTGAAAATTCATATTCAATTACGTGTTTCATAAACACAAGAATCTCATGATCATATTCATAATATTTATTGTTAAGGCAATAAACGATTCTTATTCTAGATTTTCTAGAGCACGCCTTATATTGATTTAAGTTCACCTAAATCTATCATCGCATGGTAAACATAGGCATATATCTCATATATAAAATTAAATAAACAAGTAAATGTAAAGTGCAATAAAGTAAATGTGTTTGGTTATGGCCCCATCCTATGTGATCTTTATCAAGCTCATGATAAAGATCAAGGTCAATCTAATATGGTGATGGAAATAAATACAACTACTTATTACATAAGTCTTCTTGTATGCCTCGTCTTCTTCTTTGTATCACCTCCATTGGATAACCTTCTTGAGTCTTCAATTACATAACATGATTGAAAGTAAAACTAATCTAATGAACTTACAAGAATAACTTGAGTTACATTTGAGATTTATGATTACAAAGATTGACGATATGCAAGTCGTATTTAAAACCAAAACCAAAACCATTTCACTAAGGTCGAAAGGCCATAACCATCCACCATGCTCATACAACACATAAAAGCATGTTAAAACACACAATCTGATCTTAACATATCATATTATCCATGATCTAATCATAAAAAGAAAATATGACAAAAATCAGAAAAATCAGAATCAAATCAGAAAAACAAGAATCACTGTTTACGGGTAGTAAACGACGTCAAAAGCCTTACAGACGAGTCGTTGATAGCTTTAGCTGTCAGTTTTGTTCAGACGCTCATTTACCTATGGAATAAGGTATTCGTTTGCGTAAATCGGACACCAGACCCAGATTTCAGCAAATCTGCAGCAGCCAATTCAGAATCCGTATCTAATATGATTCTCATAATTAGAACAAACATAAATCATGTATATATCAGTATATATACAGATTACATAATCATCTTATGATTATACAACTCACATGAATATCATATATTGAAAACCATACAAATATAAGCATATTATATCAACATCAAATCATGGCGAATCACGTACATGCTCATATATCGAAAATAGTTAAACACATTAACGATTTAAAAACTTTTCGTAAGTAGCTCTGATACCATTGAAGGGTTTTTAGCATATAAACACAACGAAAACGTAAATTTAAATCTTAAAAAAAACCGAAACCCTCCGCATGATCCATTCGAAAAATAATATTTAATTCGTAGTTCAGTATGTTTACCTTAAGAAGCTTTACGTTAATGGAAATATGGAGGTCTTTGATAGCGATCCAAGAACGATGAACGGAAATCCCTAGCAGCTGCTCCTCAAGTGTGAAGCACTCCACCGGTATCCACCAAGAGTACAATGTGATGGAGGAGGAAGAGGTTGAGAGAATTAGTTGCCTCCCTCTTGTTCTACTTTAGAAATAGGGTTAATTATTTTGGGTTGAGGCAAATAGGGTTTATAATAGTATATTTATAGGCAAAATTTTCAGCTGAAAATTTCCATAAAATATTATTATTATTATTAAACCTTTAATTGATTATTCTTATTAACCAACTAACTAATAATTAAAACACCTTTTAATCACTAATCCCTTTTCTAAACACTTTAGACAAATAATTCTCTCACTTGATTTAATTTCCAAATTTAAATTCTTAATTAATAATATTAAGAATTAATTAAATCTCATTTAATCAATTATTAAATCTGCTAATTAATTATTTATTTCACAAATAAATAATTACCAGCCATTATTAATTAATTCCTCCACCATTAAATCATTCTCTTTTATGGTGTGACCTTGTAGGTTCAATATTAAGCCGGTAGTAGAAATAAATAATAATAAAATTATTTTATCATTATTTATATAAATTCTCTAATTCATTAAATATGATTAATTAATAAATTAATCATATTTATTCTACATCGTGAGGGATACTTCTCAGCATATCGCGACTATCCGGATAATACGAATTCACTGCTTAGAATACCAAGAACCTATTCAGTGAGTAGTTAGCGTACAATCAATTCCTTCTACCCTGCAATGTCACGATTAAATACAAGGCATGGAACTTGTGTCAAGCCTATCTTATTTAATCATTTGCTTTCCCATTCACTATGCTTAGTTCTAATTAATGTAAATTAGAAACTCCTTTCTAATTTTATTCACTCTGGCCAGAGATTCCTGAACTAGCATAAGTGGATCATCATTGAACATTCTCTTCCTTCACTGGAAGGGGTAGATCCTTTATTGATCATACACTATCTTCGTGTACAAATTCCTATACCCAGTAGAGCCCTTAAAATTGTCCCTGGAGGCTAAGAACTAATCCAAAGCATAGTTCAGTGTACACAAGATGACTATGATGACCTCAAGTCAAAGGATACTTGTACAACTATCACTATGTGAACAACTGCTGACACGTGAGTGAACTCCATCAGTTGTTCAGCTGTGTGAGTCATGTTCAGTGAACTTATTCTATAATAAGCACCTACATACTGGCTATAGTGTCACCACACAAATGTCTATGAGAATATACATCCTTCATAATAAAGCAAGCATAGTATGTACC
Source organism: Apium graveolens (assembly GCF_009905375.1). Taxonomy (NCBI): domain Eukaryota; kingdom Viridiplantae; phylum Streptophyta; class Magnoliopsida; order Apiales; family Apiaceae; genus Apium; species Apium graveolens. The sequence continues at coordinate 81,486,315 of NC_133650.1, read as the reverse complement.
GATCTTTGCGGATTATTAATTACTAGTTAGTAATCCTATGACCAGAAACTATTTAAGTTTAGAGTTATCATCTTTTAGGTCTCATTATTATGATCTCATCACAATCCATAAAAAGCTTTATTCTAAACTGTGGTATATCTTATTTAAACATTTAAACAGATAGAGCCTGCAATAAAAACAAAACAAGCCTTTTATTAATATCAATGAAATCAAAATAGATTACATAAAAGTTATTCCTAAATCCTCATACATGATTGGACTTAGGACATATCTCTTTCAATATCGAGATGTCTAGGTATTTATAGATAAAGGGAAGTGACTTGTCGAGCAATAGGAATAAACGATTGAGATTTGCTTGTCGAGAAGTCACGTGAATTACAAAACTCATGTCGAGATGTCACTATCCTGACTCTTATTGATATCTAGATAGTGACTTATCGAGATGTAGAATAAATATCCAGTTTGTCCTAACTGGACTGAATTATTCCAAATTTTATTTGAATAAATCAAAATAAAAGTAGAATTTATTTATATCAAAAGTATTTCACTAAAATAATTTATTGAATTAAATTATTTTAGTTCTAAGTTATCGAGAAGTCTAAAATTTATACTTATAGAGAAATCCATGACTAAACATATGTCGAGAGCTCTACAATACTTATCGAGAAGTCATAATGAAGCTTGTCGAGAAGTCTTTCGAGAAATCATGAAAAAGACTTATCGAGAAGTCTCAAAATGACTTGTCGGGAAGTCACTTAGACTTATCAGAAACTATGTTCTCTATATATTTTTGTTCTTTTCAGTTCTGTTTTATATTTATTTCACATATTGAAAAGGTACATTAACAGTTAAACAGTTTTTCTCAGAATTTGAAAAATTCCAAGTTGAATTTTGAATTTTAAAAAATAAATATAGAGAATTCTGAAATATTTATAAATCATATTCTAATTAATTTCTAATTAAATCAAATTAATTTTGATTTATCATAAATTAATCAGCTGCAACTTATTAGCTGAGTTCTTGCCTTTTAGATGAAGAATTTAACATTCCAATTTCACTAACAAGTCTAGTGAAAGTTGCTTCATTCAAAGGTTTAATGAAAATGTCAGCTAATTATTCTTCTGTTGGAACAAAAATAAGCTCAATAGTACCATTTGCAACATATTCTCTAATAAAATGGTACCTTACATCAATGTGCTTAGTTTTAGAATGATTAACTGGATTAGCAACAATAGATATGGAACTAGTATTGTCACACATGACTGGAATTTTGTGTAACACTAGGCCATAGTCCATCAGTTGATTTCAAAACCAAAGCACTTGAGCACAACAAAGTCCTACAGCTATATATTCAGCCTCAGCTGTAGAAGTTGACACAGATTGTTGTTTCTTACCATACCAAGATACAAGTCTTTGACCAAGAAATTGACAGCTTCCACTAGTACTCTTCCTGTCAACCCTACATCCAGCAAAATCTGCATATGTGTATCCAACAACTTCAAAACTAGTTCCCTTAGGATACCACAATACCAAGTTTGTAACTCCCTTCAAATATCTGAAAATTCTCTTTACTGCCATCAAATGTGATTCTTTGGGATTTATTTGAAATTTAGGACACAGACATGTTGGAAACATGATATATGGTCTACTAGTAGTTAATTATAGCAAAGATCCAATCATTCCTCTATAGCCAGATATGCCAACACTTTTTCCTTTTTTATCTTCATCCAGCTTGGTAGCTGTAGACATTGGTGTACATGGAGGTGACCAGTCAACCATTCCAAACTTTTTCAATAAATCTTTAACATATTTGGTTTGACTGATGAAGATGCCATCACTTCTTTGACTAACTTGAAGGCCAATGAAGTAATTGAGCTCTCTCATCATATTCATCTCATATTCACTCTGCATGAATCTTGAAAATCTTTGACATAATTTCTCATTAGTAGAACCAAAAATGATATCATCCACATAGATTTGAAGTAGGTTAATATCATCACCATACTTCTTGTAGAATAGAGTCTTGTCAATTATCCCTCTAGTAAATCCATGTTTGATCAAGAATTCTGATAGTGTATCATACCATGCTCTAGGTGCTTGCTTTAATCCATAGAGAGCCTTTAATAATTTATAAACAAACTATAGAAATTCTGGATCTTCAAAGCCAAGTGGTTGTTGCACATAGACTTCCTCTTCCAATTTACCATTGAAGAATGCACTTTTCACATCCATTTAATACACCATAAAATTTAAATGTGCAGCAAATGCAAGGAAGATTCTTATTGCTTCAAGTCTTACAACTGGAGAAATTTTTTTATCATAGTCAATTCCTTCTTCTTGAGAGTAGCTTTTAACAACCATTCTTGCTTTGTTTCTTGTCATAATTCCATTTTCATCCATCTTGTTCCTATACACCAATTTTGTTCCAATAATGCTTCTATTTCTTGGTGCAGGAACCAATTCATAAACTTTACTCCAATCAAACTGATTTAATTCTTCTTGCATGGAAGTTATCCAATCAGGATCAAGAAAGGCCTCTTCTGTTTTCTTTAGCTCAATTTGAGACTAAAAATATACATGCAGTCATTCATTTACAGTAGCACTTCTAGTTCTCACTCCAGCATTGGGATCACCAATTACTGCATCTCTAGTATGACTTTTATCCCATTTCCTGGTGCAATCTTTTTGACTAGAATTGTTCTCATCATTGGCATGACTTGCAGAACCACCATCTTCTTCTCCCCCTGAGTTTGTGCAATCAAACTCAGATGAAATTCTTTCTTAATTAAAATTTTCATTTTTATGGATCACTTGATCAATTATTTCTTGCTTCATTCTATTTTCCGTGTTGATCTCAGCATCATCCTCACAATCACTGTCAATATTGAGATTTTTAAACTTCAAAGCTTCAGCTTCATTTCCATCAAGGCATTCCAAGCCTCGACACTTATCATCATCAAAAGTCACATATGTGCTTTCTATAATTTTCTTTTATTCAAGCACATAAACTCTGTAGGCAGTTCTCTCCAATGAATATCCCGGAAAAATTGCTTCAAAAACCTTAGAGTTAAATTTTCCCACATATTGAGAGTTTTCCTTTAGCACAAAGTATTTGCTTCCAAACACATGCAGATGCTTCACAGTAGGCTTTATTTTTGATAGAATGAAGTAAGGTGATTTGCCATGGTTTTTGTAGATCAAATATTTATTTTGAGTATAGTATGCAGTGTTCACAGCTTCTTCCCAAAAACTTGTTGGCAGATTGGCATCTTGCAGCATTGTCCTGGCAGCTTCAACTAGAGTTCTATTTTTCCTCTCAACAATACCATTTTATTGAGGTGTCCTTGCAGCTGAAGATTCTTGAATAATGCCTTTGTCTTTGCTGAATTCACTCAATGCTGCATTCCTGAATTCTATATCATTATCACTTCTCAATCTTTTTACAAAATTTTAATCTTCATCCTGCTTTAACTTTCTTTATGTGATCAATAATGATGTGTGGAGTTTCATCCTTTGAATGTATAAATTCTACCCATGCATACCTTACATAGTCATCCACCATCACCAGTGCATATTTCTTTCTAAAAATAGACAAGACATTAACTGGTCCAAATAGGTCCATGTGAATAAGTTGCAATGATGCACTTATAGAATTCACAGTTTTGCTCTTGTGATTGGACCTCTTCATTTTGCCTTTCTGACAAGCCTCATAAACATCATCTTGAGCAAACTCCAAATTTGGAAAATCTCTCAATAATTTCTTTTTCATTCAGGTATTAATTGCTTGATAATTCAAGTAAGAGGGTTTCTTGTGCCACATGGATGCCATAGTATAGAAAAAATAAATTCCATCCTTGTTTGGTGAACTTAGATCTGCAACAAATAAGCTTCTTTTTTTAACTCCTTTCAGAGCAGTTTTACCAGTCATTTTGTTGATAATTGAGCAGTCTTCTTTTTCAAAATTTGCCTTGAATCCCTTGTCAATAGATTGGATGACACTTAGAAGATTTACTTCAATTTCAACAACTAGTGTTATATCATCTATGACAACATTTCTTGAAACTAGATTGCCATATCCCCTTGTAAATCATTTGTCCTCATCTCAAAAAATTACCAATGGGCCATCCATCTCCTCAAATTATGATAGCAGGGCCTTATAACCTATCATATGTCTGGAGCATCCACTGTCAATGATCCATATGACCCTCTTCATCTTGCCCTGCACACAATGAGGATTAAGTGTGTTTAGCTACCTAAGCAGTGTTGGGTACTTTCTTTCTTTTTTTCACAGAAGTTGCAGAAGTAGAATTTGATGATTAAAAAGAATAATGTTTATTGATTGATTTGCATGTTCCTTTTTATCTATAGATACAAGATTAACTTCTTTGAGATCTACTCTCAATTTATGACAACTTGTCATCACTTTCATATTACAAGTAATGTAATCAAATTTGTCACATAATGAATATGGATCTTCAGTCAATGCCTCATTGTATTTGCAAGCTCCCAACTTTGGCTCACTAACAGCCTTTTTACAAAGGTGAGTTAGGTGATTTATTGATCCACATTTTTGACACTACTTCTTGGAAGCATCTGTAACAAAAGCATAGTTGTTTCTCTTGTTCACACCTATTTTTCCATTCCTGTTCTTTTTCTTTTTCCCAACATTCTCAGTTTTGACCTCCTTGGTTGGTGTCTTGATAACTTGAGTGACCATTGGCTTCTTTTCAATTTCATTTATGGGAGTGTTTTCTGCATCTTTCTTTTCACTGTCTTCATCTGCAAGTTTTTGCTTGATGACCAACCTAACCTCACTAAAATTAACCTCACATGCTTTGAACACAAGTGCATTTACTTTTCTCAGCACCCTTGGGACATCTTGATTTGCATTTTTTTTCCTTTGTCACCTTTATTTTTCATGTTTTTGTTCAAGGCATCATAGTTCAAACCAATAGCTACATTAGCACATGGTTTCGTTTTCTCATGGTATTATCCAACCAACTGAGATGCATTTTTAAAGGACTTCAACTTTACTTCATTCTTTTCCAATTTTTCCCTCAACATTACTTCAATTTCACTTGCACACTTGAGCTTGTTTTTCAGATATTCATTATCTTGGTTGACTGTTTCAATCTCAACAAGCTGCATCTCCATCTCTTGCTTTTCACTTTCAAGTTTCTCATTTGTCTTTTACAGTCGACTAACTTCCTCGGTAGTTGCCACCATGCTTGTGTGGATGTGAAACATTTCTACACTCATATTTTCAACAGTTTCTTTATATTGGCTTATATTTAAATAAATTGTAGTTATAGTTGGTACCTCTAATTTTGATGTGGATGATTCTTCTTGATCTGAAACCATGAGTGCATAATTTCCAAATTCTTCATTATCATCATCTTCATCAGTATCATCCCAACTCTTTCATTCGGCTATGTAAGACTTTTCCTGTTGTTTTCTAAAGAGAGCTTCATACTTTGCTTCCAACCCCAAGTAAGCTTTATCCGTCTTCACTTTTTTTGGCTTCCTACACTCAATTACAAAGTGGTGCAACTCATCACAGTTGTATCACCTAATTTTTGACCTATCAACAGATCCAGTTTTGTTGCCACCTTTGCCACCTAAGTTGAACTGAGTTTTTCCTTTCTAGTTGTTGCTATTTGAGGTTTGTCCCTTGTTCTTAAAGTACTTTGGCTTTTTTACCCTAATGTTAAAAAATTTTATAGCAAGGTAAGCCATTAATTGATCCATCTCATCTAGTTCATCAAGGGTGTAATATTCATCCTCTTCTAGCTCCAATATAACTTATTTTTGGGGCTCCTTATTTTTTTGCTCAATAGCATAAATGACTGGAGTTTGAGCTTCTTGTTCATCTTCAAGCATTGCGATGACATTGACCATCAAGGCACTAGATTCATCAACCACATATCCTTGGTTTGCCGTCAATAATTTTCTCTACAACATCTCAAGCTCATATGTTTTCAAAATCCCATATAGGACCTTTAATGTCATTCCGCTCAAGTCTCTTCCTTCTCTAATAGCAGATATCTTTTGTTTAAGATGGTCAGGAAGGGTAATCAAACATTTTAGGTTAACCTCCTTAGCTTTATAATATTTATCATGAAGTTGCAAGTCATTAATTAATTTATTGAATCTTTCAAAAGCTTCAGTAATTCCTTCTTTAGGTTTAGCCATGAAACCCTCATATACTAACACCAAGATTCTCCTTTGGTTAGATCTAACTTCCTCTGCCCCCTCACACAGTATCTCAATTTTCTCCCAAATATGTTTAGCAAAATCACAGTTGATAATGTTGTTGTACATTATATTCTCAAGAGACTCAATTAATATGAGTTATAGACTGCTATCCAGTGCAACCTTTTCCTTTTCAGGCTCTGTGTAAGTTGAGGGGTCTTTAGGTGTATGATATGCTGGTATGACCATGTCTTCTTCTGTAGATTCAGAAACTCTCACCATAGGAATGAAAGGTCCATTCTTGAGAATCTGAACATACATGGGGTTGGCCATCCTTATGAACAACATCATTTTCTTTTTCCACCTTATGTAGTTGATCTTGTCAAAAGCAAGTATCTTAATGCTTGTCAATTTCTGAGCACTCATTCTTCCAAAATCTTTATTTGTTTACTTTCAGATTTTGATCTAATACCACTTGTTAGATATTGAATGCTATGAAATGTAACACGGGGGGGGGGTGAATGTTTTTCTTGGATTTTTCTTTGTTTTAAGTTTTATAGATAATGGTTTGAACAAAGCAATTTAAGAAATGTAGATCTAATGTTTAACAAAATTCACATAAACATAATATATCAAAAACTCACTTAATTGTATTAATTAAGTTTGTCTTGCTACAAATCTGTGTTCTTAAGAAAAATAAAAACTCAGCTTCTTTCTTGAGAGAATACAAGAAAATCTAGACATGTTTGTTACTTCTAAAACAATGACACGTGCATGCTTTATAGACTAGCAACACGGGTTTACAAAACTTGCACTAAAATGTACTAAACCAATTTCTAAAGCAACCTTGTTTAGTTCCTTTTATAGTGTTAGAAAATCTGTGCAGAATCTTGCAGGTCTGTGACCACCCTTTGTCCAGTGAATCTTGGCCCTTGATCTTGTATTCTTCAAGCTGCTTTTGTAGACTTTTTAATTCAGTGAATGAATTGTTTGTTGACTGATAATCTTGAATCTTGAACTTGTCTGTATTTTGAATTTGAGATAGTATGTCGAGATCTACAATAATTCTATAGAAAAGTGACATATCAATAAGTATAATGACTTATCGATATCTCTGAGATCTCTATATGTAGAAATGACTTGTCGATAACTCTGAGTTCTCTATATGCACAATTTGACATATCGATATCTCTGAGATCTCTATATGAGAGATTGACTTGTCGATATCTCCAGTTCTTTATATCTTCATTTGACTTGTCGATATCTCTGAGATCTCGACATGTAGAAATGACTTTTCGATATCTATGAGATCTCTATATGCATATTTGACTTGTCGATATCTCTAAGACTTCTCTACAAGCCATTTTGGACTTCTCTACAACTCATTTTGGACTTCTCGAATGACTTCTCGATATACCTTGATCTATGACTTATTGATATATTGACTTAGAACATTTTTCATAGAATAACATTATTCAACTCCAAGCTTCTACATCTTTTCTCTGAGTCATGATCATGACTTGATCTTCTTCCAGAGTTTATTCCTTAGCTTGAAATTGTTTATAGAAAAATCCTCCAGTCTAATCTACTAAATACTTTTACAGACTCAAGGGATACAGTTACAGAAAAAAATATTGATTATCATAGAACTTAATCTTAGGGTTGTCAATTTGAATTAGTCTTGTTATTATATAGGCATGTCTTGCACAACAATAGTGACTTGATATTGGTCAAGTCCTGAGTTTGACACAACATATGGGTTGATGGGAATCTCAGTAGAAAAAATGAAAGCCAAGACAAACTTTTCATGTGATCTTGGATTCTAACAAAGAAGAAATATTCCATTTCCATGCATGACCAATTGGAGGGAAATACAAAGCAATATATCAAGATAAAATTTATTTTCATTTGTCAAGCCTCACGAGAAAAAGACTGAAGAAGTAATCTTGATGGACCTCGAAGACTGTGTTATGTATTGTCTGGAAAGTATTGTAACTTGGTGATTCACAAACCATGTAGAAGCAGATGTTTCATTTAAGAAATAGGTTAACATTCTTGAGAGCAAAGAGAGAGATTATCATCTGAGTGAAACACTGTATGTGATATCCTGGATTTTCAGCAATTAATATTATTCTTCCTTTAATATGTTTATATGATTTTCTGATTTAGAAGGAATAAAATTGTATATATTTTATTCTTGTTTGACGTGTTCGTTTCATTAGATAGTAATGTGCTAATTGGTAGTTGGTCCCAATCCCTGTTATTATTGTGAAAGTATTTAATTACTTTTACTGTTTAAATTTTTTTTATCTAAAAGTCGATTATTTTTTTGATATCGGTAAACTGAGTGTATTTTCCAGTCTTGGGGATCGAGTGGATATTTTACTTGCCTCGATATTTTATCTGTGTCAGAAATCTTATTTGGTATTTTAACTCTGTTTACCCGGGCATAGGGTGAGGTTTGAAAATATTTAAAAATAATATTTTATAGCTATTTTTTTACATGTTAAATTAATAATAATATATTTAATATTATTTAAAATGTTCTTGGCCATGAATTAACATGCGTTGGATTTGTATGTAGTTCTGTAAGGACCAGAGTATTTTTCGGATACTCATTACGTGTTTAAAATGCATTTATATGAAATTATCGGCAATATGGACCCATGTTAAAGTGCGTTTTTATCAAGGTACTTGTTTAATCTCGTTTTGCAGGAATGTGCATATATTATATGTGTTTTCGGGGTTTACTGTTAATTTAGGAAATATTTTAATTTCTCAAAAATCAACGAACCGGGCCCCTACAGGGACGTTAAAGTCCACAAAAATCATATTTTCATTTTTATAAAATTATGAGACTTTCAGATATTTTATATTTTGACATTTTTGGAAAATTCACAACTTTGGGGAATTTTGGCTTTAATTTTTTTATTTATTTGAATAAATATTATTCCCCGTTAAATATTAGTTTTGGACTAATTGATTATATTGAATTGATTTTAGTAACAAAACAAAACAAAAATGTGTAACTAACCTAGCAAACCACCCGTCCTCCCCCCCTCCCCCCCCCCCGCACCAGGCGCCTACCCCTCCTCTCCCCCTTATCCTTTTCCCCCGAGTCCCCTTCCCTTTCCCCTCTTATCTCTATTTTGTTTCTTTGTCTCTCCACTGTTTATATATTTTTAATTTTCAAAAATTCATATCTCCCAAATCGTCCGTTCAAATTTCAATTGTTATATATAGAAATGATCAGTGCTTCAATATCTACGCATAGGTATGTATATTGCAATATTTTAAGAAGAAAATTTTCGAGGAAGATTTTCTTGTTGATTTATTTCCGGGGCATAGAAAAGGAGTTTGACGGTATTGATTACTCCACATGACATTTTTCTGATTTTTCGGATGTCTATTGCTATTAATTTCGGATTTTTTTGGAGATATTTTCCGAACTTCAGATAATCTCTTGGGGTGATTAGAATTTATTTTGGGTAAGGATTTTGAGATTCTGCTTTTATACTTGGGTATATTATAGCATGTTAGTGTTTATATGTTTATTTCATAATTTTTAAAAGTTGTTTGAGAAGTCACTTTTAGTCTGAATTTTGGTTCAGGTGGCTGTGTTTTTCGTTTCTGGCGTGTTTATACGTGCAAATTTAAATTATTGTGTGTTTTAAATTTATTGATTTTACTAGAGTATAGTTGAATTATATTGTTTGGGATTGATTTTGAGGGGCTCTGACCCGGGGGAAAAGTCCGTTTTACAAAGATGTTATCTTGAATTTTTTTGTAAAATATCTATTTCAATTCCAAATTATTATCTTTTATTATTTACAAAAATCATAATTTGATTTAAATATTAATATTTTTTTTGATTAATTAATTATTTATTCATTTAATTAATTCATTAATTCATTAATCAATTAATTTTATTTATAAATAGTTGAATGAAGTGTAATTATTTATAATTGAGCCAAATAATATTCTAAAATTATTTTGAGCTTTTAAAATTATATAAAGGTAGTGAATATTCAATTATTATTATTAATAATTAAATTTATTTTATTTTATTCATAGAAAATAGACCATTCGTCCGTTTAATACGAAACGAACGCGTCTAGACTCAGAAAGTTATTATGCTTCTATTAAAAATACTTTCGAGACACAAATCTTTTTGTTTTGAAAGTTTGCTTTTTTTTGTAAGTCAATTTTGAGTCGCGTATTTATAGTATTATCATATTTTGACTCAGTTTTAAACATATTAAGTCAAATGTTTTGACGAACCGAGTCATGTATCATATGAATTATGTGATACGTGAATTATGTGTTTACTGCAAATCAAGGCAGATTTTCTTTTGTATTTACTTTAAGTCAAAGCATATTTTTAATATATATTTGATTATTGATTGAGGTTGGAAACAGGTGGATAGTCTGATAAATATAGGAAATGCTGCCGAATGTTCGGTAGATTTCCTATACATTTATTGGATATGAATGAGTTTGTTATATAAATAAATTGTCAGTTTACACATCATTGAAACATGTCTACGTGCGTACGTGGGTCAAGAGTCTTGTGTCTGACTGTTTTCTTTATATGTGGGTTATTGTTTGGGTAGACGAGAGAGTTTTGATGCGCAGTTCGTCGAGTAATTATCGTGTAGACAATTAAGGTTGTGTCTTTTAATTATAGATATGAATCTTTTAAGACGATCAAGATGATACTTTGGGATCCATAATAAATTTGAACAGTGGCCTCTGGTAATCGCCGGAGCAACAAATTAATGAATTCTCGAATTAGAAAGACGGTGATGTCTTGAAATAGAATGTCATAATAGATGTGTTATTTCGAGTGTGCCTAACTGCTAAAAACCTAAGGCAAGTTTTCTACACTATTCTAATTTCAGAATAGTTTAATATTTTACATATCAAACTGCTTAGCTATAATTAAGCGAGTATTCATGCATTATTGTAAATTTAGAATAGTTAAATACTTTACATATCAAAGTGATTGATTCTGATTATGCAAGTACTCTTCTGTTATTTTAGGTTCAGAATAGTTAAGAGTTTTTACTTATCCAATACCGGATTTATAAATGTTTTATACTTTAAGAAAAATGATTTTGTTGCGAGTATTCTTGCCAAGTGAATGGGGTAAATAAAATATATAAGGGTGTCGATTATTATGACCCCTTTCAATAAAATATTTTAAGATTGGATGGTTACTGGTTACAACGTAAGTGGCCGAGACACCGGTCCAGCGCGAGCTATTATGCGAAAGTGTAATATCTTGCAAGGAGAATATATGCCTTTTGGGATATCCTATAGGTACGGTATAGATGCGAGATATCGGTTCCTATATTTACGGTATGGATGCGGGATACCGGTGTTGTTTCGTCTCTGATCATCAGAAACAACATAGCGTATAATTGGTTCTTATCTAAATTGATATATTATTTTTGATAAGCATAGATGAAATGATTTATCAAGTATTTCTGCTTTGGATAGAATGTGAGATTCAGTTTTAATTTAGTTTTAATTCAGTTTATGATTGATGTGGATACTTAATTTGCTGTGAATAACAAAAGTGGTATTGATATATATGATTGATGTTGACTTTCATACTTCAGCACTGGTATGTAGTGAGCATCTAAGTTAGTATTGATATCTAACTTGATATGACATCAAAATGAGTATTGATATCATGATTGGGGTTTGAGTAAAATGGATATAAAGTTTATGATTTAGTACATAGTCATTATTTCATGTTGTTATTTACGATATTTCCGTAAACACTGTTTACAAGTTTTATTCTCGTCAAGATTCAAAGTATTGCTGAAGCAGTTTCGCTAAAAAATATAAATAGGGTTTTGAATATGGTTGAGGAAACAATTATTGGATTCCTTAACTAAATTTTCTGGTTCGGCAATTAAGATTTTAAATGTTATGTTCCATTGCAGATGTCGATGTTTATATCAAAAGACCATATATTTTTTATACTGAACTTGCTGAGCATTTCTTTCACTCATACTTTCCTATTTTAAATTTAACCTTCCAAAGAGAAGTAAACTAGCGTTATTTAGATGCGTAAGTCGAGAAAGGCTGACAAGGATGCAATTATAAAGATGGTTGGTCCATGATTTGCGGAACATGAGTAAGTTCTATTATATAAAGTTGTGCATATATATATATATATAAGTTATATTATTGAATTGTTGGCCTAGTATACTTCTTTTCAAAGTTATACTAGTGGGTTAAGATTTGAGTTTGAGAATTTGTTGAAAAGAGTTTTTAAAAAAGTGAAAAATATATTTGTGGAATTTGGAATTCTTGTTTCTAGAACTGTAATCTATAAAGATCTTGGATTAGTTTGGGGTCGTAGATGTTATATTTTTATTATTGAGAACTGTGTGCTATTAAACAGGTTGTTTTGGATTAAGATTTCATCGTGATGACCAAATCCTCTGACCCCGGATTTGGGGGCATTACAGGTTGGTATCAGAGCTGAGGTTGTAGTAACTAGAAACTTGAGTGTGTTATAGTGTGTATAGTTATGTAAGGAATCTAGAGCTCATATTGAGTTCGTGTTGGACTATTGGATATAGTACCAATTAGTAAGTTAAGATAGGCGTACTCGTTTGAGATTATCGTGTGGAGCTAGATAGAATTCTTGAAAGCTGTGAACGTCTATTATAGAATCTTTCGAGGCTACTATGAGTCGACGGTGATGTAGATTATCAATAAATTGAAGATACGGAGAAGAATATTTTGGAAGCGGAGGACGAGTCATTTGAAGAATCGATAAAGAAGATAAGTATGAAAACTTTGGCAAAACCTTTTCTTTCTATAAATTATTTTGACATTTCTCAAAAAGAGATATCTCTTAGAGGATATATTCCCTAACACTTATTTTCAAATCACATATGTGTTTTAAAAGTGCCAGAGGCTGTCATGATGCTTATTTTCAGGTTTTGATAGCTCTCTCAAATTGCGATATTGAAATTTCCACTTTTCTTATATGGTGGATAGTTTTATTAGTGATGTGACACCACTTGGACATTTTGTGCTAGAATTTTGTTTTCTGAATTTCATTTCCTCCAGAAATATCAGCTTTGAAATCTTTTCAGTTTTAATCCGAGGATTGCCTTAACAAGGCATTTATTATAAACCCTTGATTATTCATTTGATTTTGAATTCTTTTCATATTCTTTTACTCTGACTGAGATAAACAACCTTATTAATAAGGGATGTCAGGACTCTCTGTCTGTGTGATAGAAGTTAGATGAGACGCCATCACTGGTGTGTTGTACATTACAAAAAGGTTAATTACCTTCACTTGTAAGTGTCTTAACTAAGAAACGCAACATAAGTTCTCTTGATCATATTGATCTCTCGTTTATTCTTTTATTCCAAAAAATTTTACTCAAAACTTCATAGTTTGAAAATCACAGTTGTGAAACATGTGTTATATATGGGATCCTTCTTTTCAGAACTTCACTATTTTATCATCATTAGAGTACTTGAAGGTATGTCAACGAAGGATTATCCTAGTAAAGTCAAAGTAAGACTTTTTGATGGGATTACTAAGAACGACAATGGTGAATTATAATGTGATTATAATATCTGTGGCGTCTAGCGAAGTCAGTCAATTTCTCTATTTTTCTCACTATCTATTTCTCTTTCTCTCTCTATCTTTTTCTCTCTCTATCAATAAAGATTATCCTATTGAGAAATTGATCAAATGGTATGTGGATGGAACAGTGGTGCAGAGTGAAGCTCCTATGATAATTATGTTATACAAGGAATCCAAGTTTTTATTTGAGATTTTCAGAAAGGTTGCTTATACAAGGTTGGAAATTTGGTAAGAAGATCCCTAGTGTACTCTTCTATTGATTCTGAGGACGGAATCCTTATAAGGGGGATAGATTGTGATATCCAGGATTTTCAGCAATTAATATTATCATTCCTTGAATCTATTTATATGATTTTCTGATTTAGAAGGAATAAAATTGTGGATATTTTATTCCTGTTTGACGTGTTCGCTTCATTAGATGGTAATGTGCTAATTGGTAGTTGGTCACAATCTCTGTTATTATTGTGAAAGTATTTAATTACTTTTACAATTTAAATATTTTATCTTAAAGCCAATTGTTTTATCGATATTAATAAACTGAGTGTATTTTCCAGTCATGGGGATCGAGTGGATATTTTATTCGCCTCAATATTTTATCTATGTCAGAAATATTATTTGGTATTTTAACCTGTTCAACCGGGCATAGGGTGAGGTTGAAAAATATTTAAAAATAATATTTTACATCTATTTTATTACATGTTAAATGAATAAAAATATATTTAATATCATTTAAAATGTGGTTTTCCATGATTTAACATGCAGTGTATTTGTATGTGGTCCTGCAGGGACCAGAGTATTTTTCGGATACTCATTACGTGTTTAAAATGCATTTGTATGAAATTACCTGCAATCTGGATGCGTGTCAAAGTGCATTTTTATCGAGATACTTGTTTTATCTCGTTTTGCGGGTGTGTGCATATATTATACATGTTTTCGGGGTTTATTGTGATGCCTTCCAAATCCGAGATCTAGATTTGGGAGTCACTGACTGATAAACCATAATATAATAGACACAACGGAATAAAATAATAAATATGACCCATTGCATGCAACTGGATCGATCATAGCTTATAGTATGGAACAAGCACTAACACAGGTCAAATGTTATTACAACCCATAAGTCAATTTAGTTTTACAAATTATTCAGATTTTATTACAGACCTTTAGACTAATCAAGCTTTCCAAAGCAGTCTACCTGGAAAATATACCAACTATTTACAAGCACACAACTCATGGTCAAACCTGGAACTTAGGCCTGCTCTGACTTAGCTGAAAGATCAGAATAATAAACAAGTATGAGCGAAAGAAATGCTCAGCAAGCAGCATATAGCTTAAAATTGAACAACAATAACAATATCTGAGTAAAACCAGAAGCTGATATAAGCTTTAATACTTCAGTGACATTTTAAAAAACACAAGTATGCACTCTGTTGTTCCTGATGGTCAGTCATGAAACAGCACAGGTATCCCCCATCCATACCGTAAATATAGGTATCGGTATCCCGCAGCCATACCGTACATATAGGATATCCATAAAAAAACATATATTCGCCTAGCAAGATATTACACTTTCGTATAATAGCTCATGCTGGACCGGTGCCTCGGCCTCTTACGCTAACCAATAATAAATTCACAAAACAATTTTGATTAAAGGAGTCGTGTCAATGACATCCTTATCCATTTAACTCCCCATTTCACATGGTTCGGAGTAATCGCATCAAATGATGGCAAAATAACTAGAACAAATAGTTATTCGCTAATCTCATCACAAAATTTTACTGTATAGACACTACACTATAGATTGGCTATAACAACCATATTTCTAAAACTTTGTGAAAAAATGTTGCTATTGAGATAATATTTTCTTATATTGCAAGGACTTTTAAAAATGTTACAAATGGAGTGTAAAAATTGGAAAAAGTTAAAAAAATACCATTCTATTGCAATGAATTATTCAAGGTGTTGCATCATTCAAATTTTGGGCCCAAAATATTGGCGGGCTTGTAAATTTTTGGAGTTAAAAATTTTACCGGCTGACCAAAGTAATAATTAATAAAATAAAAAATAAAAACAAACACAAAATAAGATAACACAACACACACACCCAAGAACACACGAGGAGAGAGGGGGAGGGAGGGAGGGAGGGGGGAGAGAGCGAGAGAAAGGGGGAGAACGAGGGAGAGCGAGAGCAAGGGTGGGCGGGCGGGTGGGTGGGGTGGGATGATTCAAGCTATAATGTCGACGAATATTCAAAGCTGCAAAATGGTAAAAAAAATTGACCCTCAACCCTTTTCCTCTAAATCGATTTATGGATGTTATTCTTTCTTCAAATTACTCTTTCAAAATCTTAATTACTTTATTTTTATTTGTTTAGATCTTCTTTCTTTTTCTTAAGTTACTAACTTCTTGTTCTTAATTAGTGTTTTTATTTATTTTTCTATTTTAGGTATTTGTGATTAATTTGGTGTAAATTTGAGGAGTACTTTGTTCACTCTGTTCTTATATTTCAATTGATGTTCCTTATCACTTCTTGTACCGAGTTTCTTAATTTTGGTTTATATATAATTCGGGATATGAATGATATTAGTGATTATTTAATATAAATTTTGTTTATATGATAATTATGATTATAATAATAGAGTCTGTTAGATTTTATAATCTAGATTCTATAATGGTTTTAATTCCGCCCAAGCAGATCCGCAAGAGCTGATGATTATGCTGAAATTGTAAATGATTCTGATGAAATTGTTGAGGTAAAATCGTCTCTGCTAAAATACCCTATATGTAACTATGTAGTAAGTAACTAAGCAAGCTTGGCTTCCTTGCAATTCATCTTCTTTTTATTGTACTCGTAGATGTTAAACAAATTACTTTAGATTAACTTAAATATAACCCATATAATTTACTAGCATTATACCTATGTGGATATTACTCAAGACCCTGCTTCAAGACGGTTTATAGTTGATCTAAGTTCTCGTTATGAGAAACTCAAACTAATGTAAGCGACATGTATATTGATTGAAGGGGACTCATTTTGTTTAGTTAACGAGCTTGTTTGTTAATGTTTTGTTAGGAGAAACCGGTGGAAAAGTTACATGTAGTTTCTTCTACCGGTGGAGAAACTTACTTACAACACTCTATGTGCTAAATACATAAAGAATGTTACAGTAAAAGATAGAAGCGAAACAAGAAACTTCAGATTTCATCAAGAAGTTACTAAAGGTATTAATCATTTCAATTAAATTCAAATACCTACAAATCTATAGGTTGTATATTAGAGATGTACTTGAAAGAGATTTGGTAAAATATTTTTTAAATGGTGCTTTCTTGGCATGGTTCAGTTTTGAATCAGTTTGCTTCCCTACTGTTAAGTTTATGTTGTAATGTTGTTGAATGTTTGATTATATAGTTTTAGACATGGGAATACCTACCATTTGAATACCTGTATTAATAGCTTCAAGAATGTGACTTAATACATATGTTTGGACCCTGCAGGTGGAATGGGATTATGGCGCTACAAAAATGGAGGAATCTATTACAAGCATATATAAAACAGATTTGGAGACCGAATCATCTAAGCTATCCAGATCTTTTGTGAAAATTTGTAGTTCGGACTTTGTACAACTAGCTAGATTAATTTTGTCGCTTTCTTTTTTACTTCAATTATGAATGGTTTGTAAGAAGATGTTAAGAGAGCCTGAGAGTTGCTTTTGAATTGGTTATGGTACTTATAAATGATATTGATGTTTGGTTTTGTGGCATAAAAAAATGTCTGGCATGCTCTATTTACAGTCAGATCAGACTGTTTTTTTTTAAATAATACTGTTGCAATTGTGTCTAAATATTTTGCCATTTATAATTACATCAGCTATAAAATATTTCAATTGGTTTAAAATTGTTTCCATATTTGTCAAATTTGACTTTAACTTTCATTGCAATTGGACTAGTTAATGTTACGTTAAGGTGGTTATTTAGCTGACAAAAATAGCTATTGCAATGATTTAAATACATTGATGTAAAACACATTTTGTTGATACATATGATTTATTGCAACAATATTTTGTTGTTGCTAGAAATGGCTTAAAATGTTGTTATAGGATCTCTATTGCATCACCACCGGATGCAACGCCAAAATTTTACATATTTGTTGTAATAAATTCTATTAAAACAAAAATAACACATAAGGAAATATATTTTTGTTGTTGCCATAGCCATTATATGGTGTAGTGAGAGTATATCTAGATAACATAGTTATTCACTACCTATAAAATCAAAAGATTTGTTTTAGCCGAATGATTTCTAGAATAAAGGGATTCCAATAATCAAATGACTGTTGGTATCTAAAGCACTACCAGAATATTTATAAACTTTTCTAATATTTTGAATATGTAAAAAAAAATAAACTATTCTGAATTTAGAATATGGGAGAAAACTTACCTGGTATGCTCAATAACTTTTCACTATAATATCGGCTTATAACTATTGGCTATTAACTCCGTGTAACACTTGACTACACTCCTTGATACTTGATTCTATAAACAAAAGGACTGTCTAAATTAATAAAACCATACTTAATCGACGTAACTATACGTTCGGCATCTACCCGATCGTTTATAACTAATCATGGCATTTTAAAACTGTAAACAGATAACATGTATATCATATAGTATGTAATCATGTTAATCATATAACACGTAAACACATAATTCATGTAACACATAAGTCAGATCATCAAAAGATAGGACTTAGCACGTTTAGAATTGAAATCAGGTCAATAACAGAATTTATCGATCAGATACCGACTCAGAATGACTCACAAATCAAACGACCTTACAATACAAAAAAATTAGGTCTCGAAAGTATTTTTAATGAAAGTGGAATATTTTTCTAAGTCTATACGCGTTTGTTTCTTATTAAACGGACGAACAAATTATTTATTACGAATAAAATAAGAAATAAATTATTTAATAATAATATTAATTAATTTTAAATACCTAAGTATAAATTTTAAAAGCTCAAAAATAATTTTTAAGAATTATTTGAATTAATTATAAATATTTTATATTTTATTTAACTATTTATAAAAAAAATAATTGATTAAATGATTTAATTAATTAATTAAATCCATAAATAAATAACTAAAAATAAATTATAAATAATTAAATCAAATTAGATTTTTGAAAATAATGAAGGAAAATAAATTTTGGAATTTAAAATAATTAAGTAAATAATTTTTAGAATTTAAATATATTAACTAAATATTTTTTAAAATTAAAAGAAATGATTTATAAAAAATAGAAATGAATTTTGATTTATTTTAAAATTAAAACTTTGCACTAAAAGAAAACTAAGGTTAGTGTTTTTGTTGCACGATCGAACGACGGCAATCTTGGGGAAGACGGCCGGAAACCGGTCGGTAGTCGGTCGGAATCTGGGTTCGTCCCAGAAACCGGCGTCATCACCGTTTTTAGGTGAGATTCCGTTGAAGCCAAATCGGCTTCTTTTCACCCCGTTTTTAATACAGCCTTCCAGGAGCACAATTAAAACAAAACTGATCGTAATCAACGATTATATCATTGATTCCGTTCAAAAACCGGTGACTTTCTTGATTTTTCCGGCCAAAACTCGACTACCTCAATTCTATACCAAAACAAACACTTTATATACGGAATTAAAGCTCTGGATATCTAGAATCACTTCTTATAATCAAAATCAACCAAGCTAACATGAACAATCAAGAAATCGAAAAAATAAAATATCAAAAACCAAGAACTCGGTTTAATCATTCCCGAACTAAAACAAATCAAACAAATACATAAATCGATTCTCCTGATCATCCTAGAGCTATTCATAACCTCAAAAACAATCAACAATCAACAGATATTAAAAACGATTTCAAGATCAAGAACATAAAAATCGATTTCACCCAATAACCAACCTCAGATGATGATTTTGGTATCAATAGAAAGGGCTTGATGAGAGGATTGATTTGGTTACTAGAGCTTCACAAACGGATCTCTGTAGCTCTCAAAATCAGTGATTCTTTGTTGAAGAACAAATTTTCACCCCCAATTTCTTGATTTTTTATTTTATTTTTAAAAAATAATATGAAATAAAATAATTAATTAGGGTATTTATATTATCTGAAAATTAATACCCCAAAATCAATTAACGGTGTTTTATCCCTTAATTAAAATAATTATATAACGACTCGCGTATTTTTATATATTATTTAAGTGTGTAATTATTGAATAATTAAATAAATAAAATATGTGCATGGGCTCTGTCAGCTGGATATTATTATGTTATTAGTTATAAGTGATTAATGGTGTTCGAGGATCATTGTGTAACTAATTGTTGAACTGTGTTGCTTTGTTTATATATTTAAGGGTGATTTTATTTAAGATTTATTTTCATAAATATGTGTAGGATCCATAAAATTACATTTACGGTTTTATAATTAAAATATTTATTTTTGAGATTTTATAAAATTTATAAATCAATATTTTATTAATTATTTATCACTGAACGATTTTTTGATTGTATTTATTTGTAAAATCAGTATTTAATTCAAGAATTCTTCAAAAATTACGAAACTTATATTTACTTTTGGAATATTCTTAGAATTTTAAAATTATTTTAGGAATTTTTAGGATTAATCTTACTTACGTGTTGATTCGCTTCATTGTTAAAAGCGGGTATAAAGTGCGTTTCAAAAGTTTTAAAATTTCAGAATTTATGTTTTTATAAACTTCGGGATATTTCTAACATTTTAAGACTATTCTCGCAAATTTATGAACTTATTTTATGTGCATCTCGGTCCCTTAATTTTGAATTGCGGGTTTGATGTACGAATCAAAAATATTTTAAAAATTGTTGAAATTATATTTTATAAGTCTTTAAATACTTTGAGATTTTAAAGGGTATTTTGAAAAAAATTGGTTTAGTTTTACTCACAACTTAGTGCGTTAAATTTGCAAAATGCGGTTTGTAGTCGAAATTCGGGGTGCGTGTCTAATTAATTGATACGTGTAAGCTTCTTATACTACTGTCAGACACGTGGTGGCAATTGGAAACTTCGGGAGATAAAAACAGAAACACACGCGCGGTACCACCACCGCCTCCTTCATCTTTGTTTAATCTCTCTGATTTTCTCTCTTTAATCTCAGTTATCTCTAGATCTCTCTCTCTCTCTCTTATATTCTTCTGTTCTCCTCCCCTCTGTTCCCGATTCACCGCCCCTCTATTCCGCCGCCATCTGAGTTTCTCTTCTGGTCGCCGTTTCTGTCCTTTTGTCGGCGGTTTGCTCCGACTTCATCCATGTCTGCTGGGTAAACATATATATACACATAAGTATATGTGTGTAAGCTAGTAAAGTGTTGTATTGCCTGTTTTGGTTTTCTGGCTATTGCCTTGTCCGCCGATTTGCTTGTTCTGTTCTTTCCGATTTGGGTGTCCTGACTGGAATATTTTTGTTTTTCTGCAGAAATTAATTGAGTAGTTTCGTGAAAAAAAAAATTATTCGTGCGGGAATTATTAAAACTAATCGGTGAAATTTCGTGTGGAAACCCGAAATTTGTCGGGTACCGACGAATTTTTGCCGTCGTCGGCGATGAGCCTCGGCGAGCCGACGGTGGACTGTGATGATTATTCTGAGTCTTAATATTTAAAAATTAATAACCAATCAATGTATAAATTTTATTTGTAAATTCGATGCGAAATAGTAGTTGAATATTATTATTTAGGGTTATTGGACTGTGAGTTGTAATTGTTGGATTGTGCTTGAATTAAATTGTGATTGCGGTTGGGATTTGTGGAATTAGAGTGTGGTGCTTGTTATTGTTGATTGACGTCGAATTATTTCGACGGGTAGGCCGATAAACAGAGGAGGTGCTGCCCGAATTTTGGGAAATTAAATTCGAAAATACGGGGAAATGTCATGTGATTATCGAGGTTACTAGTCGTATATATATATACGTATATAATTATAAATAAGTATTTTGCAGGACCTACTAGTGTGTTGTGATGGAATATTTTGCAAAGTATATGACAACCCTATTTTCGAACGTTGGTCATATGTATTTTCTGGAAATGATCGTCGAACCAAGTTTTGAGTATAGAACCGAATCTTGAATGCGTGAATCCTAATTGTTGCGTGTATTATTATAATATGTATGATTACGAGTCGGGATTTGATATCGAATGGGTAGGTTGTTGGCGAGGATATGTCAAGCATACCTGGTCGTCTAACGTAGGGTGTTTTGACTCTGTAGGTTCTAGTCGAAGGACTAAAGAATTGATATCGAACTAAAGATAACCTAGTGATCAGTCGACAAGCGCGTCGAGGTTCCAAGCGAAGGACCTGAGCGTTGAAGTCGGATCCAGGATAATCTGCTAATTTAGGTCATTAGCCGAATGTCCGAGTCAATCCAAAATCAGTAAGTGATAGTTAAAAAGCTCTACAAGGCAAGTACCCCTCACCATTCTTTTATGGTTCAGTATATATGAATATTTGTTGTTTTATTCTTATAATGGAACATAAATGTTTTAAGTTACGTATCCCCTGTGTTTAAAAATGTTGTTAAATATATATTTTTGGGGAAAAGTAACTTCTGAAAGTACCTATCTCTAAAATGTGATTAAAATGAAAAGAGGTTATGAATAGTGTGCTGTGACATAATTGATTTTAACAAGAGATAGGTAAAAGTGATTTTGAAACTGGATAAAACAAATCAGATATTGGAAACGTTACGTAAGTGACTAATTCGGTTGCGTGCATTACATAACCGATTAGTCCAGCATAGTTACTCAGAGACCTAGCTAGTCTCCGCGGATCCAGTTATTTTGTGTGAAAGCCCGATCAGCTTTCCTAGACATTTTATGTGATAGCCCGGCCAACTATCCTAGATAATTTGTGTGGAGGCCGATCAGCCGTCCCTAGATAACATCGAATACATATCTGATTGTGTTTGTGGTTCCAGTAACGGAATAATTGGTTTTGGGTCCCCGTAATGGGACAGATGGTTTATGGTTCCTGTAATGGAACAGTGGTTTTGGAAATGAAAATAGCATGTTAAAATTGAATTCGGGTATTTATGCACAGCACACGACTGTTGATTTTGTTTTATAGAGCATGCTAGTTTTGATATCCAGTTTATACATGTTTTACTTGTTTTTTTACGAGTTATGAATTCTGTTCCTATAACTGTTTTACCATAAATCATTTTACTTGTTATTCATATGGTGGTACTGTTGAGCAATTGATTGCTCACCCTTGCAGAATATTTTATATATGTATTGCAGATGCCTAGGAGATTCTTCCGCGGTAATCAGGGCAGAGTTCCAGTTCCTTCTGTGTCAAGCTCCTCTGAGGTAGTTGTGTTCAGACCAGATGTGATCTGTTGAGTTGTTGTATAAAGTTAGTGGTCAGGATTGAATAAGGTAAATTGGGTTGTGATAGTTGTGCAGCCTAAATCATACTTAAACTTGGAAAAGATCTTGGTAAGGAGTCGTGTTTATGTTTTATAATTGAAATAGATTATATTATGTTGTTATTGTTGTTTTTGGTGACGTCAACTCCTGACCCCGGCGTTGAGGCCGTCACAAATTAGACCCAAAAATAATAATTATGGGGAATAAATTTTAATTCAAATAAATATAAAATTTATGTAAAAATTCCCCAAAAATTATAAATAATTCAAAAATGCAAAAATAATGGGTATTTGAAATACGTATAGTTCTATAAAATAAAAATGTTATTTTTGTGGGCTTTGACGTCCCGGTAGGGTCCCGGTCTATTTATTTTTGAGAAATCGAAATGTTACCTAAATTAACAAAAAAATCCCGAAAACACATAAAATACATTCAAACGCACATAAAATGAGATAAAACCAGTACCTCGATAAAGACGTAAATAAACATGTGTCCAGATTGCGGATCGATTCATATAAATGCATTTTAAAATACATAACAATTACTCGAAAAAATTTCTGGTCCCTGCGGGGGTCACAGATAACAATTATAACATGTCATAACATAGCCATGATCAATTTAAACTTATGTTAAAACATAATATTTATTTAATTATCACAAAATATTCACATAATTTTTCTTAATATTACATCCTTCCGCCCTTAATAGGATTCCGTCCTCAGAATCAGCCTAGAAAAATAAGTGTGGATACTTGGTTCGCATTTTGCTTTCCAACTCCCAAGTCGACTCTTCAACCTTTGGGATTCCTCCACAAGACTCGCACTAAGGACACAGACTTATTCTTAATCACTCTTTCATGCCGGTCTAAAATTTGCACCGGTCGCTCGACAAAAGAAAAGTTTGGCTGAATCTCGATTGGCTCGTATTCTATCACATGATTGGAATTAGGCAAATAATGCTTCAACATTGACATATGGAACACATTGTGGATATGCTGCATGTGGGGTGGTAAGGCTAGCTCATAAGCGACCTTTCCCACACGCCTCAAAAATCTCAAAAGGGCCAACATAACGCGACTCAGCTTTCCTTTCTTCCTAAATCTGGATAAACCTTTCCAAGGTGAAATCTTTAGTAGCACTGCTTCACCAACTTCAAATTCCATATCCTTTCTTGCAAGATCAGCATATTTGAGTTAGCGATCTTGAGCTGCCACTAATCTTTTCCTAATAAGTTCTATTTTCTCTTTTATATGTTGGATCAATTCAAGACCCAAAATCTTTCTCTCACCAACTCTATACCAACAGATTGGGAATCTGCATCTTCTGCCGTACAAGGCTTCATAAGGCGGCATTCCAATACTAGCATGATAACTATTGTTGTAGGAGAATTCAACCAATGGAAAATGTTTGTCCAAACTTCCTTCAAAATCTAGAGCACATACCCTTATCATGTCTTCGATAGTTTGGATTGTCCTTTCACTTTGACCATCGGTCTGCGGATGATACGCGGTACTCATATTTAACTTCATTCCGGGACAATCTTGAAAATTTTTCCAAAATCTTGAATTAAAGCGAGGATCTTTATCTGAAACTATGGATACTAGAACTCCATATCGAACCATAATTTCCTTCAGATAAAACCGAACCAAACTATCCAATGAGAATCTCTCATTGATAGGCAGAAAATGCGCTGACTTAGTTAATATGTCAATAATAACCCAAATAGCATCATGATTTGCCTTGGTCCTCGGTAATCTAACTACAAAATCCATTGTAAGATGTTCCCACTTCCATTATGGAATGTCCAATGGCGGTAACAGTCCACTAGGCCTTTGATGTTCTGCCTTGACTCGCTGGCAAGTGTAACACTTACTTACCCATTCAACAATTTCTTTCTTCATACTTGGCCACCAAAAGTTTTCTCTTAAGTCTCTATACATCTTTGTACTTCCATGATGAATTGAATATCTGAAGTTATGAGCGTCTCAAAGAATTTCATCTTTCAGCTCCGCCATGTTAGGTATACATATTCTAGAAAAAAATCTTAAGATTCCTTTATCATCCTTTTAACTCCCTATCTCTTCTCATGTTAACTTATCTTGTTCATGGCTCATTACTTCTTCTTGACATCTTCTTATTTTCTCCACCAATTCTGGTTGGAAAGACATTACACACAACATATTTATAGACATACTTGAAATACTGACCTCTATTTCAAACTTCTCAAATTCCTTGATCAATTCCTCAGATGAAGTGATTATATTTAGCCTTTCTTTTCTGCTTAGAGCATCTGCCACCACATTTGCTTTTCCAGGATGATAGTTAATGGTACAATCATAGTCCTTAATCAATTCTAGCCATCTTCTCTGTCTCATGTTCAATTCCTTTTGAGTAAAAATATATTTCAAACTCTTGTGGTCCATGTAGATCTCACACTTCTCTCCGTAAAGATAATGCCTCCATATCTTCAATGCAAACACTATAGCTGCCAATTTAAGATCATGGGTTGGATACTTCTCTTCATGTGGTTTCAGTTGTCTTGAAGCGTAGGCTATCACCTTATCATGCTTCATCAAAACACATCTCAATCCTTTGTACGACGCGTCACTGTAGATCACAAAGTTTCCCTGATCATCTGGTAAGACTAACAGTGGAGAAGATACTAATTTGTTCTTTAATTCCTAAAAACTCTCCTCGCACTTCTCGTTCCATTCAATTTTTTTATTCTTTCTGGTGAGCTTTGTCAATGGCGCAGCTATCTTCACAAAATCTTGTACAAATCTTCTGTAATAACCTGCCAATCCCATGAAACTTCTTACTTTTGTTGGTGTTTTTGGTCTCTCCCAGTTGATTATAGCTTCAATCTTTGACGGATTCACTTCCACTCCTTTATTATTAATACGTGCCCAAGAAATCGTACTTCTTTTAACCAAAATTCATACTTTGAAAATTTCGCGTACAATTTATCATGTCGTAGTATCTCTAGTACTATTCTCAAATCCTCTGCATGTTCTTCTTCCGTCTTAGAATATATCAGAATGTCATCTATGAACACAATCATGAATTTATCCAAATAATTCTTGAATACTCGATTCATTAGGTCCATAAAAGTTGGCGGTGCGTTGGTTAATCCAAATACCATCACCAAAAACTCATAATGTCCATATCTGGTTCTGAATGCGATCTTTGGAATGTCTTCTGGCTTAATCTTCAGTTAATGGTATCCAAGTCTTAAATCAAATTTTAGAAAACCATATCGCGCCTTTCAGTTGGTCAAACAAATCAACAATCCTTGGCAACGGATACTTGTTCTTAATGGTCAGATTATTCAATTCTCGATAATCAATACACAGCCGCATACTTCCATCTTTCTTCTTCACAAACAAAAATTGGTGCGCCCCACGGGGATACACTGGGTCTTATAACTCCTTTCTCCAAAAGATCTTGTAATTGAGTTTCCAATTCTTTCATCTCCATTGGTGCCATCCGATATGGAGCTTTAGATACTGGTTCCGTTTTGGGTGCTAAATCAGTTACAAACTCAATTTCTCTGTCGGGAGGTAACCCTGAAAGATCATCTGGAAAGACATCTTGAAACTCAATGACAACTAGAATTTCTTCGAGTATGGAAACTTTTTTGTCGGTGTCTATCACATGGTCTAAATACGCCTCGCAATTCTGACGCAGTAAATTCTTCGCTTGAGCTATCGTTAAGAACTTCTTTTCTTGCTTACTTCCTCGAAATACTGCCTTCTTCTTACTATCCAATGTCTGAAGTCTCACTTTTCTATTTTTACAATCAATATGAGCGTTATTTTCTGACAACCAATCCATTCCTAAGATAACATCAAATTCTTCCAACTTAAAAGGTATTAAGTTGGCATAAAAATGATGTCCTCATATCTCAACGTCACGTCTTGGACACACTCGATCGACGGGAACTTGGTTCTTATTAGCTAGTTCTATCATTGACGCCTGTTTTAACAATTCAACTTCGCAATGCAGTTTATCGACAAAATCTTTAGAAATAAATGATCTTGTAGCTCCAGAATCAATTAAAAGTTTAGCATCTACGGAGTTGACTGGAAGAGTACCTAAACCACGCCAGAATGCTGAACTGCATCCTTCATAGTCATATTAAATGTCCTGGCCTTTGGATGAATCTTTGATGGTGATCCTTCAATCCTTGGCACACCATGAGAGGATGGTCATGCAATCTTTGGTACATTTACACCTTAAGCTTGCTCTTTACGATTGTTAGCATAATGCCATATCTTCCCGCATCGGAAACATGTAACTTCTGGCATATGATTACGGCACTCATATGCATGATGTCCCTTCATATTATATTTGTAGCACACAGAATTAGCTTTGCAAACCCCAAAGTGCTTTCTTCCACAAAACTTGTAATCTGGCATTGGTGGACGATTGGACCGCTAATTTGAATTCTAAAAATGGCTACCTTGTACTCCATTTCCTGATTGTGGTCTTATGAATCCCATATTCTTATTACCCTGAAACTCTGGCCTTTTGTTGAAAAGGCCCTGGAAATTACCCTGTTGTTGACCTTCTTCTGAGGTTTCTATTTTCCTTTTCTTTTCGTCCCTTTCTTTCTGAGACATGTCACTCCTACTTTCAATCACCATTGCTTTCTGAACCACTGCCACATAAGAAGTCAATTCAAACATGGCCACTAAATTCTGAATCCAAAATTTTAACCCTTGTTCAAACCTTCTTGCTCTCTTTTCATCGGTATCAACCTGATCTGGCACAAACCTCAATAATTCAGTAAACTTAGCCTCATACTCATCGACAGTAAGATCACCCTGTGTCATGTTCAAAAAACTTGATCTCTATTTGATTCTTTATATACCTCGGGAAATACTTCTCCAGAAATAGCTTTGTAAACCTTTCCCAAGTTACAAACTCACCTCCTTCCAACATTCGCGTGGATTCCCACCAATAGTTTGCCTCACCCTTCAGAAAGCAACTGGCAAACCGAGTCTTCTACTCAACTCCTGCTCTGACTAAGTCAAAAGTTTTCTCAATTTCTTTAAGCCATGCATTGGCTTCCACGGGGTCAGCACTTCCCTTAAACTCAGGTGGTTTCACAGCTTGGAATTGCTTAAAAGTCACCGCAGTTGGAGTTGCTGGCTGTTGTTGTTGCTGCTGTTGTTGCTGCTGCTGCGTAAGATGTAACACCTATTGCTCCATCAGTCCCAACATCTAGATAATTGCTATATCTGTATGACCTTTGGTACGATCCTCTCCTGAATTACTCCTCTTCTTTGGTGCCATTATTCTGGTAAGAAAACAAGCAATTTATATACTAATCTGTCAAGTATGGTGTCAAATATGTAGAAACCTTTTAGCATATCAAAATTCCCACACATTAGCTCCTCTCCAAATATCATAAACTTGCTATCATATTAACACATGCGACAAGATTATCACATAATCATGCTTACTATCTCAAGAATAATAACACAAAGAAAATTAATAAAAAATTATCCAAACCTTCCAACTCTTGCTCAAAAATCTCAATTAAACCAATAAATGGTGGATAGGGTTGCAATACAACCTTCCAACTTCTTTCATCACTTCTTATTATCCTCAGAACCAACAAAATAGCAAAGTAACGATACAATAGCCTAATGCTGAATGCAAAACAGAGAACCTGAACAACTTAGCTATAGACAAGCCCAATAACCTAAACTTAATTCTATAAGAGTTAAAATACACGCGCTTATCTTATGTGATCTTTCTATGACTTACTTAAGACAACCCTAAGCCTGTTTTAGTGATCATAACCTATAGCTCTGATACCAACCTGTGACGCCCTCCAAATATGGGGTCTAGATTTGGGAGTCACGGACATATAAACTATAATATTATAGACATAACGGAATAAAATAATAAATATGATCCCTTGCACGCAACTGGATTGATCACAAGTTATAGTATGAAATAAGCACTAATAAATGCCAAATATTATTACAACCCATACGTCTATTTAGTTTTACAAACTATTCAGATTTTATTACAGAGCTCTAGACTAATCAGGCATCCCAAATCAGTCTACCTGGAATATACACCAAACTATTTACAAGAACACAACTCCTGGTCAAACCTGGAACTTAGGCCTCCCCTAACTTAGTTGAAAGATCAGAATAATAAACAAGTATGAGCGAAAGAAATGCTCAGCAAACAGCATATAGCTTAAAATTGAACAACAATAACAATATCTAAGTAAAACCAGAAGCTGATATAAGCTTTAATTCTTAAGCGACATTTTCAAAAAAACACAAGTATGCACTATGTTGTTCCTGATGATCAGTCATGAAATAGCACCGGTATCCCCCGTCCATACCGTAAATATAGGTACTGGTATCCTGCATCCATACCGAACCTATAGGATATCCATAAAAAGGCATATATTGGCCTAGCAAGATATTACACTTTCGTATAATAGCTCACGCGGGACCGGTGCCTCGGCCTCTTACGCTAACCAATA
This sequence comes from Apium graveolens, assembly GCF_009905375.1. NCBI lineage: Eukaryota > Viridiplantae > Streptophyta > Magnoliopsida > Apiales > Apiaceae > Apium > Apium graveolens. The sequence goes on along the minus strand of NC_133650.1, from coordinate 81,456,551 downwards.
ATCAATTGACAAAACAATTTTGATTAAAGGAGTCGTGTCAATGACATCCTTATCCATTTAACTCCCCATTTCACATGGTTCAGAGTAATCGCATAAAATAATGGAGAAATAACTAGAATAAATAGTTATTCGCTAATCTCATCACAAAATTTCACTGTATAGAGTATATCTTGATAGCATAGTTATTCACTACCTATCGAATCAAAAGATTTGGTCTAGTAGAACGATTGCTAGAATAAAAGGACTCCAATAATCAAATGAATATTGGTATCTAAAGCACTACCAGAATATTTATAAACATTTCTAATATTTTGAATATGTAAAAAAATAAACTATTCTGAATTTAGAATATGGGAGAAAACTTTCCTGGTATGCTCAATAACTTTTCACTCTAATCTCGGATTATAACTGCTGGCTATCAACTCCGTCTAACACTTGACTACGCTCCTTGCTACTTGATTCTATAAACAAAAGGACTATCTTGATTAACAGAACCAAAGTTAATCGACATAACTATACGTCTCGACGTCTACCCAATCGTGTATAACTAATCATGGTATTCCTGAGTCTATACGCGTTCGTTTCATATTAAACGGATGGACGGTTTATTTATTTCGAATAAAATAAGAAATAAATCAATTAATAATAATATTAATTAATTTTAAATACCTAAGTATAAATTTTAAAAGCTCAAAAATAATTTTTAGGAATTATTTGAATTAATTATAAATATTTTATATTTTATTTAACTATTTATAATAAAATTAATTGATTAAATGATTTAATTAATTAATTAAATCCATAAATAATTAACTAAAATAAAATAAAAATAATTAAATCAAATTGGATTTTTAAAATAATAAAGGAAAATAATTTTTGGAATTTAAACTAATAAGTAAATGATTTTTAGAATTTAAAAATATTAACTAAATAATTTTTAAAATTAAAAGAAATAACTTTTAGAAAATAGAAATGAATTTTGATTTATTTTAAAATTAAAACTTTGTACTAACAGAAAACTAAGGTCAATGTTTTTGGTGCAGGATCGAACGGAGGCAATCCTGGGGAAGACGACCGGAAACCGGTCGGTAGTCGGCCGGAATCTGGGTTCGTCCCAGAAACCGACGACATCGCCGTTTCCCGGGGAGATTCCGTCGAAGCCAAATCGGCTTCTTTTCACCCCGTTTTCAATACATAACGATTCCCAAACCTTCCAGGAGCACAATTAAAACAAAACAGATCGTAATCAAGGATTATATCGTTGATTCCGTTCAAAAAACGGCGACTTTCTAGATTTTTCCGGCCAAAACCCGACTACCATCAAACTTATACTAAAACAAACACTTTATATACGGAATTAAAGCTCTGGATATCTAGAATCACTTTCTATAATCAAAATCAACCAAGCTAACATGAATACTCCAGAAATCGAAAAAATAAAAATGTCAAAAACCGAGAACTCGGTTTAATCATTTCCGAACTAAAACAAATAAAAAAAATACATAAATCGATTCTCCTGATCATCCGAAAGCTATTCATAACCTCAAAAACAATCAACAATCAACAGAAATCAAAAACGATTTCAAGATGAAGAACATAAAAATCGATTTTACTCAATAACCAACCTCAGATGATGATATTGGTATCAATAGAAAGGACTTGATGAGAGGATTGATTTGGTTACTAGACCTTCACAAACAAATCTTTGTAGCTCTCAAAATCAGTGATTCTTTGTTAAGAACAAATTTTCACCCCCAATTTCTTGATTTTTTTATTTTATTTTTAATAAATTAAAATTAAATAAAATAATTAATTAGGGTATTGATATTATTTGAAAATTAATACCCCAAAAATCAATTAAGGGTGTTTTAATACCTTAATTAAAATAATTAGGCACAAAAATAATAATTATGGGGAATAATTTTTAATTCAAATAAATATAAAATTTATGTCAAAATTTCCCAAAAATTATAAATAATTCAAAAATGCAAAAATAATGGGTATTTGAAATATGTATAATTCTATAAAAATAAAAACGTGAATTTTGTGAGATTTGACGTTCCGGTGGGGTCCCGGTCTGTGTATTTTTTAGAAATCAAAATGTTACCTAATTAACAGAAAACCCCGAAAACACATAAAATATATTCAAACACACAAAAAACGAGATAAAACCAGTACATCAATAAAGACGTTAATAAACATGCGTCCAGATTGCGGATCAATTCATGTAAATGCATTTTAAAACACATAACAATTACTTGAAAAAAAAATTGGTCTTTTCGGGGCCACATATAACAATTATAATATGTCTACGTGCGTACGTGGGTCAAGAGTCTTATGTCTGACTGTTTTCTTTATATGCTGGTTATTGTTTGGGTAGACGAGAGAGTTTTGATGCGCAGTTCGCCGAGTAATTATCGTGTAGACAATTAATATTGTATCTTTTAATTATAGATACGAATCATTCAAGACGATCAAGACGATACTTTGGGAACCAGAGTAAAATTGAAGAGTAATGCATATCATGTTTCTAGCAATCGTTGGAGCAGCATATCAATGAATTGTCAAAATAGAGAGACGGTGATGTCTTGAGACGGAATGTCAGAATAGCTGTGTTATTGCGAGTGTGCCTAACCCTAAAAACCAAAGGCAAGTTTTCAACACTATTCTAATTTGAGGATAGTTTAATATTTTACATATCAAACTATTTAGCTATAATTAAGCGAGTATTCATGCATTATTCTAAATTCAGAATAGTTAAATGCTTTACAAGATTTTGTTATATATGGAAATGATCAGCGCAGTTTATATATTGTAATGTTTCAAGAAGAAAATTTTCGGGGCATATTTCCTTGTTGATTTATTTTTGGGGCATAGAAAAGGAGTTTGACGGTGTTGATTACTCCACATGGCATTTCAGCGTGTGTATGTCTATTACTATTAATTTTGGATTTTTCTAGAGATATTTTCGGACATTAGATAATCTTTTTGGGTGATCATAATTTATATATGGTAAGGATTTCGAGATTCCTCTTTTGTACTTAGGTATAATATAGCATGTTAGCGTTTATAAATTTATTTCATAATTTTTAGAAGTTGGTTGAGAAGTCACTTTTGGTCCGAATTTTGGTTCAGGTGGCCGTATTTTTCGTTTCTGGCGTATTTATATGTGTAGATATAATTGTTGTGTGTTTTAAATATATTGATTTTTTTTAGAGTATAGTTGGATTATATTGTTTGGGATTGATTTTGAGGGGCTCTGACCTCGGGGAAAAGTCCGTTTTACAAATACGTTATTTCGAATTATTTTTGTAAAATATCTATTTCAATTTCAAATTATTATCTTTTATTATTTTTAAAAATCATAATTTGATTTAATTATTTATAATTTGTTTTTATTAATTATTTATTCTTTTAATTAACTGATTAATTCATTTAATCAATTAATTTTATTTATAAATAGTTGAATGAAGTGTAACTATTTATAATTGAGCCACATAATATTCTAAAATTATTTTGAGCTTTTAAAATTATATAAAGATAATTAATATTCAATTAATAATATTATTAATTGAATTGTTTTTATTTTATTTGTAGAAAATCGATCATTCGTCCGTTTAATACGAAACGAACGCGTCTAGACTCAGAAAGATATTATGCTTCTATTAAAAATACTTTCGAGACACAAATCCTTTTGTTTCGAAAGGTCGCTTATTTTGTAAGTCAGTTCTGAGTTGCGTATTAATCGAAATGTCATATTTTGACTCAATTTCAGTTTTAAACATACTAAGTCAAATGTTTTGATGAACCGAGTCATGTATTATATAAATTATGTGATACGTGAATTATGTATTTAATGCAAGTCAAGGAAGATTTTCTTTTGTATTTACTGTAAGTTAAGGCAGATTTTTAATATATATTTAATTATTTATTGAGGTTGGAAACCAGGTGGATAGTCTGATAAATAAAGAAAATGCTGCCGAATTTTCGGTAGATTTTCTATCCATTTATTGGATATGAATGAGTTTGTTATATAAATAAATTGTCAGTTTACATATCATTGAAACATGTCTACGTGCGTAGGTGGGTCAAGAGTCTTGTGTCTGACTGTTTTCTTTATATGTGGGTTATCGTTTGGGTAGACGATAGAGTTTTGACGCACAGTTCATCGAGTAATTATCGTGTAGGAAATTAAGGTTGTATCATTTAATTATAGATGTGAATCATTCAATACGATCAAGACGATACTTTGAGATCCAGAGTAAAGTTGCACAGTAATGCATATCAGGCTTCTAGCAATCGCTGGATCAGCATATCCGTGAATTGTCAAAATAAAGAGACGGTGATGTCTTGAGACATAATGTCAGAATAACTGTGTTATTGCGAGTGTGCCTAACCCTAAAAACCAAAGGAAAATTTTCTATACTATTCTAATTTCAGAATAGTTTAATATTTTACATATCAAACTTTTTAGCTATAATTAAGCGAGTATTTATGCACTATTCTAAATTCAGAATAGTTAAATGCTTTACATGTCAAAGTGATTGATTCATATTATGTAAGTACTCTTCTGCTATTCTAGGTTCAGAATAGTTAAGAGTTTTTACTTATCCAAATACCGGATTTATAATTGTTTTATACTTTAAGAAAAATGATTTTTTTGTGAGTATTCCTGCCAAGTGAATGGGGGAAATAAAATATATAAGGGTGTCTATTATTATGACCCCTTTCAATAAAATATTTTAAGATTGGATGGTTACTGGTTACAGCGTTAGTGGCCGAGACACCGGTCCAACGCGAGCTATTATGCGAAAGTGTAATATCTTGCAAGGCGAATATATGCCTTTTTGGATATCCTATAGGTACGGTATGGCTGTGGGATACCGGTGCCTATATTTATGGTATGGTTGCGGGATACCGATGATGTTTCGTGACTGATCATTAGAAACAGTATAGTGTATAATTGGTTCCAACATAAATTGATATATCATTTTTGATAAGCATAGATGAAATGATTTATCAAGTATTTCTGTTTTGGATAAAAGGTGAGATTCAGTTTTAATTCAGTTTATGATTGATGTGGATACTTAATTTGTTGTTAATATCAAAAGTGGTATTGATATATATATATATGATTGATGTTGACTTCCATACTTCAGCACTAGTATGTGGTGAGCATCTAAGTTAGTATTGATATCCAATTTGATATAACATCAAAATGAGTATTGATATCATAATTGGGGTTTGAGTAAAATGGATATAAAGTTTATGATTCAGTCCATAGTCACTGTTTCATGTTATTATTTACGATATTTCTGTAAACACTGTTTACAAGTTTTATTCTTGTTAAGATTCAAAGTATTGCTGAAGCAGTTTCGCTCAAAAATATAAAAGGGTTTTCAATATGGTTGAGGAAACAATTATTGGATTCCTTAACTAAAATTATGATTTTGAATGTTCTGCTCCATTGCAGATGTCGATTTTTATATCAAAAGACCATATATCTGTTATACTGAACTTGCTGAGCATTTATTTCGCTCATACTTGCCTGTTTTAAATTTAACCTTCCAGAGAGAAGTAAACTGGCGTTGTTTAGTTGCGTAAGTCGAGCAAGACTGACAAGGATGCAATTATAAAGATAGTTGGTCCAGGGTTTGCAGAACTTGAGTAAGTTCTATTGTATAAAGTTGTGCATATATATATAAATATTAGTTATATTATTGAATTGTTGGCCTAGTATACTTCTTTTTGAAGTTATACTAGTGGATTAAGATTTGAGTTTGAGAATTTGTTGAAAAGAGTTTTAAAAGAAAGTGAAAAATTTATTTGTGGAACTGTAACCTAAAAAGATCTTGGAATAGTTTGGGATCGCAGATGTTATATTTTAATTATTGAGAACTGTGTGCTATTAAACAGGTTATTTTGGATTAAGGTTTTACCGTGACGACCAAATCCTCTGACCCCGGATTTGGGGGTCTTAAACTGTAACCTGTAGCTGTGAGATTACTTTGTAATCGTAAGAATTTATTTCTTCAATAAAAACCTCAGGTGGCAAGTCAAAAAAACAAACCAACTAAAAATTTTCAATATATGTGTTTAGTTTCATTTCCCAAATTCAAATTATTATGAAAATTTTAATTTGTATTCACCCCTCTATAAATTAACATAAGTTATATTGTTTGTGGATAACAATTGGCATCAGAACAGGCATTCAACAACCAGATGTCTTAAGATCCTAAAGCTGATCCAATCAACCATGATGAAGAAGGTGGTAGAAGCCCAGATTCCAGAATTTTTAAATCTACCTCTCATGGAAAAAGATGATGATTCAGAGATAAACTCAGAAAGCAGTCAGGTAATCACAATTGATCTCTCTAGTTTAAGTAAGAGTGTATGTCAAGAAAGTATTAATGAAATGTCTTCTGAATTATACAATTTTCATGTCACTTTGAAATCTCTTAAGAAAGAAAACATTAGGATTAAAAATGTTAATTCCTTGTTATTTGAGAGAAACACCTTACTAGAGATTCAGTTGCTTGATCATGAGGGTGCTAAGAAAGATTGCCTAGCTGCTAAAGATGATTTGTTAAGGATACTAGAGAGAGAGAGAAGACATTCTAAAAAGGTAATTAAATCTTGAACAAGAAGTAATTGCCAAATGGAAGAAATTTAGGGATGTAGCAAGCAAATTCACAGATCTTAAAAATGTTGAATCTTTCTTTGAAGATGCTTGGAAAATGGAGAAAATAAAACTTGTACTAGATAATTCTACAGATAGTTACTTTGCATCAATAATTAATTATCCAGTGAAGGAAGGGAAATCAGGAGATAAAAGTTATTTGTTGAAAAAAGATATTAGTACTTGCAAACTGGATATGCTGAATGAAAATGATGAACCGGTGAGAAAGAACTCCTTGAAGAGAGTCGGCAGCAAAACCATATGGGTTGAGCAGAACAATATAGGTCACTTGTCCAACAAGAAATTGAAGGATAAGTTGGAACCTAGGATGGGGAACAAGAGGAAGAACAATAGGAATGACAAAGTATGGATTAACAAGCATATTGACTACACTCCTGACAACTATGCTTCAAGGAAAACTTGTGTCAAGTATGGTGATGTTAATCACTTATCAATTAGTTGTAAAACTATTTCCAATCATGTCGTATATGTTCCTCCTTTACCTGTGAATGTGATGCCAACCATACTTAATATGTTTAGTCAGAACTTTAGAAACATGCCAATCAATTCTAATCCTCATTTTTCTGCATTCAATATGCCATGGAATAGAGAAATAATGAATAGCATATTTGCATCATCATCCAATAAGATGCACTCTCAATCTTGTACATCTGACTCAAACACTAGAACTTTTGCTCAAAGATCAACACCTAATATAAAAGTAGATATGAATCATACTAAACTTAGAGCAATAGATGGTCACAAAGCAAAGAAGGGATTCAACATGATAGAACCCAAGAAAACCTAGGTACCTAAATCAAAGTGAATTGGTTATGTTGTGTGCAGGGAAAAAGAAAGAATGTCTAGTATGTAGATAGTGGTTATTCATGTCACATGACTGGTAATTCATCCCTGCTCACTAAGTTCGAAGAGAAAGCTAGCACTACCACATAAATGGTCTACAGCAACATGCAAAAAAATGTGGAAAATGCTAAAAAAATGTTGTCATAAAGCTTAAGACAACACTTTGGTCAATTTAGAGAGTGTTGGAAATTTTCATGTGGCCTTTGATGTTATACCAACACTTTTTGTGAAACTATGCCAACACCCGAAATTTGTTGCTCTAGACGTATACGAAAACATTATTCTTTCAACAGCAACACCAAAAATGGTGTTGGCTTTAATTTTATGGCAACACCCTTTAGTTAATAACAACACAGAGTTGATGTTGCCTTAATTCTTATGGCAACACCTTTCTCTGTCTATAGCAACACTAGTTGATTACCATTTCTTTTCTTTGCCAACACTTATCTTGCTATAGCAACATCATTTGATTTATTTCTACCAACACAATATCAGGCTAAGGCAACATTTTAGTGATAAATTTTGAAAAGCTCATTACCTAAATTTTAAACATCCAAATATTAATCAAATTTAACCACAACAATACACCAACCATAAATAATCACCCTACTAAATATGAGTGATAAATTTTAGTGATAAATTTAGTGATAAATTTTCAGTTAAACTTGATAAATTTGTATCAATAATCAACATTTTAGTGATAAATTTTCAGTTAAACTTGACAAGTACTGATCTGAGATAGATGATGCACGTGATGTGGAATTACCCTTTGGCTCCTTTTTTTGAATAAGTCTCCCTACTAAATATGAGCGGTTGTGTTCCTTACCACCACGGACAATTTCATTAGCAGCATCAATATTGCCATTCTGGAGAATTTTCTTAACATCATCCTGCAATAAAAAAAGTTAAAACAATAATATATAAAAATTGCAGCAAATATATTTAATTACTGAAAATTAAATGTATTCTCATTTGGAAACTTACAATCTTCTTTTCAATCACATCATGTTGGTCTATTTTAAAATCATCTGAATGCATGTGAAAAATAATTTCTCCTAAGCAAAACAGTAAAACATGTATTAACTATATAGACTAGAGAAATGTGAGCTGAATAAACTTGTCATCGTGCATCCTCCTCATAAAAAGAATGTCCTACCACCAGTGGCAAATCCCATTGAACAGGGCTGCAACAAATTTAAGAACATGTTTAAGTTCGAGCGAATTATAATTTAATAATGTTTATATAATACAATACATACAAGCTCATTCAAAGGAAAAAAATACAAGCATAAAACAGACCAGATATCAATAAGCAACATATTATAAGAAGGCACGGGCCACATAATATTAGAATCATAGTGAGAAAACCCAAATATTGCACGTCGAAGTCTCTTATAGAACAGACGTCACGAGATCATTATAGTTCCACATGTTCAGGACTGTTGAGCAACGAGAGAACATGTGAATGGAAACTTCAAGTTCCACCTATAATCACATGAAATCCCAAGATCAGTCTTTTACATAATATTTTAGACAGATGATAATGTAGACAGAAGAATCATATGATTACTAATAATACTAATAAATTCAACTCCCCTCATTCTCAACCAATAAAATATTTATATTTCAAATTTGCAAGAACAATCAGCAATAAGGAAATAATGGTTACAGTTTAAGTTTAGTGTGTCCTGTACATGTGTGTATATGCTAACTAAAAGGAAACCTAAAGCACTAGATAGTGGCATACCATGTAATATTCATAGATACAGTAACTTCCCAAACTTTCGGATGGTAAATCCAGAGGGTATCATGTTTGAATAAATATATGCACAATATGTCCAAAGAGATTTTTGTAAAAAAAATAAAAAAATAGATGATATCCATGAAAATCATTTAAATTAGCTATATTTTTTTGGGGTAATAATGAACACCAATAACATCAGGATTAACATACCTCGGGATTCTTTTCCATCTCTGCAGTTAGGGCTCCAATGGACCCTAGATGCAGTCTAACATCATCATCCAGAAACAGCACATACTTGTTGTCTTTGTGCATTTTCTCTACCCCAACCTGTAGGGGGGCACAATTTCATTAGCGTGAGATGTCTGTTAGGAGTTGTCCCACATCGTTTGTAGGAGGGGCAGTTTGCTAGAATATAAGCAGCCAGATAACTCCAATTAGAATGAGGCCTTTTGGGAGGTGCCCAAAAACAAACCCGTGCGGGCTCGGCCCAAAGCGGACAATATCATACTAATGTGGAGTTAGGCCTGCTCAGCAAGCCCAACAAGTGGTATCAGAGCTTCAGGTTATAACGGTCCATAACAATCTCTATGGGCTTCCAGAATGGACCTAGGAAGAGGCAGATAGGCTTCCCCAGAATGGGCTCAAGGAAAAAGAAAGACGGGCCTTCCAGTATGGGCCTAGGGGGAGCAGATAGCCAGATGGACTTTCAGTATGGGTCGAGGGGGAGCCTGGTCACACTGAAGGAGGCAGAATCGACAGGTGTCGGGCCCGATGTGTGAAGGGGAGATTGTTAGGAGTTGTCCCACATCATTTGTGGGAGGGGCAGTTTGCTAGAATATAAGCAGCCAGATAACTCCAATTAGTATGAGGCCTTTTGGGAGGTGCCCAAAAACATACCCGTGCGGGCTCGACCCAAAGCGGACAATATCATACTAATGTGGAGTTAGGCCTGCTCAGCAAGCCCAACAATGTCATCATAGTGACATCATGTATTGTAACACGAGTAGTGAGCAAGATTTGTTTTCTCTATAGAAAGAGGCTATACCTTATTGTAATAGGTGCACTAGAAGTGATAATAATGTACAGGCACAAAATTCTCTGCCTCTCTCTTTTCTCTTTTTACTGATTGATCCCCTTTAACATTTATGTTTTGTCATACTTTGCAAAAAAACTTTAAGAATATAGATCACCGATCTGCTACTTACCAACTGATTGTGAATTTTCTGACTGCAAGTTGTTGATGGGCCAGCAACAATAACCTTCGCATCAACATCATCCTAAAGAAAAGTGAAGTAACCAAGTAAGAAATAAATTTGAAATACATTATGAATTTTGATCCGACCATTAAATTTAGCAGATTAATTAGCATTTTTAACATATTAGAATTAGCTATAATGTGGTAGGTACATGTCATAGCACAATATAAGTCACACTATCTGCATCAAGAAGTGCAGATACCAAAATTCAAGCACACATTTTTTATTGTAAAAAATCATTAACACGCATTCAGAAATTACTAAACACATTTGGTCTCATACTCACAGGAATGCCAATTTAAGGGCATGAAGAATGTTCAGAGAGCTGAACTTTGGTGCTTTGTGATATATATTAAAAGCAAAAGGTGAACACAACAATTGGCCCATATATACCTAGCAAATATTTTTAACAAAATTGATGTCTTTAAATAACATTTTTGCTACATTTTAACAAGAAAGAAATGAAGGTTTGAAACCCAACTATATTCATCAAATATCTAGAGTAAATATAGAATACCTTAAAATCTGATAGTAAATGAGATATAGCATGATAAGCAAGTTCTTCTGTACTATCGACCATAAAAAGGAATACTAAAGGTGTCTCTTGGTGCAAATACTAAGACATATCACATATATGATTCACATTAGAATAATACATACATGACAAAGTGTATAAAAATAAAATGTCTTAATGGGTCATGAATTTTGTTTCAGTGATATCTGAGAAGGAAGAACAAAACATTGCTGGCAGGGGAAGTTATCAGGAATCCTTGAAAACACAAAGTTGCAGTACAATAACATGGACTGTTGCAAACCAAAGAGTCTTCTCGGCCTTAATATATCTCATTTTATCATGTAAAGCATAACAAGTTGTAAGCAATGCTAAGAACGACAGGCTGCATTGGATCTTTATTCTATTATAAACATTTCCACTTTCATAAGTGAAAATTTTAGATTAAAAAAGGTGTTGTTACTTGTCTCTAATTATCTTCGATAACATTGTATATCGTAAACTTTGGACGAAACATTAGTCCCCGTGTATTACACATACAGGACTTCATGCATTTATAGGAAAGCCATCTATATGTTTCTTAATAATGACGAACTGATGTAAGTAAGGCACATGTTACATTTGTCTGAGATGAATAGTTTTCTACAACATCCGATATAGAAAGCAGGTACTTTGACCTCCATTTTTTTAATAACAATGGTTAACAGGTACTGTTTTGCAGCATATAAGACGGTTGGGAAAACATATACAACAAAGGTTCAGATATTTCAACAACTCAAGTAAACTTGCTGGCTAATACCTGAGTTCTCCAGTTGTGTAAATTGTGCTCACCGAACCCTTTCAAAGGCATTATAACTGTCACTCTGGGTATGTTGACCTGCTTTGAATGCTCAAACTCAAAGGCATTATTATGTTTGAGGAAGTTTTGTTGATGTCCAAATTTGCCAAAACAATAAGATGTTAGCAAAAGCCACTAAATTGATCGTAATTAACAATTTCATCCGCATGACTGAAAATTCAATTAGCATGGGTAAAAAATACTGGATGGAAAAAGAAGAAATTCCTAGATACATTATTTAACTTCTCTAATAAGATGGCCTTAACTTTATTTGAAGACTGTATTAATATGTTCCACTTCCTCTGCTATATCTGAATTTATAAATTGTTCTCGATAATCTTATCTACTTCCGCAGCATCAATGCATAGTGGTTGATCTGATGCCTGGATTTTTTGTAAATTTACATTAAATGGATGAATATGCTATTTATTAAACGATTTGTAGAACTTCTCTATAACTCACCATAACCCACCCCCTTGTATCGGCAAAAGATGGCATATGTGCTTTATATACCACTACATCTGCACAAACATATTATATTCCCACACTACCACTCCCTCAAACTCAAGTTCCGTTTCACTAAACTTAGCTCAACTAAGTTCAATTCCAATAACTACAACATTTCTCGAGACAAAAAATAAACGCAAATAATATTACATAAACACGACAAAAATCACTCACGTCCTGAGCCATTTGAGTAACAATATCCGCAAAATCCGAAGCAACGCCTTCATCATCCTCCCTACCGGAAAACTCAACCAAATCAATCACCAATTTATACATCTGAAACAGAAAGTCACCGCGAACCTACACAAACACAAAATATCAAATCATACCATAAATTCAAAAAATTCATCAAATTCAACAAAAACAAGCACCCGAAACATCGAAACAATCGCATACCATAGACCAGCAAATCTCGTAGAGAAATCTAACAATCAGAACCGATATAAACAGGGCACACATATAAGCCCCCCCCCCCCAAATTAGGATTTGAAATCCCCATAATTAACAAATTAGAATTAGAATTTGTAAACAGATAATAAAAAATACCCCAAAATTAAGGATTATAAACCCCAGACTAACAAAATAAATCGAGTTCGTACCTGTAATTACACCTAAGTGGAGCTTTGAAACAAACCAGAAAAGATGAAATAGAGTTTTAAATATGAAGTGTCGGTGAGATGTGCGGCGGGGAAATGTGCGGCGGCGAGATGAGCGGATGGGCAGCAGCGAGAGAGTGTTTGTGTGGAGAGACTAAGATGAACTTGTGTTTGTGTTTTTTCTTTTCTAACTTTTTTATTTTAATTTATGTGGGTTATTTTAGGTATAGCGAGACCTTTCCCCGCTTTTTTTATTATTTTTTTGGCATATCTAAGGCAACATGTATAAGGGTGTTGGCCTAACAAATTTAAGGCAACATTTAAAGTAACATTTGGTCATGATGTTACTATATATCATTTTTTTCAATTTCATGTCATATAAGGCAACATTTTTTGTGGCAACAGCATTTTTGAATGTTGCTGAAGGCCATTTATGTGGTAGTGCTAGCCCAAGTATTGTCTTTGGAGATGATAGCAAAGGACAAATTGTGGGATATGGCTTGATTTCAGTTGGAAGTGTCATCATCGATGATGTAGCAGTAGTTGAGGGACTAAATCCCAAGTTGCTAAGTGTTAGCCAACTATGCGACAATGGCTCAAAGGTCATTTTTGATAAAGATGCATGTGTTGTCATCAACAAACATGACAACAAGGTCCTTTAATCTGGAAGGAGAAAAAGAAATATGTATGTAGCTAATTTCAACTCAACTGATGTTGAATCAATGATTTATTTTCTCAGCAAGACAGATAAGGATTAAAACAACTAACACAGAAGGAGCTGTGTCATCTAAATGATGAGCAATTTTATCAAGAAGAACCCAGCAAGAGGAACACCAGAATTAGAATTCTTCAAGGATGGTCTCTGTGTAGATTATCAACCTGATAATTAAAAAAGAGGGTCTTAGTGAAGAAGAAGAAGAAGACAGTGTTATCATTTGAAAAAGACCTATAATTCCTTCTTAAGGGATCCCTTAGACTAGTGAATTTCATGATTGTTTCCCAGCATAAATATATTTTTATGAGATCACTGATGATGTTTCAAAACTTATTTGGACATTCGTCTTGCTTCAAAGATTGAAGTTATCGAAATCATCATCAGTCATAACAAGAAATCATGTGCAAATGAATAAATAACTCATGAGTTTTATGCATCAAGAACTCCACTGCATAATGGAGCAGCTGAAAAGAATAATAGAATACTTAGGGAGGCAGGAAAAACAATGCTTAGAGAATCAAAAATATCTACATACTTCTAAACTAAAGCTACTATAAATGCAAGCTTAATTCAGAATACTTCCGTAATAACTCGAATTTTTGAGACCTTGTAAAACATTTAATGAATAGTAACCCTGACAGACGGGAAAACTTTTGAGCCCACACAATATAGTGCATAAGAAAATGAGTTTCGGAATAGATATTACGACTATACGTACCAAATGAGTGTTGTAAACGATATTAGTTTTCGAAATAAACGAACTTTGAAAAACAACCGTAATTACGACTTATCAAGGACTACGGGAATCACAATATAATTATGAGATTAAAATCCTACGGATTTATATTCAATTAGGATAAATAAAAATATAAGGAATAAATACGAAAAGAATTACATTGCGAACCATTTACGAATAAGTATTGCGGAGAACATTTAAGTAACCGAGCGAACGCGTAGACGATTAATTAAACGTAACGCACTAACTAAACCATGGTAAGGAAGTAACCATGGTTGCTTCATCAAATAGTAAGCTAACCCTAGGATGACCAAGCTAGCTAAAAAATATTGTGCTAAGGAGCTACCCTTGTAGTTTAGCTTGTAAGCTAGCAAGCTACAAAGATTTGTCCATGGATTTGGAGACAAGGAATAAACCTAAGCTATCCTAGGAAGAATAAAGATTAACTTGCAAAGATATCAAGTCACCTTCCAAGAAGAAACCTAGAATTCATCCAAGAGAAGCAACCAAGTGCTATAAATACCTCCCCACCCCCATTTTTCTTCCATTCGGCTATTTGAAGGAAAAGAAGGAATTGCAATTCAAAACTCCAAGCTCTAGTTTTTGTAAAATCCCACAATTATTTCCCAAGCCTCCTAGAAACTAAACTAAGGTAATAAAAATCTTTCATCTCTTTTTATCAAGGTTTGATGGGTGGAATAAATTCAAGAAACTCACTAGTGAATAGTGTGAATAATAACCTCTCTTTGGTTTCTTGATTTTAATGGTGGTTTTAGGTTCCAAAAATCATACCAAGCACTTCCAAGACTCCACCATCCTCAAGAACACATCTCAAGCTTTCAAGAAAGGTAAAAATCTTTGGCCTAACTTTATTTAAGGTTCATGTTAAGATCCATTTAGTGGGTGTTAGTAAACCTAGCTTACTAACTGTTGTTTATGAAATCTTGATGATTAAGTTAAGTAGATTTAAGGTTGGTTGTTGTTGCCTCAAGAACATGATGTTCTTGAGAGGCGTTTGTGTGTTGATGATGATATGATGATTGTTGGTGGTTATGTTGATAGTTAAGGCATAAACGAAACCCCGATCGTAAGCGTAACTTCGTTAAAAACAACAAACCGTAACTTTAAGTTTCTGCAGAAAGTCTCGAAGTTGTAAACTGTAGATTCTTGAGAAATAACCTTTGTTTAAGATAGACAATGTTATAAGGATCGTTTATGCGCTTGAATCGCTTAATTCCGATTTACTAATCAAAAGTTATGATCGTTTTAGTAAAAGTGTTTTACGCAACAAAAACTGCTACAAATCACGAATTTTGAAAATATAAATGATAGACTTAAAAGTATTCATAAATCATGAAATTTTTACAGAGAGTAACATGTGGAGTTTTCTAACTGTCATAAAAATTTCAAGTGAAAATAATGATTTCTAAATTTTATAAAATGTCGGAACCGAAACCGCGCGAGTAGAAACCGTAAGAATCCTTAAGTGGAGCCGACAACGATAATGAGAATGAACTGAAGATACTTAGGAAAATGAAGTGACCATAAAGTGTTTATGACTTAAAAGAAATGTAAAGGGTAGTATGAGTTGAGAGGGTGTATAATGAGTAGTGCATGAGTGCGAGTTACCGTAAATTAGGACGGAACCTAACGAAATGAAATGTGTTTATGGTTATAGATCTCCGAGCGAAACCTAGAGCATCCTCCACCTCGAGATACCCCGGCAAGTTTACAAACCCAACTTCATTTTTCTGTTGTGTTGTGAAAAGATTATTTTACTATCATCGCATAAATACTATGTTTGCCATGATACGTAGTTTTGAATTTTTGCATGATATAGCGATGTTGTACGATAAGTATATATCGTGAAATGTTATTTTGCTTTAAGCGTAATGTATGATAGAAGACCGAGGGTCGGTCGGGATTTAAGATAAAACCTGGGAATCATTCCGGAGATATTTTAGGATGGATATAAGTCCATAATAGTACGTTTTAAAGGGACTCATCATCCACTTACGAAACATTAAAACACCTCGAACTTTTAAAACGATTTCCCAATGAGCATATTCCCTCAACTATATTTTATTGATTCGGATATTAAATATTATATACGTATTCCTTTATTATAGGAGTAGTATACTTCAACGTTTATTTACTCAAACCCTATTAATCATTATAGATTATTAATTATGTAAACACAAACTAGTTGAGGAATACTATTTAAATAAATCTTTTAAAAGAATAACTCATTCGAGGTATGATGAATATCAATTATCATTTAATTATTTATAGACTATTATTTAATTATTGATTATTTATTTGAGGATTGTTATTTATTTAAAGATCATAGATCCTGATATACCTTCTGATTTAGAAGTATCATTCGAATAATTTCAGATCGTCGGTGAATATTATCCCGACTTATTATTATATTGAATATAGTTTCAAGAAGAAACTTTCCCCTTATTAATTATCTGTTGACAACGGTCAACTCACATCCCTAGTACTTCCTCCGAAATTCTCGGAAGTACGTATATACATATATATAAACTTATATTCTAAAAAGATAAATTATCTCTATCAACAAGCAAAACGCTTGGGGAACTTCGATGTGGTTCAAGTTCCCGGGATGGATAGAATTCTGTTGAAGGACAATGGAGGGGTAGACTCTGGTACTACATGTGCTGGATGGGCTACCAAAGGTACCGCAGGCGAAGGTACTTTGTGTACTCAGGAACATATAAAGTATGTGTATACCCGAAAATGGGACACGTAGCCCGAATACGGCCAGGGTGATACCCGAGAGATGACGGTATTAGTCCTTTTACAAGTAAAGAAGGTTACTTTCCGTAGGACGACTAATCATCGTATGCGGTGGCTCCTGTGAGATGTCCAAAATCTTCCAATTGGAATTGATATGCAATACCGTAACCCAAGCCTAGGTGCTGGGATTACTATTAAGGTATTCGCAGGTTATAAAAACCCCTTAAAAGAATTATTCTCATAAGAAGGTGTGGGACACCGAGAAATCTACTTTTAAATAAAACATATATAAAAAATATATGATGTTATTATACAGTCATTTTCATACTGTACATTATTATGCTGAGCATCTTAGCTCACACTTGTTTTCTTAAATTGACACAACACAACAGTGAATCAAGATGCCTACCATGAGAACCACAACCAGGAAACGGGTAGGAAATGGCCAGTTGTTCCGTAG
This sequence comes from Apium graveolens, assembly GCF_009905375.1. Taxonomy (NCBI): domain Eukaryota; kingdom Viridiplantae; phylum Streptophyta; class Magnoliopsida; order Apiales; family Apiaceae; genus Apium; species Apium graveolens. The sequence goes on along the minus strand of NC_133650.1, from coordinate 81,438,882 downwards.
ATTGTTTGGTGCAGTACCTCAGGTAGTCGGAATAAGCTGGATTAGTTTTCAGTTGTTTATAGTTACGCTTATTTATAAGTATGGTTTATGTAAAATAAGAAATAAGAAGTGTATATTCGGCCGGCAGATTAACCTTACTTAAAGGTCACCCCCGGTAAGACTAATTACATTTGGGTTGTAACAAAATTTCTCTAGTAATGATGGTTCGTTTCCAAGACAATAACCTGTAGTGTGTGTGTATTAAGTGTGGGGTCGTGAAGCGTGAGTATTTACATATTATAGTGTGAGTTGTGTGAGTTTAGATAGCGTGGCTTCCGAGACTCCTGACCCCGGGTTTTGGGGCGCCACAGAAATGGTATCAGAGCCTTAGGTTATCAAATCTGGGAAACGATATGATATAAAATATGTAGACCTACGAATAATAAAACAATCAATTAGAGCTCAAGTCGAGTTTGTCGTCGGGCTACACCGGTAGTCTTGACTGTTTTACCCTCAAGGGAATTCCAACTCTAAGTTAGTAACACCTTGCCTATTGTGTCAGGTACCAGTGGAGCCTAGGAGGGAGGTTGACCCTGTTGATGATTTGATGATTCCTGAGCATAACCCTATTCCCGAACCAGAGAGCCCACCCATTGATGATTTAGACAATGACCCTACTGAGGATGTCCTAGAAGAGGAGACTGAGCTTCCTGTCCCCGTAGCTAATGGCGTAGTATGGAGAGATGTAGAGATGTACCCACACCAGGCTATTCGCTCTCCTACACCACCCTCAGGGATCCAGAGCCCTATGTCCTATACGGATGACGATGATGAGGAGGCGATACGAGCACAGTTCCATGAGGTCCAGAACATATCCTCTAGCGACCCAGACTCACCTCTACCACCACCGGCGACCATGCATGTAGCCGTACACGACTGGGTAGTGAGTCAGCTTAATGCTGAGATCACGGCGGCGTCTGCCCGCATTGCTGAGTTACGCCAGGCACTGACAGCTGAGAGAGCTACCCGACTAGGATACCCCGGAGATTTTAGAGCTGCTTCCCCAGCCATAGCCCATAGAGAGATCGATGGGATCGAGCTCCGTACTAGGGTTCAGATGAGGATGACATTAGTAGGAGGATACATCCCGGTAGTCGATGCAGAGATGATGATTGCAGGAGCGATGAGGAGGGTGCGTGACCTCACTCGCAGTGATAGTGACTGAGAGATTAGTGACTAGATGTATACCTTGAAGAAGGCTGAGTGACTTGTCACCAATTTTGATAGGATTGCTAGTAGTAGATAGCGTTCCTAGCCTTTCAGGGTACACGGCTTATGTATTTTTTTTTCAGTATTTAGAACTAGCAGTGTTAGATTATAATCAGGCATGTATGAACTCGGCTAGTCGTTTCATCCCCAAGATATAATTGGGAGATCTTATGAATATATATCGAAGCAGTTATTAAAGAATTGATGTCTATATTAATGCACTTTATAAAACCTGTTAAATAATAAATGACATGCTTATATATGAATAAAATAACCTAACTGTCATAATCATGTGACCAATTTTCCTTATCAGAATAATGCCACCCCGTAGAAGAGGAACCAGGGCACAGCCCGCAGAGTCTGTTAACCAACAACGAGGTGACCCAGTAGTAAATGAGGGAAGTGAAGAAGACATAGACTATAATGAATATGATGAGGAAGAATAAGTAGAAGAAGAGGCTGAGGATACCCATCAGGGAGAGAACCCCGTAAATGAATTTATGGAACTGCTAAGGGCAAATCTGAACCAACAGCCTATTCCACCACAGCCCCCTGCTGCCCAACAGACTGCAGCTACTGTCTTTAGAGCCTTCAAGTCCTTCAAACCCCCAGAGTTTCTAGGATCTGCTGATCCCGTTGAAGCACGGGCCTGGCTCAAAGAGATAGAAAAGTCCTTCGAGATACTAGGAGTTGAGGAACGATATAAGACCATTTTCGCTTCTTACATGTTGAAAGGAGAAGCTAACTATTGGTGGGAGTCCAAACGAAACCTAGAAACTGATGCTGTGATCCCATGGGATAGATTTACCCGACTGTTCTTAGACAAGTACTTCCCTAGGTTTATGAAAACCCAGATGGAGATTAGGTTTCTGGAGTTGAAACAGGATAAGATGACCGTGGCAGAATATGAGGCCAAATTTACTGAGTTGTCTAGATTTGTGCCTGAGTTTGTGAATACTGAAGAAAAGAAAGCGCGAAGGTTCCAGCTTGGTCTGAAATAATGGATACAGAACCGAGTAGCAGTGTTAGAACTGACAGACTATGCCACCTTAGTACAGAAAGCCTCGATTGTTGAAGCTGGTAGTGAGCAGACTGTGAAAGAAAAGGAGAATAGGAAGAGGAAGATAGGAAGCCAAGGAATAGGAACCGGAAATAGGAGCCTTCCTAGTAGGTTCGTCAGGGGAGCGGTGTCCCAATCTGCAAGAGGCCCCAGATTCAGAAAGGCCCCAAGTGAAAGCGTTGGCCAGGGCGGCAGACAATCTAGGGCAACATTTCATAGCCAACCACGTGCCCCAATACCAGAATGTCAAACCTGTAAGAAGAGGCACCTTGGAGTGTGTAACCAGACAAGAGCCCCTCTGAGATGTTACCTGTGTGACCAAATCGGGCACCTTGCCAACAGTTGCACCCGGCCCAAAGTAACGTGTTTCCAATGTGGGAAGGTAGGACACATGAAGCGGGATTGTCGAACGTTGAAGCCCCCAGCCTCAGGAATGAGTAGAGCTGCATCTAACCGACCTCCAGCCGCTAGGACCTTCAACATGACTGTTCAGGATGCTGTCCGAAACACTGACGTGATAGCAGGTACCCTTTTGTTAAATTTTGAACATTCAAATGTCCTATTTGATTCTGGAGCAACCAAGTCTTTTATATCTCAAGATTTTGCTAGCAAGTTAAAACTTAATGCCATACCCTTACGTGAGGTATTACGAGTGGAAATAGCAAACAAGGAAATAATCCCTGTAAATCAAATATACCCTAAGTGCAAGCTGAAATTAGAAGAGAAGATCTTCGAGGTCGACTTAATACCATTCGCGTTAGGAGAATTTGATGTGATCTTAGGAATGGATTGGTTATCCCGTAACGGAGCGCAAATAGATTGTGAACAGAAGAAAGTTAAGATAAGAGTGCAGAATGATAAAGAAGTAGTGTTTAAAGGTCAACGACAGAACCAGAAATTTTTGACCATGCTTCAAGCAAAAAGATTGTTGAGGAAAGGTAACGAGGCCTATTTGGCTTATGTGATAGATACCCAGAAGGAGGTCCCCAACATACAGGACATACCCATAGTAAACGAATTCGAGGATGTATTTCCAGAAAACTTACCAGGATTACCACCTGACAGAGAAATCGAGTTCGCTATAGAGTTAGCACCAGGAACGGCACCCGTATCTAAGGCCCCATATAGGTTAGCCCCAGTTGAGATGAAAGAACTAGCTTCTCAACTGCAAGAATTATTAGATAACGGAATGATAAGGCCCAGTGTGTCACCATGGGGAGCACCAGTACTATTCGTAAAGAAAAAGGATGGCAGCATGAGATTATGTATAGACTATCGAGAGCTGAATAAGCTGACTATAAAGAATAGGTACCCTCTTCCCAGAATTGAAGACCTATTCGACCAACTCAAAGGAGCTGTACATTTTTCCAAAATAAATTTAAGGACAGGATATCACCAGTTCAAAATCAAACCGGAAGATATACCAAAGACTACTTTTCGCACTAGGTATGGACACTATGAGTTCTTAGTCATGTCGTTTGGATTAACCAATGCACCCGCAGCCTTTATGGATTTGATGAACAGAGTGTTCAAAAAGTACCTGGACATATGTGTGATAGTTTTATAGATGATATTCTGATCTACTCAAGGACAGAGCAAGAACATGCGGAACATTTGAGGATATTCTTAGAAATCTTGAGGAATGAGAAATTGTATGCCAAGTTTTCGAAGTGCGAATTTTGGCTGAGAGAAGTTCAGTTTTTAGGACATGTGGTGAGTAGCAAAGGAGTTTTAGTTAACCCCGCCAAGATAGAGGCGGTATCCAATTGGGAAAGACCAACAACCCCGACAGAGGTTAGGAGTTTCGTAGGTTTAGCAAGTTATTACCGGAGATTCGTGCAAGACTTCACTAAGATAGTCGGTCCACTGACTAGACTTACCCGGAAAGCAGAAAAGTTCGTATGGACGGAAAAGTGTGAAGAGAGTTTTCAAGAACTGAAAAAGAGGCTGGTGTCAGCACCAGTGCTCGCTCTTCCCGATGGAAAGGGAGAGTTTGTGATATACAGTGACGCATCACTTAAAGGATTAGGATGTGTACTAATGCAACACGGCAAGGTTATAGCGTATGCCTCTCCACAATTGAAGGAGTATGAGAGCCGATACCCTACGCATGACCTAGAATTAGCAGCCATAGTATTTGCCCTAAAAATTTGGAGACATTACCTATACGGTGAGAAATGCGAGATCTACACTGACCATAAAAACCTCAAATATATTTTTACTCAGAAGGAACTAAACATGAGACAGAGGAGATGTTTAGAGTTGATAAAGGACTACGACTGTGAAATTTTGTATCACCCCGGTAAAGCCAATGTGGTGGCTGACGCCCTTAGTAGGAAGGAAAGACTCAAAATGATAATGACATCGGAGGAATTAGTTAAGGAATTTGAGAAGATGGAAATCGACGTAAGAATGACCGGTAAGAGAACGAAAGGATTATTTGAGATTAAGCTAGTACCAGAACTGACTACAAAGATACGAGTATGTCAGGAAAAGAAGATGAGCGAGGAAAAAGGGACATTGACCGGTGAGGAAGTGAGATGCGAGAAGGATGAGGAAGGGATCATGAGGTATGCGTCCCGAATTTGGATTCCGAATGTGCAAGAATTAAAGGACGAGCTGTTGCATGAAGGGCACACCTCTAGATATTCAATCCACCCAGGAAGTACGAAAATGTACCGTGACCTTAAGGAATATTATTGGTGGCCTAACATGAAGAGAGAAGTAGCGGAGTGGGTTAGCAAGTGCTTGACATGCCAAAGAGTGAAGGCGGAACACCAGCGACCTAGTGGACTGTTACGACCCCTAGAAATTTCCAAACGGAAATGGGAACACATAGCCATGGATTTTGTGACAGGCTTACCTAGGACAAAGACCAATCACGATGCTATATGGGTTATCATTGATAGACTGACCAAGTCCGCACACTTCCTACCAATAAACGAAAGGTACACCGTAGACAAGTTGGTAGATATTTACTTGAAGGAAATTGTAATAAGACACGGCGTTCCTGTAGCCATAGTTTCAGATAGAGACCCGAGGTTTAATTCCCGATTTTGGAGAAGCTTCCAGGAATGTGTAGGCACCAGACTAAACATGAGTACCGCTTACCACCCCCAGACGGATGGACAAAGTGAAAGGACTATACAGACCCTAGAAGATATGCTGCGAGTATGTGCCATCGACTTCAAAGGAAATTGGGATGATCACTTACCCCTGATAGAATTTTCTTACAACAATAGCTATCACGCTAGCATAGGAATGCCCCCGTATGAAGCACTTTACGGGAGAAGATGTCGCTCTCCCCTGTGTTGGGATGAAGTTGGAGAACACAAGCTATTAGGACCAGAGTTAGTCCAGCAGACCGGAGAAATGGTGAAACTCATCAGGAAGAGACTAGCAGCAGCCCAGGACAGACAAAAGAAGTACGTCGATCAGACCGGGAAGGATAGGGAATATGAAGTAGGAGATTCGGTGTTATTGAAGGTATCTCCGTGGAAAGGAGTGATGAGATTTGGAAAGGAAGGGAAGATGAGTCCCAGATTCATAGGACCGTTTGAAATTTTGAGGAGGATAGGACCTCTAGCTTACGAGCTCTCCTTGCCTCCTAATTTGAAACAAGTACACAACGTGTTTCACGTATCTATGTTGAGAAAGTACCATGCCGATGCTCGACATGTAACAGAGTACGAGCAGGTAGATTTACAACCAGATCTGACCTACATCGAGCAGCCAGTTAGGATAATGGACCAGAAAGAACAAGTGCTGAGGAACAAAACGGTGAAGCTAGTTAGGATCTTGTGGAGAAATCAAAATGTTGAGGAATCAACTTGGGAACTTGAACACACCATGAGGAATAGATATCCCCACTTATTTTTCTAATTAATTCCAGGACGGAATCCTTGTTAGAGGGGAAGACTGTAATAACTCAAATTTTTGAGACCTTGTAAAACATTTAATGAATAGTAACCCTGACAGACGGGAAAACTTTTGATCCCACACTATATAGTGCATAAGAAAATGAGTTTCGGAATAGATATTACGACTATACGTACCAAATGAGTGTATGTAAACGCTATTAGTTTTCGAAGAAAACGAACTTTGAAAAACAACCGTAATTACGACTTATTAAGGACTACGGGAATCACAATATAATTACGAGATTAAAATCCTACGGATTTATATTCAATTAGGATAAATAAAAATATAAGGAATAAATACGAAAAGAATTACATTGCGAACCATTTACGAATAAGTATTGCGGAGAACGTTTAAGTAACCGAGCGAACGCGTAGACGATTAATTAAACATAATGCACTAACTAAACCATGGTAAGGAAGTAACCATGGTTACTTCATCAAATAGTAAGCTAACCCTAGGATGACCAAGCTAGCTAGCAAATAGTGTGCTAAGGAGCTAACCTTGTAGTTTAGCTTGTAAGCTAGCAAGCTACAAAGATTTGTCCATGGATTTGGAGACAAGGAATAAACCTAAGCTATCCTAGGAAGAATAAAGATCAACTTGCAAAGATATCAAGTCACCTTCCAAGAAACAACCTAGAATTCATCCAAGAGAAGCAACCAAGTGCTATAAATACCCCCCCCCCCCACCCCCATTTTTTCTTCCATTCGGCTATTTGAAGGAAAAGAAGGAATTACAATTCAAAACTCCAAGCTCTAGTTCTTGTAAAATCCCACAAGTATTTCCCAAGCCTCCTAGAAACTAAACTAAGGTAATAAAAATCTTTCATCTCTTTTTATCAAGGTTTGATGGGTGGAATAAATTCAAGAAACTCACTAGTGAATAGTGTGAATAGTAACATCTCTTTGGTTTCTTGATTTTAATGGTGGTTTTAGGTTCCAAAAATCATACCAAGCACTTACAAGCCTCCACCATCCTCAAGAACACATCTCAAGCTTTCAAGAAAGGTAAAAATCTTTGGCCTAACTTTATTTAAGGTTCATGTTAAGATCCATTTAGTGGGTGTTAGTAAACCTAGCTTACTAAGTGTTGTTTATGAAATCTTGATGATTAAGTTAAGTAGATTTAAGGTTGGTTGTTGTTGCCTCAATAACATGATGTTCTTGAGAGGAGTTTGTGTGTTGATGATGATATGATGATTTTTGGTGGTTGTGTTGATAGTTAAGGCATAAACGAAACCCCGATCGTAAGCGTAACTTCGTTAAAAACAACAAACCGTAACTTTAAGATTCTGCAGAAAGTCTCGAAGTTGTAAACTGTATATTCCTGAGAAATAACCTTTGTTTAAGATAATGTTATAAGAATCATTTAGGCACTTGAATCGCTTAATTCCGATTTACGGATCAAAAGTTATGATCGTTTTAGTAAAAGTGTTTTACGCAACAAAAACTGCTACAAATCACAAACTTTGAAAATATAAAGGATAGACTTAAAGTATTCATAAATCATGAAATTTTTACAGAGAGTAACACGTGGAGTTTCCTAACTGTCATAAAAATTTCAAGTGAAAATAATGATTTCTAAATTTTATAAAAATGTCGGAGCCGAGACTGCGCGAGTAGAAATCGTAAGAAACCTTAAGCGGAGCCGACAACGATAATGAGAATGAACTCAAGATACTTAGGAAAATGAAGTGACCATAAAGTGTTTATGACTTAAAAGAAATGTTAAGGGTAGTATGAGTTGAGAGGGTGTATAATGAGTAGCGCATGAGTGCGAGTTACCGTAAATTAGGACGGAACCTAACGAAATGAAATGTGTTTATGGTTATAGATTTCCGAGCGGAACCTGGAGCATCCTCCACCTCGAGATACCCAGGCAAGTTTACAAACCCAACTCCATTTTTATGTTGTGTTGTGAAAAGATTGTTTTACTATCATCGCATAAATACTATGTTTGCCATGATACGTAGTTTTGAATTTTCGCTTGATATAGCGATGTTGTACGATAAGTATATATCGTGAAATGTTATTTCGCTTTAAGCGTAATGTATGATAGAAGAGCGAGGGTCGGTCGGGATTTAAGATAAAACCCGGGAATCGTTCCGGAGATATTATAGGATGGATACAAGTCCATAATAGTACGTTTTAAAGAGACTCATCGTCCACTTACGAAACATTAAAACACCTCGAACTTTTAAAACGATTTCCCAATGAGCATATTCCCTCAACTATATTTTATTGATTCGAATATTAAATATTATATACGTATTCCTTTATTATAGGAGTAGTATACTTCAACGTTTATTTACTCAAACCCGATTAATCATTATAGATTATTAATTATGTAAACACAAACTAGTTGAGGAATACTATTTAAATAAATCTTTTAAAAGAATAACTCATTCGAGGTATGATGAATATCAATTATCATTTAATTATTGATTATTTATTTGAGGATTGTTATTTATTTAAAGATCATAGATCCTGATATACCTTCTGATTTAGAAGTATCATTCGAATAATTTCAGATCGTCGGTGAATATTATCCCGACTTATTATTATATTGAATATAGTTTCAAGAAGAAACTTTCCCCTTATTAATTATCTGTTGACAACGGTCAACTCACATCCCTAGTACTTCCTCCGAAATTCTCGGAAGTACTTATATACATATATATACACTTATATTATAAAAAGATAAATTATCTCTATCAACAAGCAAAACGCTTGGGGAACTTCGATGTGGTTCAAGTTCCCGGGATGGATTGAATTCTGTTGAAGGACAATGGAGGGGTAGACTCTGGTACTACGTGTGCTGGATGGGCTACCAAAGGTACCGCAGGCGAAGGTACTTTGTATACTCAGGAACTTGTGAAGTATGTGTATACCCGAAAATGGGACACGTAGCCCGAATGCGGCCAAGGTGATACCCGAGAGATGACGGTATTAGTCCTTTTACTAGTAAAGAAGGTTACTTTCCGTAGGACGCTGATCATCGTATGCGGTGGCTCCTGTGAGATGTCCAAAATCTTCCAATTGGAATTGATATGCAATACCGTAACCTAAGCCTAGGTGCTGGGATTACTATTAAGGTATTCGCAGGTTATAAAAACCCCTTAAAAGAATTATTCTCATAAGAAGGTGTGGGACACCGAGAAATCTACTTTTAAATAAAACATATATATATATAATATATGATGTTATTATACAGTCATTTTCATACTGTACATTATTATGCTGAGCATCTTAGCTCACACTTGTTTTCTTAAATTGACACAACACAACAGTGAATCAAGATGCCTGCCATGAGAACCACAGCCAGGAAACGGGTAGGAAATGGCCAGCTGTTCCGTAGATTGTTTGGTGCAGTACCTCAGGTAGTCGGAATAAGCTGGATTAGTTTTCAGTTGTTTATAGTTTAGCTTATTTATAAGTATGGTTTATGTAAAATAAGAAATAAGAAGCGTATATTCGGCCGGCGGATTAACCTTACTTAAAGGTCACCCCCGGTAAGACTAATTACATTTGGGTTGTAACAAAATTTCTCTAGTAATGATGGTTCGTTTCCAAGACAATAACCTGTAGTGTGTGTGTGTTAAGTGTGGGGTCGTGAAGCGTGAGTATTTACATATTGTAGTGTGAGTTGTGTGAGTTTAGATAGCATGGCTTCCGAGACTCCTGACCCCGGGTTTTGGGGTGCCACAACTTCTATGATCAATCAAGTACAAGGAAAGAAGTCAACATTGAGACTTTCTCATGACTTTGGAAAATTTATTGATGAGTTTGAAGCTGAAGCAGTAGAAAGAATACTTATTGATGTTCAGTAGGAAAAACCTACATGATCTGTAATTTGAGAATCAACATGAAAATTATGGAATCAATCCACGATTCATCAAATGAAGAGAAGATTCAAGAATTGAAGGATCAGATCTTTGAAGATGTTCTCAAAATAGGAGATATGGAGAATGACTGGAAAGCTGATGATGGTGATGTTTTTAAAGAAATCATCAAGTATACTGTTAATCCAAGACATGTGGAAAGAGCAATTGAACAACAAAATGGAATAACCATTGGTCAATTCATCAAAACATCCATTGAACAAAATGAGCTAGGCATTGATGAGCTACCAGTTGATAGAGAAACTGGAATGACATCAACTGTTAATGAAGTTGAAGTCTTTCACTCAGGGGGAGTATCAAAGAACTTTATTTCAAACTCTCTGCATCTCAGAAAGGTTTCATCATCAACACTAAGCTTTCCCTCTCAAGGAAAATGGATAATAAGTCATTTGCTCAGCTTAGCTTTTGGAGAAACATCTGCCAAAGTAGAAACTAGAAGAGTCACTCAAGAGGAATGCTTGTACGGTAACTTTCTATCCAATGAAGAACCCAGGTAAGTGAAAAAAGCTCTTTTTGGAATTGAATTAAAATATAGCCATATAACAAGTGCTTAACCAATTTGAAGTAAACAAATTCGTGAAGCTGGTGCCTAGAACAAAAGAAAGTTCAACCAATGGAACTAAGTGGGTACTCAGAATTAAGGTAGAAGGAAATGGCATGACTTCAAGGAACAAATCTAGTACAGCTGCTATAGACTATCTGAAAGAAGTAAAGAATGAAAGTGATGGATCATTATCACTGGTAATAAAATTGTAAATAATCCGAGTTTTTGTTATATATTGAATTCTCAATGATCAGAAGAAGCTCATGATCTGGCTGTTCGGATGTCATCAGGATCTGATGTACCGTCAGGATTTGGTATGTCATCAGCATTTGTATGACATCAGTATTTGAAGACAGTCAGCATTAGAGGATTTGTTATGTTCCTTATAATGTGGAGCAGATATCTGTTACGTCTGAGTTATAGGACTTTATCTGTTTAGTTTAAGATATGTATCAGTTTCAGTTAGTTTTTGATAATGCATATCTTAGATTAATCTGTTGTAGCTGTGTAGTATGTAAACACAGTTTAGGTCATCACTTAGTAGTATGACACTCGAGGATCATTCGATCTAGCATCTCTCAAGAACATCAATATTTCTTCAGAGGATTTTGTAACAGTTTTTATCAGAAATATAAAAAGCTGTTATATTTTATTACTTGTTCAAAACATTTATACAATTGTATCAAACCCCCCTTAAACAATTGTATATTTACTCGGAAACAATTGGTATTAGAGCCCACTGATAAATTTACAATCAGAAATGATCTAAATATGTCTCTAAAAAAGTATGAAAGCATTAAAATTCCCATTCTGAAAAGGACTGAATATCCAACATGGAAGGTGAAGATGCTCATATACCTGGAAGCTACAGATCTGGATTATCTAGACGTAATCAATGATGGACCCTTCATGCCAACAAAACTGGTGCCTGCAACTCCTACGGTTGCTGAACATTATCAACTGAAGGAGAAGACATAATGGATACCAGAAGAGAAGGTAACTGTGCTGAAAGATGCAAAGGTAAGAAACATTTTGCATAACAGTCTTGATTCTGTGAGGTCAAATAGGGTTATAGCCTACAAGACTGCCAAAGAGATCTGGGATGCTCTTGAAACTCAATGTCAAGGAACCATGGCCATCAAGAAGAACAGAAGGGCTGTTCTGATTCAAGAATATGAACACTTTGAGGCCAAGCCTGATGAAAGTCTCACTGAAATCTATGACAGAATTCTGACTCTGCTAAATAATCTGTCTTTGGTGGGAAAGGTGTATGATCGAGAGGATTCAAACACCAAGTTATCGAGAGATTTGAGTGAATAATGGGAGACTCAGACTTCAATTATACGACATCAGTATGATTTGAACATAATTACTCTGAATGAAGTCTATGGCATGCTGAGAACTCATGATTTGGAGGTTCAGCAAAGGAGAGAGGGGAAAAACAACAAAGGGAAATCTGTTGCTTTAAAAGAAATGATAAAGCTTCAAACGAAAAGTATGTTAGAGCTGTACGAAAGAAGAACAATTTTCCAGAATCAGATACTGATGATTCATCATCAAATCATGATGATGATACTGATTCTGAAACTGATGAGAATATGACAGATTCTGATGTTATGTAAATGGCCACATTGCTGGTTAAGGGCTTCAGGGGAATGCAATTCAGGAAGTCTAGGAACAACATAAGTTTCAGGAAGAAGTTCATTGGAGGTGAAAGGAAGTCAACTGGGAGAAAAGATGGAAAGGACTCTAAAGCTAGGAAGGTAGACAGGACAAAGATCAAGTGCTACAATTGTGATGAACCTGATCACTTTGCCTAAGAGTGCAAGAAAACAAAGCATGATAAAGGGAAGAACAAAGCCCTGATCACGTCTAGCAAGAATTAGATGGACTCCTCTGATTCTGAAGATGAAAACACATGCTATGCACTGATGGCTAGTCTTGATGATTCTACTGCCTCTGAGCCTAAGGTACAAACTCCTTTCTTCTCTTTTGATACTAAAAATATATCTGAATTGAAATCTATTCTTAAATCTCTGCATGGTAGTTTTAAGAATAAGATTTTAGAAAATGATAGACTTATAACTGAAATTAAGACCTTGAAATCTAGGAATGATCAGTTAGAGTCTGACTTAATACATCAGATAGATTTGAAGAAAGAATGTGAGAGAGCTAAATATACAGTTAAGATTACTGAGGCTAGATACAATATGTTAGAAAAGGATCTAGAGAATGAAAGAAAACCCTTAAAACCTGGACTGATTCAGGCAAAAAGGTTCATGAGATGATCTCAAAGAAAAACTGGAAAGAATGCTTAGGCTATAAAGATGGAATTAAGGATGTTGACACTGAAAATAAAATTTCCCTTAAAACCTCTGTTAAATTTATTTCATTAGAAGCTGATGAACCCAAATCCACTTTTGAAAAGGGTTCAACATCAGTATCACAAGAAAAACTGGTAAGTGATAAAACTCAAAGAAAGAAAAGAACATTGGACTTTTGTCAGTAAGACAATTGAAAAAGAAAATATCTGAGGTTACTGACAAACCTCAAGTAAAAAGTCCTAAAAGAAATAGAAATGGTAAGCAAGGTATTTCTAAAGATTCAAATTACAAGGTTGTTCCCAATGCTCCTAGGAAAACTTGTTTTAACTGTGGAAATACTAATTATCTTGCTATTGATTGCAGGAGGAATAAGAAAAGAAAAACTGATATTCCTGAGTCTGATGTTAGGGGTAGATCAGTATTTTATAAACCACAAAATCCTTGTTTTCATTGTGGTAGTAGTTGGCATTCGATTTATACTTATAGTTCTTATCACAAGTTATATCACAATTACTATGAACCTTTGCCTAAGTTTAATAAAGTTGCTTGTGTGATTCATTCTATTGGTTTTACTAAACTTGCTTCTGACAAGATAAATTCTGACAAAGGAAAGACTGTCAAAAGTACTCCTGACACACAAAGGCTTAAGTTGTCCAAAAAGAGGGCCCAACAAATGTGGATCATTAAAAATCCTTCTAATTAATTATAATTAATTATTCTTCTGATTGCAGGGTAACAAGAAAAATACACTTGTCTTGGATAGTGGATGTTCAGGACACATGACTGGAAATAAATCCCTGCTGTCAGAATTTGAGAAGAAGGCTGGCCCAGATGTATCTTATGGAGATGGAAATGTAGGACAAACTCTGGGATATGGCAACTTGATAATTGGAAAGGTAGCAATAGAGAATGTAGCTCTGTTGGAAGGACTGAAGCATAATCTTCTGAGCATCAGTCAAATTACTGACAGAGGTTATCATGTTGTATTCTATGACTCACACTGCGAAGTTGTTCATAACAAGTCAAAGAAAATTATCTTGATAGGATACAGACATGGTAACATTTATGAAGCAAGACTACATGAAAGTCTTGAAAAGGAAGCTACTTGCCTTATCTCTAAGGCATTAGTAGATGAGAGCTGGAACTGGCATAAGAAGCTCTCACATCTCAACTTCAACTCAATCAATGAACTTGCCAAGAAGGAGCTTGTAAGAGGATTTCCAAACATGATATACTCAAGTGATGGTCTTTGTGATGCTTACCAAAAGTCTAAACAAAGAAGAGTGTCTTTCAAAAGCAAAACAGAATTCTCTATCTCTGAGCCAGATCACATGCTGTACCTAGACCTTTTTAGACCAGTGAACATAATGTCCATCAACAAGAAAAGGTACATACTTGTAATTGTTGATGATTTCACTAGATATACATGGGTTTATTTTCTACACAGGAAGGATGAAACTCCAGAAATTCTTCTGGACCATATAAGGAAAATTAAAAATGGATCCACTCATAAAGTGAAAATTCTGAGGAGTGATAATGGCACCGAATTCAAGAACTCAAAAATGGAGGAATTCTGCAAGTACAAAGGCATGGAACAACAATTCTCATCTCCTGGTACACCTCAGCAAAATGGTGTTGTTGAGAGGGAGAATAGAACCTTAATTGAAGCTGGCAGAACTCTGCTAGAAGAAACAAAACTACCCACTTACTTCTGGGTTGAAGCAGTAAACACAGCATTTTATACTCAGAATGTCACTCTGATAAATAGACATGGTGTTACTCCTTATCAAATGCTAAAAGAAAGGAAGCCCGGTCTCAAACATCTTCATGTATTTGGATGTAAGTGCTTTATTTTGAGAACTCATACTGATCAGCTTGGAAAGTTTGAATCAAAGGCTGATGAAGGAATCTTTGTTGGATACTCATCATCAAAAGCTTACAGAGTGTTCAATCAAAGAACACACACTGTAGTAGTATCCATAAATGTATCTTTTGATGATAAGAAGAATCCTGGTTTTGAAGAAGACACTCATGAAAGTTTAATCTTTGCAAATGAAAAGGCATTGTTGGAATCTCGATCAAACTCTAATGAATTGTCAAATCCTGATGATCCAAATCCTGACACTCCTTCAGATTCTGAAGATAATCATTGTGCTAATGAGCCTGCACAAGTTGAGGGGGAGCAACAGCAAAGGTCAGCTAATGACGCTAACACTGAAGAATCATCTCAAAGTTATTCTCAATCCAATGTTGATTCAACATCAGAAGAACATGAGTCAAGTCCTAATGTTTTATCAGGAAATAACCCAACGGATTTAGGGGGAGCCTCAAATGCATTTGATGAGGCATACAATTCAGGGGGAGCATCTAGTTCCAGAAGGACACTTCCCAGTGCCAGAAAATGGACTAAGGATCATACTCCTGATCTGATCATTGGAAATCCTGATGATGGTGTAAAGACAAGATGTGCAACTCAGAATGAATCTTTATATCATAATCTACTTTCAAAAGAAGAGCCAAAAAAAGTAGAAGATGCACTCAAGGATGCAGATTGGGTCATGGCTATATAAGAAGAATTGAATGAGTTCGAAAGAAATGAAGTGTGGAAGCTGGTGCCCAAACCTAAGAATAGGTCAATTGTGGGCACAAAGTGGGTCTTTAGAAATAAAACTGATTCTGATGGAACAATCATCAGAAATAAGGAAAGATTGGTGGAAAAAGGATATTCCCAACCGGAAGGTATTGACTATGATGAGACATTTGCTCCTGTTGCTAGGTTAGAAGAAATCAAAATCTTCTTGGCATATGCTGCTCACAAGAAGTTCAAAGTCTTCCAGATGGATGTCAAGAGTGCATTTCTCAATGGAGAACTTGAAGAAGAAGTCTATGTTGAACAACCACCAAGATTTGTGGATCCTAAACATCCTGATTATTTTTACAGACTTGATAAAGCACTCTATGGACTGAAGCAAGCACCTAGAGCATGGTATGAAACCCTTGCTCAGTTTCTACTTGAAAGTGGATTCAAAAGAGTTACAATAGATAAAACCCTGTTTTATCTGAATAAAGGTAAAGATTTGCTTTTAGTTCAAATTTATGTGGATGATATCATTTTTGGATCAACTAATCAAACACTGTGTGATAAGTTTTCAAAGTTGATGCAATCAAGATATCAAATGAGTATGATGGGAGAGATGAGTTACTTCCTAGGCTTGTAGATTAAACAGACTGATAATGGCATCTATATTAATCAGTCCAAGTATACAAGAAATCTACTGAAGAGGTTTAATATGCAAGAAATTACAACTGCACGTACTCATATGGCAACTGCTACAAAATTTGATCCAAATGAAGGTACAATAGTTGATGTAACAACCTAAAGAGGTATGATTGGATCTCTGTTATACCTAACTGCTAGCAGGCCAGACATTATGTTTGCCATTTGTTTGTGTGCAAGATTTCAGGCAAATCCAAGGGAGCCACATCTTATTGCAGTAAAGAGAATTTTCAGATACCTCAAGGATACTGTTTTTCTTGGACTTTGGTATGCAAGAGAAGCTGATTTTGCATTATGTGGTTATTCAGATGCTGATTTTGCTGGATGCAAAGTAGACAGGAAAAGTACATCAGGAAACTGTCAGTTCTTGGGAGGCAGATTAGTCTCATAGTTCAGCAAGAAGTATAAATCTATTTATACTTCAACTGCTGAGGCTGAATATATTGCAGCTGAGAGTTGATGTGCTCAGTTGTTATGGATGATAAATCAGCTCATGGACTATGGATAATCATTCTAAAAAATTCCTATTTATTATGATAATCAAAGTGTTATTGCTATGACAGGAAATCCGGTGCAACACTCTCTTACAAAGCACATCAGTATCAGATATCACTTCATAAGAGAGCATATCATGGAAGGAACAATAGAGCTTCATTTTGTTCCTACTGATTAGCAGCTGGCTGATATCTTCCCAAAGCCATTACCTGAAGCAACATTTCAAAGCTTGTGAATGAACTTCGTATGGTTAACTGGGACAAGTAAATTTCTATTTCAATTTATATTTGATCAAATCCTGATGTATATTGATCAAATCCTGATATGTCCTAAATGTTGCGTTCTTAGATATTAAGCCAGAAATATTTGATATATTTTATTTTATATGCATGATAAATTTAGTGAATTTATTTGCTAATTATGCATGTCCGTATAAATATATCACTGTCATCATTACACATCGGTCTAGGGAGACGCGCCTTAAAAAGAAATCTTTTGGTTAATTCATTAAGTTAACTCTTTAGTCTCTTAATCTCTTGATATTCTCTTGGTTATTTAAATGACTGCTCATCCTTCAGTAAAATCACATATTTTCCTACCCAAACACATCTTTTCATTTCTCTCAAACAATCGCAAACCCCAGTTGGTTTTACTGCTATGGCACAGATACTGTGACCATTTTTCGAAATGGAATTCAGACTTCATATCCTATCAACAACATTCCATACGACATCTGGATCCAACATCCAGACAACATCAAAAATGATCTTTTATTTTTCCAAAGAGAATTTCATCTCAACAATCTTAAATCGCAGGAGAAAATTATTCGTCTTGTTGTTCTCTTTGTTGAAAGTAGGAAGAAGAATTAAACATCATCCATCTGTATCTCTTCACCATCTGCTTTTTCAGGCTTCTTAGACCAAGGTTGTTGATGTTCACCATCTTAGACTAGGTCTATCTTGTAATCTTTTGCATGTAATCTACAAATTTCATGAAATGTACTCTTTTGATATATTAATGAAATTTTTCTTTGCAAGATTTAGTCTTTGCTTATCTCATATTATATGCATGTGAATGTTTTCATTGAAGCCTGTTAATCTTTACTTCATCTACTTGATTTGTATTTCTTGATGAATGTTTTGATTAAAATTGTGGTTGTTAATAATTTGTGATGCTTTGACAAACAAATGTTGAATTTGCATCGACATATCGTGAGTTAGTCAAATCTTGACAGAAGAAAGGTCTCAAATCCTGACGACAGGTCAGCACGTTCTAATTCAGATTATTAGTGTTAATCAATCTCTGAGTAAGCTTTATTGCTGCAATTAAGTGTTTCACTTAATTAATGATTAATGGTGGATTATCAGATAAACAAATTTCTACAGTTGTCTCTTGATATAAATGTATGTATTTTGTATTTACTTCCGCAATTTCCTCCACCGTCAAACTCAATTACTCAGTAATTGTTTCATGTTCGAAGTCAAATTCGCTAAGTTACCTCATTCATACGAGTGTGTTAAACCTAATTCTGAATAGTGAAGCTATAAAATCAGAAGAATTCTGTAACACAATTCATCATACACTTAGTTTCACTACGCACATCTCACACTTACTCTCTCTCACAAGTTATTCACATCATGACAACTTTTGAAGTTTAACCACTCTTTAGTCAAACCACAATCATTCATGGAAACACATTTGGTACTAACAATTACTTAGCTTTGCTTACACATCAGCAGCTACCATCATCTTTTCATGATATTCAGGATTTTCTCCTTCTATGTCCAATTGGGTATGCTCTCACAAATCCTGTTAAGGTGTCATACAGGGCTTTCGTGAAGGTGTGGAACACAGCAGTTGTAAATTCAACACATACTGGCTTTTCCTTTGAGTATGATGACCAAAGATATGAAGTTGATGCTGACATTCTTCTTCAAGCCTTGAGATTGCCTACTCTTGATGGTGCTCCTGATACTCATACCACTGAGCAGCTATTTGACATGCTCAGGACTTTAGGCTATCAAGGAGAAATCACAACCATTGGAAAACTGGCCAGGACCAAACTGAAAAGAGAGTGGAACTTTTTCTTTGACTGCATCAGTAGATGTTTCTTGAATAAGACAACAAACTTGATGTTCTTCCATCCACTTCCCTGAGAATTGGGTACTCTCTTCTTAACTCTGGTAATTTTGATTATGGTAATACTATATTACAGTTCATAATTGCAAGGAGAGCAGATGCTTCAGGAGTAATAGGGTATACTAGGTTTTTGCAACTAATTTTCAAATTTTCTATGCCCTAATGCTATGTTTGATGATGATGAATTACTCCCTGTTTTTCAAATTTCTGAAAAAGCAATCACTGATCATATTAAAAGGGATGAAAAGAATAAATTTTCTGGACCACCCTTTCTTCCTAGAGAGGTCAGGCAATTTATGTTAAGAAATAGACCTATTCCTACACAAGTACCTGCAAATCCTGATGCTGGCACCTCTGTCACAGTTCCTGATACTAAGACTCAAGAAATCACCCATCTTATTTCTAACCCAAGCATTTCTTCTTCCAAACAGCAAACACAACAAGCCTGTAAATTAGCATCCTCTGCTGTCTCTCAAAAGACATCAGTTGTACCAAAGAAAAGGCTGTTTAAGAAATCTGTTACTTCTGGACAGAAAGCTAAACAAGTATCACTGAGTGAGAGTGAGAAGAAGGAAGACTACTTTCCAATCAGGAAAAGAAGATTGATCATTCAAGAACATTCTGAATCAGATGATCATATGCCAATAGGGTCCCTATCAAAAATCAAGAAGTCCATTGATCAAAATCCTGATGACTTGATTGACACTACTGGAATCAAGGAGCCAACTACTGATGTTAGTGCTCTGCTTGACAAGCTTCCAGTAATTGAAGCAACTGCTGAACACAAGAAAACTGCAAAGAGCCAGTTGAAAAGAAGAAGTGAAGAAGTAGTTGGATATATCAGAAAGAAGAAGAAGACTCAGCCTCTTGACAAGGATGTTAGTACACAAGAACCTAGGTCTCAAAGGGATTTAGCAACTGCAACACATCCATTCACACAAGAACCATCTTCTCAAAGGGAAGATGCAGATACCGAGGCTGCACAGATCATTGTTAATATTGCTCAGAGTGATCTTCTTGCTGACTTTGTTCAACTACTCCAGGAAAAGCAAACTCATCAGGAGATACTGTCATGGGTGGATGCAATCATTGATGATCCTATTTTTGAGAAGAGCACACAAGAACCTTCACCAAGCATTGCTGAAGTAGCTCACATGTCTCAGACTCCACAAGAACCACCAGTTCAAAGTACCAATGATGGTCTTTCACATACTACTGACAGATCAAATCCTGAAGATACAACAGCTCCTACTGAGAATCATCTTTCCACTGCACTAGCTACAATTGATGATCCTTTACTGGTTGTTAGTTTGAAAAAGTATCCTGATGTGCTGTTTGTTCCTCCACTTTCATCACTTCCACTTGAGGAATCACCTTCAGGTATTGCTAACTTCTCATATATTCTCATGTTTGTATGATTATAAATAGTCTCTTATTTGAGGTTACCTCTATTTATATGACAAGCATACAACTCTTCTCAGCCATCTCTTATTTCTTTGCTATATATATGATTGAGCCTTTCTGAGAGACTGTATGAAAATATCAGATTTAAAAAAAAAGAAAAATATTTTGAGTGGTAGTCTCATGTACTGGCAAAAGGAGAGGTAGTTTTGAGACAAGAACCTTATAAGTTTTTCTTTACTTATAAAGTTTCTTCTGTGAGAATAATATTACTCTTAAAAGTAATATATTGTGTGAGAAGTGATGAGATCACTTGAAAAGAACAGAGAGATTTAGTTGTTACCATGTTTCTGTTTCAGGATCCCATCAGCCACAGACATCTCTTGCAAAGAATCTGATAAAGGCAAGGCAATTCTGCCTGATTCTGCACATTCTTCTAATGGTTTGTCTGACTCTGACAATGATAGTGATGACGATGATCCTGATATCGCTCAGCTTAAGTCTGCAACTGATGCATCTAAGAAGTCCAATGTTGGTTCTTCTTCATACTTCACCGACCATCCTTCTTATTACAATGCTGATGCTGAGCATTTTAGACAGACAGAATGGGATTATAAATGGAGACTTGCAAATACTTCTATCTCATATGTTGTTGGCCTGTAACACATTCATCGGGCCTATGATGAAATTCAAACTCCTGATCTGAAGTTGCATCTGAAGTGTGACGGCCTCAACCCCGGGGTCAGGAGTTAACGTCATCAATAACAATATTAACAACATAACATAATCCAAATCAACATTATTATATAAACACAACCCCTTTTTCCAAGATCTTTTCCAGGTTTAAGTATGACTTAGGTTACAACCATCACAAAACCCACTTACTAAAGACAATCCAAACAATACTATCCTTGTTTAGCAACTCAACATACCCGCTTGGGTCCAACACACTACCTCAGAGGAGTCTGGCACGGAAGGAACTGGAACTCTGCCCTGACTATCACGGGAGAATCCCCTAGGCATCTACAATACATCTATAAAACATTTTGCAAGGGTGAGCATTCAATTGCTCAGCAGTACCACTATATGAATAACAAGTAAAAACGATTTAAAGTAAAGCAGTTATAGGAACAAAATTCATAATTCGTTAGAAAACAAGTAAAACATGTGCAAACTGGATATCAAAACTAGCATGCTCTGTAAAACCAAATCATTAGTTGTGTGTTGTGCATAAATATCAATTTCAATTTTAGCATGCTTCTTTCATTTTAAACACTTCCGTCCCATCGCAGGACCCATAAAACCATTTGTCCCGTTACGGGGACCCAAAATCATTTGTTCTGTTACGGGAACCATAAAACATATCCCATCACAGGATCTATAAAACTTGTCCCATCACAGGACCTAGAAAACTTGTTCCTCTCCGGGAACCTCAAAATCACTTGCTCAGATATAAAAGTATTGGATGATCCCTGGTGAGACAGCTGATCAGGCTATCTTATGAAACTTGTTCTGGAACTCAGAGACTAGCTAGGTCTCTGTCACGCTGAGCTGGTGGTTATAATAGGGTGTGCAACCACTTCGCCTCTTACGCTAACTTCTAGGCCGTTACGGGCTTTCTGCGCACACTCATCCAATTATCTTATCATTTTTATCCAGTTTCCCAAATCACTTACCTATCTCTTATCAAAATAATTATAACACAACACATTTTCCAAAACATTTCCATTTTATTCAGAACTCAGAGATAGGTATTTCAGAAGTTACTTTTCCCCCCAAAACACAAGTTAACAAAACAATTTAAAACCCAGGGGATACGTAACTTAAAACATTTATGTTCCATTACGAAAGTAAAACATTTAGTTATTCACATATACTGAACCATAAAAGAATGGTCAGGGGTACTTGCTTTGCAGAGCTTTACAACTATTTCTGATTGACCTTGAACCGATTTGGATACTCGGCTTTATTGCCTTACTATTTGACTATCCTGGATCCGACCTCGACACTCAGGCCCTTCGATTGGAACCTTGCGGAGCTTGTCGATTGATCACTAGGTTATCTTTGGTCCAGTGCCAACTTTCGGGCCTTCCGACTAGAACCTACAGGGTCGAAATACCCTATCTTAGATATTCGATTATGCTTGACATATCCTTGCTAACAATTTACCCGTACGCTAACAAAACCCGACTAATAACATACACATTATTGTAATACACGCATCAGTTAGGGTTTACGTTCTCGAAAATCGGTTCGGTGTTCATTTTCAGAAAATACGTATACTCGTCATTGTACAAAATTAGGGTTATTGGTTTTGGCAAAACATTTCACCGCAACGTACAATCAGGTTTCGTATAAAACATATGTACATATATTTATATATATTCTCTCGACACGATAATTTACGATTAAATAACTCAAGTATACACATTATAACATTCTTGACCCAACATGCACTTAATAACGATGAATTAATCTCAAAACCCTTACACAAGACCTTACTTTACGAGGCATACAACAACTAGCTACAACGAAATTTCGGCATGTATTATTCGTATACATACACTATCCCAAATTACCAATAAAACACCAATTAAATCTCAAATCAACCATTACATCATCTACTTCCATCTCCCCCTAATTATAATCCTGGAACCGAAACAAAATCTCAAAACCAAACCCAATAGGGACAATATCAATCTGAAATTTTCGGAAATAAAACCCTTGAATCAAAATCATATTTTGGCCATAATAATTAACTTATAATCCTAATACACGATCATACAATCATAAAACCAAGCATGTTTACAAACTAACGAAATTAAAATTTCAAAATATATAAGATTATCAACATGTAATTCAAGAAATGTGTTTATGGTGTTAATTAGGACTCATATCATCATCGTCCACCACCGGTTCACCGGAGTTCATCACCGGTGGTGGCAAAAATCCGGCGATGCCCAATTAGGGGTGTTCGAACTCGGACTTCCACCGATAATTGTTTAAAATCAATGGGTATCACAGAATTATCAAGAAAATTATGGTTAAGAACCGAAATCAAGCAAAATTTGAAACAAGGGTCTTGAGTTCGCACATATACATACACTGAGACGCGTACATACACTCAAGGTTCGAGCAAGGTTCAATTAGAGCATCAACATACAGCAAAAGCCCAGTCGAAATAAGCATAAACCAGAGGAAATAATGAAGAAACGAGAGAACGAGCCGCGATAAAAGAAAAGGGGAAGAAGACGGTCGCGGGGAGAAAACAGGGGGGGTTTGTGCGTGTGTGTTTTTATTATCTACAAAAATGCAGCTATGCCACATATTAGTTGGGTGACAAAAGGTTAACATGTATCAGCACTCTGCAAGCCTCGTTTTTATTCCGTGTTTCGACATATACGAACCGAGGTGCACTTAAAACGGTTTCAGAAAATCATGAAAACAGTATTAAAATTTTATAAATATCCCGAAGTTAATAAAAACATAATTTTCGTAATTTTAAAACAATTTTTGAAATGTAATTTATACCCGCTTTTATCAATTAAATGAATCGACGTGCGGGCGAACTTAATCTCAAAAATTTCCAAAATAATTTTAAAATTCTCAGAATATTTAAAACTTAATAAAATATGAATTTTGTAATTTTTGAAACATTTCTGATTTTAATATCAAATTTACAATAAAATACAATCAGAAAATCATTCAGACCTAAATAATTAATGAAATATTGATTTCTAAATTTTATAAAATCCTAAAAATAAATATTGTAATTATAAAACCATAAAAATAATTTTAGAGATCATTCACATATTTATGGAAATAAATCTATAATAAAACCACTCTTAACAGTGAAAATAAATCAATACAATTCAATACTTTAATTACGAGAACAACCCTATAAACCAGAAATTACACATAGTTAATAATACAACAACAGACAGCTGACATAACCTATTCACATATTTTATTTAATTATTTAATAATTACACATTAAAACAATACAAAAATATATGAGTCGTTATATTAAGGCCTCAACCATTTCTGTTAAACAAATTCACTCTGAACTTGATGAAATGAAGAAGTCTCATGCTGGTGTCAAAGAGAAAATTGATAGATTTTTGCTTCACACACCTAACTCAGCTGAAATCAAAAGTGTGAAAAATACCATCAAAGATGTTGTTAAATCTCAAGATAGCATGGCCTCTAGACTTTCCTCCTTGGAAGACAAGGTTTCTTCTATAGGTGACAAACTGGATGCTCTATTTTCTCTTCTTTCAAATACTGATGCCAAAAAGGGGGAGAAGATAGTTGCTACAAAATGTACACCAGATTCTATTCAGACAAATGATAAAGATATTGATGATGATGATGATGGTGATAAGAATAATCCAGTTACAGGTGTTCAAATTGCTTCTACTGCTCAACAACTTCAACATTTCAAGAAGAATGATCCTTCAGGAAAAAGGAAGTCTAGTGGTGCTTATAAAGCCAAGCACAAGTCTACTGTTGGTGCTCCTGAGGATGATGATATTACAATCTCAAATTTAGCAAAAGCTAAAGGGATGTTCTTTCCTTACAGATATAAGGAAACAGGTGAATAGATTATCTTGTACTACAAAGACAAGAAGTTTGAGCAAAAGAATGCTAGGAGTGCTCTTGGGTATATAACTGAAGAATTTCCTGATCTAACACCTGAAGAAGTAGTTCTACAACAAAAGGAGCTCTTGGCTCAAATTGAAGCTGAAGCTAATACTTCTAAAGGAAGAGGAAAAAGAGGTGGTAGATCTACAAGAGCAAGAGGAAAAGGAAGAGGTGGAAGAACTTCTGGATCAAGGTAAGTGACTGCATTCAACTCTACTTTTCTGAATTTTCTATCCATAGAAGGTTATGTTCCTGTACAAGGAAATGAAGAAGATAAAGAAGTTCAGAAGCCAGAAGAGTTGATTATACCAAGGAAGAAAAGATCAACCACTGACATTGATCAAGCTGATACAGAAAATTAGAATGTAACTCCTGATGCAGACACAAATCCCGAGGTAAAAGCAGATCCTGATGTTGCAAACCTGATAACTGATTTTAACTCTGATGAAAAAGTGATCAAAACATTAAATGAGCCAGCTCCTTCTCTAGTAATCACTCCTCATATTTCAGAGGTTGATGAAAAAGAAAAGATTGATAGAAGGGAAGCTGATCAAGCATGCAAAGAATATTTGCAGAGAGTTTTAAAATCAAAGAGGGAGATATGGCATAAAGCAAAAGGGAAGACTGATGATTTGTCTTCAAACTATGCTCCTCTCGGCATGAAGAATAGAAGATGGAAAGATATCCATGTATTCAATTATTCTAAAGGGTTCAAGCATGTTAAATTTGTGTCAGCTGGGTTAAGAGATTCTATCTCAAAATAGGAAGATGTTGATAAGTCCATCAAGAAGCTTTCTTGGGTGGTATACAATGAAAAACTGAAAATTATCAAATCTCAAACCAGAGGAGGAATTGGTCATTCCAGTATGGAGATCTTAGAATCTGAACTGCTGGATACAGATACTCTGACAGAAAATCTTGGTGAAAGAATTTCTCCTTCACATCTTGAGAAAGTTGAAGCTGTGAAGATTGTTCATAGAAAGATAAATGATAATGATGTTAGAGAAGAGATTCTGTACTTTTTCAGAGATGGTAAAGTAAAAAGCTTTACGTTGTAGCAACTCTTAATGAAGATTGTGATAGAATTTAAATACATTCATTATCTTCTTAGAGTTGAGAACAAAGTCACCAGAAACTGGTCTTCTATGATACTTGAAATGATCAGAAGAAGAGTCATGACAAAAGATGATAAATACAATGGTGATTATGTTCCTGAGTACAGAACTTATACTGGTCAAGAAATGCAGATGAAAAAGGGAGCTGTAGTGCTACAAGTTTTTCTCAACAGTCCTCAGTTATCCTTCAGTCCTGATCATGAAGATGTCAGTTTAAGCTTCATGTTGATTGATGATCTTGAGATAAGCAAAAGCTCAATTTCTAAGTTAAGATCAACTATCTATCAGCTTGAAGAGAAGAGAGAGTTGAAGAAAAAGCTTATTAAAGTCCTACAAGACAAGGAGGAAGAAAGATTGAAGAACTTTCTTGGAACAATTGTCAGTTATATGAAGATACTGAAGTAAGCTTTACTCCTTGTATATTTTGTAGATTGGTTTTGGCATCTTTGAGAATGGAATTTATGCTTCATTACATTAAGCATAAATTGGGGGAGATTGTTACATATTGAATTCTCAATGATCAGAAGAAGCTCAGGATCTGGCTGTTCGGATGTCATCAGGATCTGATATACCGTTAGGATTTGGTATGTCATCAGCATTTGTATGACATCAGTATTTGAAGACAGTCAGTATTAGAGGATTTGTTTTGTTCCTTATAATGTGGAGCAGATATCTGTTACGTCTGACTTATAGGACTTTATTTGTTTAGTTTAAGATATGTATCAGTTTCAGTTAGTTTTTGATAATGCATATCTTAGATTAATCTGTTGTAGCTGTGTAGTATATAAACACAGTTTAGGTCATCACTTAGTAGTATCACACTCGAGGATCATTCGACCTAGCAGCTCTCAAGAACATCAGTATTTCTTGAGAGGATTTTGTAACAGTTTTTATCAAATATATAAAAAGCTATTATATTTCATTACTTGTTGAAAACATTTATACAATTGTATCTAATCCCCCCTTAAACAATTGTATCTTTACTTGGAAATAGTTTTTCCCGTCTATGCAGCTCATGTCAGTTTCAAAATCTATCAAACTGAAGCAGAAAGTGCTTGTCCAATTGAAGATTTTAAAGAATGAGCTTATGTACTTCAATCTTATGATCTTAGAGATTTAAGATTTGCAGAGTTTGTAGAATGACTTATGGAAGCACTTTATGGATTTGGACAATCATTTAGAGCCTGGTATGAATCTCTATATCAGCTTTTACTTGAAGATCATTTCTCTAGTGGTACAACAGTTAAACTTTCCTCTCTTTAGAAATGTAAATTGCTCTAGTAAAATTGTACAAATCTCTATTGATAATATAATCCTTGGTTCTAAAGTTGATAAATCATGTAAATGGTTTGTCAAAGGCTAATGCTAAATAAATAAAAAATGAGCATGATGAGTGAACTCACTTATTTTCTTAATGCTCAAGAAAATCAAGTGAGTGATGGAATCTTCTTAAGTCAAACAAAAGTTATGCATGCTCATTTAAAGAAGTCTGACTCACCTGATTAAACATCTGCAAAATCACCCTGCCAATAATTTCCATACTTGAAATGAATACTAAGAGAAAGAAAATGGATATTTCAAGATGTAAGAGCATAGTTGGTTCTCCTTTATATTTAACTATTAGTAGGCCAAATATTATATTTACCACAAGTCATTATGCTTTATCTCAGTCTATTTTCAGAAAATCTTACTCAAATACTATAAAGTAGTTATTAAGATGTCTCAAGGGATCACCAACTCTTTGAACTTAGTACCCCAGAGATTCAGAGTTTAAACTAACTATTTGTTTAGAAAAAGAGTGTGTAGTTTGCAAAGCTGACATGTAAAGAACTTCAAGAAGATGTCATTCTTTTAAAGACAAACTGACATCTTGAGTTAGCAAAAAGCATCAATTAGACTCAACTTCCCCTGCTGAGGATGAAAAACTGCAACTGAAAGATGTTGTGCATAGTTTGTATGGACAAATAGTCAACCTGTTTGTTAAATGAAATTGATGGTATCAGTATATAACTATCAGAGTTTTCCATCAGCACTTGATATCAGAGTTTGACAAAGATGACGTCATCAACATTTGTCATTAGTATTTGATGATCAGTACTTGTCATCAGCATTTGTTCATATCAGTGTTTGTTAAGAAGGAAATTAGGAGATATCACATGACGATATATTTGCAGAGATATGTCGGTGTAGGACTTTACTTATCGTAGCAATCAATTGTTGAATATGTATTAGGATCCCTTATTCACTTGTAACATATCTTCTAGATTGATTGTGTAACTGTGCAGTATATAAGCACAAATTAGGTTAACACTATATGTGTCGAGCATTGATATATCATACACATAATCTAGTAGCTCTCAAGGATATCTGTTCATCCTTTGAGAGAGTATTCTAATATGTTTTTATTCAATAATTTAAAAATTGTTCTTATATGTTAATTTCTTTATTTTGTTTTGATTGTTTAACTGTATTCATCCCCCCTACAGTTGATTTAAGGCCTAACAATTAGTATCGAAGGCTGTTGATACACAAACAGTTTAAGATCCAAAAAACAATCATTAATGGTAGACAAAGAAACTCAACCAAATCCCCCACCACCACCAGCCACAAACCAAATAAACCATAACATGAGCAATATGAGTCTATGAAGTTTCCAATCTTGAAGATTAATGAATATCCAATCTAGAAAGTCAAGATGGCTATGTGTCTGGAAGCAACAGATCTTGAATATCTGAACATGGTTTATGATGGTCCTCACAGGCCCATAAAACTGGTCGTTGTTGTTCTTGGTCAAGAAGAAAAGATGGTTGACAAGGACAAAAAGGATTATAGTTCTAAGAATTTTTCATCAATTATAAAAGATGCAAAAGTTAGACATTTTTAACATATCAGTCTTGATAGTGTCATGTCCAATATGGTAATTGAATGTAAAACTGCAAAAGAAATTTGGGACACTTTGAGGTTATGTGTCAAGGAACTGTTATCAAGAAGAATATAAGTACAATACACAAGAGTATGGACACTTTGACTCAAAAGCTGATGAGTCGACTGAAATCTATGACTGATTTCAGAATTCGATGAATGACTTGTCACTGGTTGACAAAGAATATGATCCAAAAGATTTCAACTTGAAATTTCTTCTAGTACTCCCTGAAAAGTGAGACTTGAAAGTCACATTAATAAGGGACAACTATGATCTTGAAGACACATCGAGTTTTTAGTTAATAAAAGTGACAAGTGTGTCTACTATAAGGTTAGAGGTAATAATTGTGTGATCGTATGCTTGTATGTAGATGATATTTTGTTGTTTGGAACCAATATTGAGATTATTAACGAGACAAAGAATTTCATAAAAAGGCACTTTGAAATGAAGAATATGGGTGATGCTAGTTTGATTCTTGGAATTAAGTTGACTCAGTCAACTGAAGGAATAACCTTGTCCCGGTCTCATTATATAGATAATTCTATACTTGAGAAGTATGGTTATTCAAATTATAGAATCGCAAGCACGCCATATGATTCAAAAGTGGAACTTATCAAGAATGAATCAGGAGTTCCTGTGTCTCAATTAAGGTATTCTCATATTATTGGGTGTTTATAATATCTTGTTAATGGTACTAAACCAGATATTTCATACTCTGTGTCTAAGTTAGCAAGATATACAAGTTGTCCAAACAGGACTCATTGGGATGCTCTTGATAGAGTTCTTAGATATTTGAAAGGCACAATAAATATTGGTTTGCAGTACAAGAGGTTTAATGGTGTGCAAGAAGGTTATAGTGATGCAAGTTGGATAGCTAAGAAATCTGATTTTAATGGAGTGAGTGGATACGTATTTACCCTTGCGGGTGGAGTAATATCCTGGAAGTTTGCTAGACAGACTATAATAACTCGATTTACTTTTGAAGCTGAGTTGTGTGCATTAAATGCCACGGGGTCTGAAGCTTAATGGTTGCACGGACTTATGTCTGTGATACCTGTAGCGAGCCAACCTCTTTTGGCTTTTGTGATTCATTGTGATATCCGTACAACTATCAACAAGATCAAAAGCAGAAAGTATAATAAGAAAACCAAGAGTCACATCCAAGTTAGACTAAAGTCTATAAGGGGTTTAGTGTCTGAGAGGATCATAGCTATTGAGTTACGGGAACTCAAGATAACCTAGCTGATCCTTTGACTAAGGGACTTGAGCATGTTATTTTTCTTAAGTATAGGTTGGGAATGGGACTGATAGCCCATCATGATTCATCCACAGTGGGAACCCAGTACACGTGAAAGGAGATCCCTTGAAAGTGTATGTTAGATATGTTTGATGATATCATGACTAATATGATGTGTTTAGTTTCAGAACTTAATATCAGGACTTATCAGGACTTACCTGGGAATCAGGATTTACTGAAGGCGGGAAGATATCAGAACTTAAGGTATCAGAACTTGTAATATCAGAACTTAAGGAAAGATATGCTTCAGAAGTAAAGTGCGGCTGATTTCTAGGAGAGGATCTGGACAAAACAAAGGAAAATATGCTTTAGAAGTTAGATGATTAGAAGACTTGTAAAAAGATTATATCTGATTGATATATTTTAGGAAGAGATATATTTCATATCAATTAGAAGATATCTTGTAACTGTGTACTATATAAACACAGCTTAGGGTTTACACTATAAGTATTATCATTCACGAGAATATTATTCATTGTAACCCTAACAGCTCTTAGTGATATCATACATCACTGAGAGAGTAGATTAAACCTACTGTAACAGAGTTTGATATATTGAATAAACTTGTTTTCTGTTACATACTTGTGTTTATAATCGAATTGATTGTAGATATTATATTCAACCCCCTTCTATAGTATCATTGAGGCCTAACAAGTGGCATCAGAGCCAATCTGTTAAGCTTACAAATAGTTAAGATCCAAACAAACAATCAATCATGTCTGATCAAGCAAAAATACCAGACTCTCAAGAACCTGCAAAGGTTCAACCCATTCAAAACACCAGTAGATATGAAACCATCAGGGTTCCTTTGCTCAGGGTGTCTGAGTACCCTGTATGGAGTGTAAAGATGGCCATGTTTCTGGAAGCTACGGATCCAGAATATTTAGACAGAATTTATGATGGTCCACACAAGCCCACAAAGCTTTCTGTTGCAGTTGGCAATGAGCCACAGAGGATGATTCCCAAAGAAAAGAGAGAATACACCACTGAAGATATCTCTTCACTAGGCAAGGATGCAAAAGTAAGATACTTGCTTCATAGTGCACTTGACAATGTCATGTCAAACAGGGTGATTAGATGCAAGACTGTAAAAGAAATCTGGGATGCATTGGAAGTGAGATGTCAAGGAACCAATGCCATCAAAAAGAACAAGAAGACAATACTCACACAGGAGTATGAGCACTTTGACTTAAAATCTGATGAGTCACTAACTGATACATATGACAGATTCACAAAGTTGTTGAATGATCTGTCACTAGTGGATAAGGAATATGATCAAGAAGATTCAAATCTGAAATTCCTACTAGCTCTTCCTGAAAAGTGGGATTTGAAAGCTACTACAATAAGAGACAACTATGAACTTTGAAAGGCATATGTCATAGCCTATTTGTTTATTCGAGGATTTAACTCAACTTAAATAAGAATGTAACAAGTAAATAGTGGATCTACCGTCAAAGAGATCTCACAAAGTAACATCTGTCAAAGGATTCAGAAACAAGGTTCATCTACAGACTTGAGGAATTACTTCACTGGAAGAAGTTCAAGAAATTGATCAAGCCTCAGTGATATAAATCAAGATTGTGGATTTAATCAAGTGATAGAGATCTTGTCAGGGTATCAAATAGTACAGGGATTTAATCTGAAGAAAATCAAGTTATCAAAGTCAAGACATGAAGAAACATCACGGAAGTTAGTCACTCATGAACCAGATAGTACATCGAGTGTCAACATTAAAGTGGTGGAATTGATTTATAATTTTCAGTGATTTCCAGAAGAGTGGTTGTTGTTCAAGTAGTATTAATTCTCTATTAATTAATTAAGTCATATTATTTAATTAAGAAAATAAATTATATATGCAAAGATTAATTTATTCATTATTTAAATTAATTGATTAATTAATTGTGAATTAATATTATGAATATTCAGAATTGATTTTGAATTTATATTCAATATTAATTCAGCATGACAATCAATTGAACTGGTATGACAATCAGATTGTCATACCGAAAGTCATGCTAGTTCAAATTGATTGTCATACCGAAAGTTCTACCAGCTATGGGATTGTCTTGCTAGTTCAATCAATTGTCATGCTGATTGTCTTGCTAGTTCAGGAGATAGTCATATCGATTGTCATGGTAGTACAACAGATTGTCTCACCGAAAGTTCTACCAGCTATGGGATTGTCATGCCAGTTCAAGTGGATTCTGTTGATTGAATTATAAAAGACAGATTCAGCAGATTTATTCAATCATCTTCAACCAACCAAGAACACAGAAGCAGCCACCCAAAAATATTTCATCTGCAACTGCAAATTTCAAGACCATTAATTTCTAGTTATTTAAGTTAAATCCAAACCACTAGAAATCATTCTTGTAAACAATACCGTTGTTGTAACACCTTTCAAGTTTAATAATAGTTTTATTTAACTTGAATTTTGTTTCAATTTTTTATTTCGCATTAAATTCGATTAAATGGTATAGTTTGTATTCAACCCCCCCCCTTCTACAAACATATTGGGACCTAACAATTGGTATCAGAGCCTTCTGATTAACGG
Organism: Apium graveolens; assembly: GCF_009905375.1. Classification (NCBI taxonomy): domain Eukaryota; kingdom Viridiplantae; phylum Streptophyta; class Magnoliopsida; order Apiales; family Apiaceae; genus Apium; species Apium graveolens. The sequence goes on along the minus strand of NC_133650.1, from coordinate 81,406,039 downwards.
ACAAATCAAGATCCTAGACTTTTATGATTTTTCAACTCCTTGAATTTTTATTTATTCAAAAAATTCATAATGACTTCACAAAAAGTTGGAACCGTTAAAATTCCACTATTTGATAAAGAAAATTATATTATGTGGAAGAAGAAGATGCTCTTATTTTTACAAGTTGCAAATCCCAAATATCGGAACTTGTTAAAGAAGGGTCCAAAAATTCTGATGGTTATTGAACCAGAGGTGATAGAAGATGGTGTTGTAATTACCAAAGCTAGAACCTATGCAAAAGAGCCTGAGGATTTTACTCCTGCTGAAAAGGAAGAAGCCTCCTTGGATGTCAGCCTTCAATTAATTTTAGTTGATTCCCTTGATTCCTTGATGAACAGACATGTGATAAACTGTAAAAATTCCAAATACATCTGGGAAACTATTGAGGTGATTAATGAAGGCACAGAGGAAGTTAGGGAGAACAAGTTAGAGATTCTAACCTCTGAATATGAACATTTTAAATCCAATCCAAGAGAAGGAATTACTGAAGTGTTCGAGAGGTACAATACATTGATCAACAACCTGAACATAAATGGAAAATTTTATTCAATCAGGGAGATCAACAAAAAGTTCCTTTTAACACTGCCAACTCATCTTGAACATAGAATCACTGCCACAAGAGAAGCTAGAGATCTGAGTGAGATTTCTATGGATAGACTCTATGGTGTGTTAAAAACCTATGAGTTGGAGCACATTCAGCAGAAGAAATTCTACGGGAAAGGTAGAGTGGTCAGCATGTCTACTGCTCTAGTAGCTGAAGGTCAACAACAACAACAATAATCTCAACAGTCAGAGAGAATGGTACAGTCTTCCAAGGCTGAGGAAAATGTGTTAGTAGCAGAATATGATCCTTCTACTACAAATCAATCCGGTGATGATTTTTACTCCTTGGAAGAGCTGGAGCAATTGGAAGATGAGTCAATGGCCCAGATTATCAAGAGATTCTCCAATGTCAGATTCAAGAGAAATCCCAAGTTTAAGTACAAGTCCAACTACAACAGATTCCAGAAAGGTGGATCTTCATCCTCAAACACCAGCAGTGGTGGATACAAAACAGGGATGGTTGATTGGAGCACCATTCGATGCTTTAACTGCAATGAGTTGGGACACTTTGCCACAGAATACAGGAAGCCAAAGAAAGTAAGGAAGAACTCTTATAATTCAAATCAGAAGAGTAACTCTGAAAGGGCTTATCTGGCAAAGGGAAGATGTAACACCCCCAAATCCGGGGTCGGGGATTCGTGTTGTCACGAGTTCCATTTCCCTTATCAATAATTAATCTTAACAGTCAACCAACTACTGCGTACTGTGACCCCACAATATGCACACACACACCACAAGTTATAGTCTCAGAGATGAATACCAAAAATAACACAAGTCATTTTATTCAACAATTATAAACCATTACACCTTAAAAATGGTTTCTGAATAATTTACATATTCTTTGCCATTATTAGAATTCATAAATATACATAAGTCTGGTACATCAAAAGTTGAAAGCCTAGCCTATTGGTAGATCCTACCTCAGCTACAATGGCATCAACGCCAATAGGAAACTGGGGAACATTTCCTATCCGCTCACGAATTGGGAGCTTGGTCCTGTTCATCTTGTCTATATGTTGTTGTGTGATGAAAGAAGAAAGCAAGGGTGAGCAACAAGCCCACCGATGGTAATATGTATAATAATTAACAATATATGAGCAATCTCATAGCACTCATGAAAGTCTTGGTCAAGAAGAAATGAATCAAGCTGATATCTTAACGCGACCAAGTCGCAAAATATTCAGTATATATATATATATATAAATATATATTTTTCACAATCTTTAAAATCCTCTGACATGTATAATATACACAGAGTTCCAGTTTATAACTGTATAAAAATATCGTTGCAAGGTGATCTCATATATCTTACCTTGTCTCAACGTTTTTCTAAAAATCTTTGACATGCATAAGATAATCATTTACTAGATATAAGTTTAAAAGATGAAGTTACAAGATACTCCAATATACTTATATCTTTTCTGAATACTACTTGAACTACCACCGTTCAAGTTATAATTAGTTTCAAAAGTTCATCACACTGATGAGACTATAAGATAAGACTTGAATAGATTCAATCTTTGAAATATCATTTAAAAGAAATGAAGTTACGAGATACTTCATTAAGTCCCGATATATATATACACCTATATATATACATTTCATACACTCCTTGAAAACCTCAGTTATGAAAATTATAAACAGAGTTGTAATATCCAATGAATTTGGAAAGGAGAAAACCTTGGCATAAACCTAATATCTTGCTGATCAGGCAAAGATACCAATAAGTAACCTTTTCTACTAGTAGATGGACGAATTCCCCACTGGTCATCACCCTGACCGTATTTGGACCTATACTGGACTGCCACTCAGCCACTTACGCATTGATGGACTACCACTGAGCCACTTACACTTTCATGGACGCCCACTGAGCCCATGTTACTTATGCCGACTCAAATAGATGGACTTACTTCCCGAATGTTGGGCAAGTAATCAAGATGTTTTCTCAAAACAGTAACCTCATTGCGAATATAAAATACACCACAGAGCCGGATCCCTCAGGTTTTGAGCGAGTATTTAAATCCCCTTCGAAAGGAAGATCTTAAATATAAAATGAGTTTTGGGATCCGCTCTAACTTTTAAAAATTATTTTGAAGACTCGAAAACATTTTTAAGAATGTTTGGAGTAATGCTGATTTAATGAAATAAATCAGTCCCGATATATTAGAAAATATCTGAATATTATTATTTAAATAATATTCCCATAAGGATAATCTTTATAAAAATAATTTGAAGTACAAGTTTTAAAACTCATACTTGAAATGAATAGTAAATAACCAAAGATATACTTATACGAAAGTACGATCTTTATTTGAATAATCGAAAATAAGTTTGATTGTCAAAACATCATTCTTTAATAAAATAAAGAATATTATTTAATAAATAAGCGGAGTCATAAGTCCTCGAATGAATATTCAAAATAATACTCATTAAATAAAGTAAGCGGAGTCACAAGTCCTCGAATGAATATTCAAAATAATATTCATTAAATAAAGTAAGCGGAGTCATAAGTCCTCGAATGAATATTCAAAATAATATTCATTAAAAAAAATAAAGTTATCGAATAAACCTTATTCGATTAATAGTTTTGAAAACTATATCAATATATATATAAATATATATATATATATATATTATACTCGGGAACATCGACTCCCGGTTTAGAAAATGTTCACCTTTGGGTCCCCTATACTAAGGGTATACGCAACTACTGCTTATCTCTAGCATAGGTATTATGCAATTTATAAGCATTTGAATTAACAATTAGATATCAAGATTACGAAACAGACATGCATATATACCATATCAGCATGCTCCAATATATCGCAAAATTTGCTAATAACAATCATGCACTTATCACAAGATAATGCATATACATATATTTACATCACAACAACAGTATAACGGGTAAAAAACTTGCCTAAGTGTTTCCGGATAGACTTAAGCTTAGAGTGGGTCCGATAACCTATGAACAACAACATGAGTCAGAATTAAACCCCGGTCACTTAAGAAACTAGACTTTAACCAATTGAACCCTAACGTTCGCTAATGGTCACTTCTACGCTTAATGTATCACATAAGTCGTTCGAGTACCCTCGGCTCCACCATTTTTAATAAATTAACCATTAAGAATTTTAAGGCGATTCTTTCACGAGTACTCTACCAACTGCCTAATCCACTTTACATAATTGTTTCATACCCCAATTAGTCATTTAAGGGCCTTAACCAAGGTTTCAAAGTAAGGCAAGGGGTAATGGTTCGTTCGCGAAACGCTGTTACTTAAAACGGTCGTTTCTCCTAAACCGTATATCGGATTCAAGCGAACCACATATAAAAATGAAGCTCGTAACATGAACTATCTAATCATGGCAATGGTCAAAACCTAACAATGAGTTCACAGGTCCTGATGTTAAGAACAAAAGCAGTCTAAGGTAAATCGGGCATTACGACGGCTATGTTTACGCGATTACCAAATTTGTACCACTCCAAATCAATCCACAATCAACCCACAATCATTACTACAACCAAAATCCATCCATACTCTACTACAACAGCCCCAACATCTCAAGATTTCCAATTTATACTACTCTCAATCATGAACTAAAAGCTTATACTTAAGTTCATTAATCAATAATCAAGATTTACAACTCCAAACTCATTATAAATCCAACCCAACTCTAAATATACATGGATCATAATTCCCAAGAACTATACCAAGCATAAAAAGCTCTAAATAATCAAAAGTAGGGCTAGGGTATGAGATTATACCTTCCTTGGTGAGTAGGAGTAACTAAGGAGCTTGAAACAACCCTTGGAAATCCTTACTAAAGCTTTATCTAAACAAAAACACAAGATCAAAATTTCAAGTTTCTTGAAAACACTATTCACTCTCTTCTTCCATGAATTATTGGAAGAGATTGTGAAGGAAATGGAAGCTTAGATTCATAGGATATCTATATCTATGTACAAGGAACCTTGGATAATTAGCTCACTAATTATCAAAGCTAGGAACTTGAATTTGGATTTTCTTTTCTTTGAAAAAGAAGAAGGGCCGAGAGCTTTGTTCTTGAGGAACAAAGTGAGCTTCTTGATTTTTTTGTGTTATGATAATTGTTGGCTTGGTTGCTTCCTTTTTTGCTCGTTAATTAACCTTTTACCATGGTAAAAATTATGTGGCTCACAATCAACCAACCAACCCTTCCCATTTGGTCATGCTTATATCATCTACTTATATCATCTTGTTACACTTTTCTTCCTCTTGTTGGTGTGATGACATCATCATCCACTAACCTCTTTGATTAAATCCTAATTACTGGGCTAATGACCGCTGATCTGTTATACGGTTCGCTTAACTTTCGTTCTCGTTTATCGTTTGAGGGATCATACCCGGGATCTTATTACTTGGGTTCCCTTAACCTTTCTCAATACATTATATTCCTTTTATGATCCTCTCTTATAATCCTCTCTTATAATCCTTGAATTTAAATCCTTTTTATCCTGTTACCTTATACTCAATTCTTTCGGTATCTGGTGGATTTTCGGGAAAAATCAAAGTGTTCGAATTTGGATTCTGACGATCTTTACATACACTTATATAGCATATAGAGTAGTAATAAGATCTCAAAATAACAATAAAAGAACCTCTACAAAGTTTGGCATGAAAAGTTTTCTTATTCAGCATAATCAGCAAAATCACTATTCATAAAGGTTACAAAAAGTTCAAAATTTTTGGGGTTATTACAGAAGAAGCTGGGATGACACTGATAGTGAAGATGAAGAAGTTGGGAATCTTGCTCTTATGGCTATTGATGGAAATACTTCATCGTCAAGAAAAGAGGTAAAATTTACTGATGTTGAATTAGTCTATCATTTAGGAGGTTCCTTAGATTGTGCTCGTCGTGATAATGAACTGTTAAGTCAGTAGATCAAAGACCTTGAGAAAGAGATCAATGAATTAAGACTTGTGCACATTAATCAAAACAAATTAAAAGAACAAGTATCTTTTCTAGAGAATAGAGTTAACTGTTATAGACAACTCGAAACTATTCTCAAAGACAAGATCACCGGTCTTGAGACTAAGGTTAAAGCTTACTTTAATTCTTGTTCGAAGCCTAAAGAGTTCTACAGTAAGCAAGCTGTTAATCAAACATCTGGAATAGGTTTTGATTAATATGCTTCTATTGGAGAATTAGGCATAAACTCCCCTCCTCATGTATGTGTTAAAGGTAGGGAAGTACCACATGTGCTTAAGGGTGTTGATAAACCCCTCTATAAAGGAACAATTGTTGAACCATTTGATGAGACCTCCTTTATTATTCAAGAAGAAATATGTGCTGAAGATCGTGCTAATGAGAAGGTTGTTTCCAAGCCAAGTGCGTCGAAAGTTCCAGTCAAAGTTGTGAAAGCAACTGTGTTGTGAATATGTTGTGTACTTGATGATTAACTAAACAAAACATCTGAGTAGATTTTATTAAGTGAAATAATGTAGCACTCGACGGATAAGAATTTATAGTCCCGACGGATAACTCATTATAGTCCTGACGGATGATTAACTTATTATCCATCGAGTGAGTAGCTTATGTAATAGTAAGTTTGTAGCACAGTGATGTATGCACCTTTGTATAGAATCTGTAGTAGCATATAAGTCATGTTGACTTTAACTAGATATGCAGAATAGGTTGATTATTTGTACATAAGTAATGTCTTGTAATTCTGTATAAGTGAAATGAAGTCAAGTGCCAAAGTAGCTACCGACGGATGATTAACAAAGCCTTCGACGGATGATCAAATGACTATCAACGGATGTTTAACATAGCAGTCAACGGATGATCAATTAAGTCATCGACGGATGATCTAAAAGTCAACGGATGATCATATCAAGAATTCAAACATCAGTTGAACAGTGAAAGCTGACACACAGCCGTCGAGTTGGATACAAACACATTGTGGAAGCCCATTAACTGGGTAATAGAGGACAAAAAGCAGCAAAGATTAAGATTGTTAGATTTTATATTTGTTCAGTCTTTTTGACTTTGTAATCTTGGTATTATATAAACCAAGAGAGTAGCAAATAGAAAAAAAACTGAGATAGCTGAGAGAAACTCAAAAACAGAGAAATCTTTGTAAGCATAATCTTTAGCATTTCCTGTATTCTCAGTAGCTCTATTTTGTAAGCAGCTGTGAGCACTTCTGCACACAGAGTCCTCTCGATATATTATATATATCTCTGGTGGAATTGTATAAATCCACCAGAAAGTTTTTAAAGACTCATGTTTTTAATTACTTGTGTTTTGATTCATTTAAGTTTATATTCCGCATTGTGCTAATCAAAATAAATATATCAATAATCGAGTTGAACATTTTTATTTCAAGAAAAAGGTTCAAGAATTCCATTCAACCCCCCTTCTGTAATTCTTGCTACATTGTTAAGGGACTAATAATTGGTATCAGAGCAAGCTCTTAATCTACAAAGAGTTTAAAGATCAAAACAATTCAGCAAGATGAACAAGAAAGATGTTGGAGTCAAGATTCCTTTTCTTGATAAAGATAATTACCATCATTGGAAGGTAAAGATGCATCTTCACATGCTCTCTCAAGATTAGGCCTATGTGGACTGCATAGAAAGAGGCCCTCATGTTCCAATGAGAGCTGCAACAGGTAATGAGCCATCTGTTCCCAAGCCAAGGCATGAATGGTCTGATCCTGACATTGAACAAGTCAGGAAAGATAAAAAGGCCATGAACATTCTGTTCAATGGTGTTGATGCAGACATGTTTGATAACATCATCAACTGCAAGACTGCCAAGGAAGTTTGGGACACAATACAGATAATCTATGATGGTACTGAGCAAGTAAGAGAAAATAAAATGCAGCTCCTGATTCAGCAATATGAGCATTTTCACAATGAAGAAAGTGAATCACTCACTGACATTTTTAGTAGATTCCAAAAACTACTAAATGCTCTTAAGTTGCATGGAAGAGTCTATCAGACTAAAGACTCCAATCTGAAATTTCTCAGATCTCTTCCAAAGGAATGGAAACCAATGACAGTCTCATTGAGAAACTCACAGGATTATAAGGATTTTACTTTAGAGAGACTGTATGGCATTCTGAAAACCTATGAGCTTGAGATAGAGCAGGATGAAAGAATGGAGAGAGAAAAGAAGAAAGGAGGATCCATTGCACTAGTTGCTGATCTGGAAAAGGAGAAAGAAGTAAAGATGGAAGCTGTGGAATCAACTTCAAAGGTCTGTGAAAGCAAGGGTAAGGGGCTAGCTGCAGAAAGTGAAGAATCATTGAATCAAGATGACATGGAGGACATTGATGAGCACCTAGCATTTCTTTCAAGAAGATTTGCCAAGCTCAAGTTAAAAAAGAACTTTGGAGCAGCCAAGCCAAATAGAAACATGGTGGATAAGTCAAAATTCAAAAGTTTCAAATGTGGCGTGGCAGGGCATTTTGCAAATGAGTGTAGAAAGTCAGATTCCAGTAAGAAAAGGTTTGAGTCTGTAGATTACAACCAAAAATACTTTGATCTACTCAAACAAAAGGAAATAGCTTTTATTATACAAGAGAATGACTGGGCAGCTGATGGTTTTGGATGAAGATGAAGATGTCAGCTCTGTCAATCTAGCCCTAATGGCCAAGTCTGATGAAACAGAGACAAGTTCCTCAAACAATCAGGTAATTACTACAAACCTTGCACACTTATCTAAAGCTGAGTGTAATGATGTCATAAATGACATGTCTACAGAATTGTATCATTTGCGTGTTACACTTAAGTCTCTCACTAAAGAAAATGCTAAAATCAAATAAAACAATTTGTTTTTAAGTGAGAGGAACAATGTGCTTGAGTCTCAGTTTGTTGAGTTTGAGAAACTAAAAATTGAGTGTAAGATTGCCAAGGAGGAATTAACAGTGTCCTTGAAAAAGGAAGAAATTTTGAAGAAGCAGCTCGAGCGTGAACAAGAGGTGATTAAAGCATGGAAAATATCTAGGGATGTTCATGCTCAAATCACCAAGGTTCAAGGAATTGAGTCTTTTTGTGATGAAGCCTGGAAAAAGAATTAGGAGAAACTAGAACCTATTTTGGTAGATGGGTTGCTGACAGATGTAGACTCGACGGATGATGAGGACTATTCGTCGGATAACAAAAAGTGTTATCCGTCGAATGATAAAAATCCTCATCCGTCGGCTGTAAGCAAACCCATTAGCAAAGCCAAATTAATCAAGCTAAATGAAAAGTATGGGTCTGTTTCCAAGAACTTTGTTTCAGGAGAGTCAAGTCAAGCTAAGAAAGGGAAAAAGGCTAATGTTGGTCACATGACTGTCAAACAGTTAAGTGACAGACTTGAGAAGATAGAGGTAAAAACAGAGACTAAAAGGAAAAACAATAGGAATGGTAAAGTAGGGATTAACAAACACAATAACTACACACCTGATAAATATGCTCCTAGAAAAATCTGTGTCAAGTGTGGTAGTGTAAATCATTTGTCAGTTAATTGCAAATCTTCCATGCCTACTCCCATGTCTATTCAGCCTCAATTTCCCAACATGAATGTCATGCCTCCCATGCCTGTTAATGCTATACCTACACAGAATATGAATGCACAGTTTGCTAATATGCCATTTGCACCTAATCCATATTATATTGCATACAATATGCCTCAAATACCATTTAGCATGCCTTACTGGAATAACATGTTTGCACCAAGCATGTCATTTCCTGTTAGCCATAACATGCATGATAATTCTGTTGCATCTAGTGGTTTCAAAGGCCCAACCCAAATGACTAAGGAAGAATCTGAAATTCCTAAGTCAAATGAGTTAAGACCTAAGAAACAGAAGAAGAAAGCTAACAAGGCAGGACCCAAGGAAACTTGGGTACCAAAATCAACTTGATTTGATTTTGATGTGTGCAGGGAAACAGAAGGAATCTTTGGTACTTTGTTAGTGGTTGTTCAAGACACATGACTGGTAATTCTACCCTGCTCACAGAGTTTAAGGAGAGAGCTGGCCCAAGTATTACTTTTGGAGATGACAACAAAGGATATACTGTGGGATATGGCTTGATTTCAAAGGACAATGTCATCATTGAAGAGGTTGCCTTAGTGGATGGTCTCAAACACAATCTGTTGAGTATCAGCCAGCTTTGTGACAAAGGCAAATCAGTAACCTTCAACAAAGAAGCCTGTGTTGTGACTAACAATCAAAACAACAAAGTGGTTCTCACTGGTGTGAGAAGAGGAAATGTGTATCTAGCTGACTTCAACTCAACTAAAGTAGAATCTGTAACTTGTCTTCTCAGTAAAGCAAGTCAAGATGAAAGTTGGCTATGGCACAAGAAGCTATCCCATTTAAACTTCAAGACCATGAATGAGCTGGTAAGAAAAGAGCTAGTTAGAGGCATTCCTCTAGTGGAGTTTACAAAGGATGGACTGTGTGATGTCTGCCAAAAAGAGAAGTAAATCAAAGCATCATTCAGAAAGAAACTTGATTCAGCAATTGAAGAGCCTCTGCAACTGCTTCACATGGATTTGTTTGGACCAGTCAATGTATTGTCAATTTCAAAGAAAAGATTTTGCCTAGTAATTGTAGATGATTTCTCAAAGTTCTCTTGGACATATTTCCTAAAGTTTAAAGATGAGGCTAGTGAAATCATCATCAATCACATAAGGCAAGTTAACAATCATCCTGATTTCAAAGTTAGAAGAATCAGGAGTGACAATGGAACTGAGTTCAAGAACTATGTCATGAGAGCATTTTGTGAGGAAAATGGGATCTTGCATGAGTTTTCAGCAGCAAGGACTCCACAACAGAATGGAGTAGTGGAAAGAAAGAACAGATCTCTTATTGAAGCTGCAAGGACAATGCTTGAAGAATCAAAATTACCAACTTATTTCTGGGCTGAAGCTGTAAACACTGCATGCCACACTCAGAATATCTCTTTGATTAATCAAGCAAGATGCATGACTCCTTATCAATTGTTCAAGAACAAGAAGCCAACTCTAATCTTTCTTCATGTTTTTGGCTGTAAATGCTATATTCTGAGAAATCAAACTGATCAAAATGGAAAGTTTGATGCTAAAGCAGATGAAGAAATTTTTGTTGGATATGCTGTTGGTAAAGCATATAGAGTCTACAATCTAAGAACCAACATTGTTGTGGAATCTATACATGTTGTGTTTGATGATAAAAAGATTAAAGGACTGAAAGATGGAGATTACCATGAAAGCCTCAAATTCGACAATGTCGAGATGGTTAGTGATGAATATGATGATGAGAGTGATCAAGAAACAGTGTTAAAGGATAATGCAGACAAATCTACCACCAATGAAGCACATAACTCAACATCCGTTGAGTTACATAATGCTTCATTCGTCGGAAGGAAATCGGTGTTATCCGTCGGAAGACAACCTACCTCATCCATCGGTACTCAAGATTCACTGTTAGTCCCTTAACAATGTAGCAAGAATTACAGAAGGGGGGTTGAATGGAATTCTTTACCTTTTTCTTGAAATAAAAATGTTCAACTCTATTATAGATATATCTGTTTTCATTAGCACAATGTGGAATATAAACTTTAATGAATCAAAACAAGAGTAATTAAAAACAAGAGTCTTTAAAAACTTTGTGGTGGATTTAAACAATTCCACCAGAGATATATATTAATATATCGAGAGAACTCTGTGTGCAGAAATGCTCACAGCTGATTATACAAGATAGAACAACTAAGAACATAGGAAATGCTAAAGATAGTGCTTACAAAGATTTCTCTGTGTTTGTTTCTAAGCTCACTTAGTTTTCTTAGTTTTTTTTTATTTGCTACTCTCTTGGTTTATATATTACCAAGATTACAAAGTCAAAAGAACTGAATAAATATAAAATCTAACAGTCTTGATCTTTGCTGCTTTTCATCCTCTATTACCCAGTTAATGGGCTTCCACAGTGTATTTGTATCCAATCTTGATGGCTATGTGTCAGCTTTCACTGTTCAACTGATGTTTGAATCTTGATATTATCATCCGTCGACTTTCAGATCATCCGTCGATAACTTACTTGATCATCCGTCGACTGCTATTTTGAACATCCGTTGAAAGTCATTTGATCATCCGTCGAAGCTTTGTTAAGCATCCGTTGATAGTGATTTGATCATCCGTCGAAGCTTTGTTAAGCATCCGTTGATAGCTATTTTGGCACTTGACTTCATTTCACTTATACAGAATTACAAGACATTGCTTATGTACAGTTAATCAACCTATTCTGTATATCTAGTTAAAGTCAACATGACTTATATGCTACTACAGATTCTATACAAAGGTGCATACAACATTGTGCTACAAACTTATCATTATATAAGTCACTCACTCGATGGATAATAAATTACTCATCCGTCGGTACTCAAACTGAGTTATCCGTCGGGACTATAATTCTTATCCGTCGAGTGCTACATTATTTCACTAAGTAAAATCTACTTAGATGTTTTGTTTAGGTAATCATCAAGTGCACAACATATTCACAACAATCTCCCCCAATTTATGTCTACTGGAATTGTAGCCATAAATTAAGAGACACTTGATGATAACAAAACATCCTAAACATATATCTTTAAAGATAAGTAGATAAAACTGAAAGTGCTTCAATTTAAACAAGGTATACAAGGTTTGGCTCACAGTCAATTCAAGATGCTCCTCTAGCCTGAGCAGATTTTTCTAGTTTCTTGAAGGTCTGGATCTTCTTCCAAGCTTTCTGTTGTTTTCTTCAATTTGATTCTGGAGCTGTCTGTGGAATTCTAATTCATCAGATTCTGAGAGTTCTAACATTTCTTGCATTTCCAAAAGAGTCTCATTTCTAGAGATACTCAATTAGTCTTCTAGTCTGAAGAATCTTCTCACACCCTTATCATCCATGAATTCCATCAGCCAGTAGGGCCTTAGATGCACTCTTCTCCCTGTGTATGGGATGATAAGAGTTTTGGGTAGTGCATCTTTGGCTCTAACACTCCTTAGCTCTTCAATCTTCTTCAATACTAATCTTCTTGTAGTTACATTAAACCCAAAGTGTAATAACCCCAATTTTTGAGAAATTTTGAAACCCTTATGAATAGTGTTTTTGCTGAACGAGAAAACTTTTCATGCCACGCTATGTAGGGGTTCTGTTATTGATCTTATGGGATATTATTAGTACTCTATGTGGTATATAAGTGTATGTAAAGATCGTCAGAATCCAATTCCGAACACTTTCATTTTTCCCGGAAATTCACAAGATACGGAGAGAATTGAGTATAAGGTAACAGGATAAAAAGGACTTAAATTAAAGGATTATAGGAGGGGATCATAGAAGGAATACAATATATTGAGAAAGGTTAAGGGAACCTAAGTAATAAGATCCCGGGTATGATCCCTCAAATGATAAACGAGAACGAAAGATAAGCGAACCGTAAAACAAATAAGTGACCAAGAGACAAGCTTGTACAAGAAGCCAGGGATTGTGACATCATCAAACCACAAGGTGTGGACAAGTGGGAGCATTATGACATGTGCAAGGTGACATAAGCATGACATGGGAAGGAAGGAGGTGTGGTGGCTTTGTAACCATACAAATTCAAGGGCAAGAAGGTAATTGACTAAAGCAAGCACAAAAACCAAGCAACCAAGCCAAGCAAAAATCATTTTCATCAAAAATCAAAAAGCAACCAAGGCTTTGTTCTTGAAGCTCTCGGCTTTTTACTATTCATTAGGCAAGAATTTTCAAAAATTCAAGATCCAAGCTTCCTAAATTGGTGAGTAAATTCCCTAATCATCTTCATGCTTAGTTAGGGCTATACCATGAGTTTAAGCCATCAATTCCTTCTCAATCTTCTTCATTTAATCAAAGAAGAAGACTATGAATAGTGTTTTCAAGTTTTTTAACTTGAAGTTTTCTTGTTTTTCTTGAAGATCCAAGCTTTCCTAAGACTTCTCAAAGCTTCTTAAGGCTTCCTAGCTCATCCCACCACTTCAAGGAAGGTATACCATCTCCAAACCCTAGATCCCTATGTATTATAAGATGATTTTAATTGGTAGGATGATATTGTAGCTTGTTGTTGTGATTTAGAGTTTGGGATTTGGAATGGTAGTGAAATGGAATGGTAAATGTTGTGGTTTTGATTAAAAGAACTTAATTATGATTAAAGTTAAGTTTAGGCATAAGTATGATGATTAAATTGAATTGGTTGGGGTTGTTATGATGTGATGAGGATGGATGTTGGTTGTATGTTGGATTTGAGGTTGGTTTGTGGTTGGTTTTGAATGGTTAAAAATTGGGAAATCGCGTAAACATAGCCGTCGTAACGTCCGATTTTCTTTGGACTGTTTTTGTGCATAGCATTAGGACCCGAGAACCCCCTGCTAGATTATGACCACTGCCATGTTTAGATAGCTCATGTTACGAGCTTCGTTTTGATATGTAGTTCGTTCGATTCCGATGCACGGTTTAGGAGAAACGACCGTTTCAAGTAACGGCGTTTCGCGAACGAAACTTTTCCCCTCGCCTTACTTTGAAACATAGGTTAAAGACCAAAAAGGGTTAATTAATGTATGAAACAATTATGGTAAGAGTGTTAGGCAGTTGGTAAGACACTCGCGAAGGAATCGCCTTAAAACTCGTAAAGGTTAAATTATTAAAAATGGTGGAGCCGAAGGTACTCGAGTGACTTAAGAGAATCAGTAAGCGCAAAACGAGCGTTAGAGTCTGAGTTGGTTAGAGTATAGATTTACAAGTGACTTTGGTTTAATTCCAACTTACTTGTTGTTTATAGGTTACCAGACTCGTCCCGAGCCATTCGTAACCCCCAGTCGCTCAGGCAAGTTTTCTACCCGATATACTGTTGTTGTGATGTAAATATATGTATATGCATTATCTTGTGATAGTGCATGATTGTCATTAGCAAATTTTGCGATATATTGGAGCATGCTGATATGGTATATATGCATGTCTGTTTCGTAATCTGGTTATCTATCTGTTGATTTCAATGCTTATAGTTGCATAATACCTATGCTAGAAATAAGCAAGTAGTTGCGTATACCCTTAGTATAGGGGATAAAAGGTGAACATATTTCTAAACCGGGAGTCGATGTTCCCGAGTATATTATATATATATATATATTTATATATATATGGATATAGTTTTTAAAACTATGGATCGAATAAGGTTTATTCGATACCTTTATTTTATTATTTGAATATTATTTGAATATTCATTCGAGGGCTTATGACTCAGTTTATATTATTATTGAATATTACTTGGATATTCATTTGAGGATGTATGACTCCTTTATTTTATGAATATTATTTATAGTATTCATTCGAGGTATTATGACTCCGCTTATTACTTAATAATATTTTTATTGTATTAAAGAATAAGGTGTCGATAATCAAACTTATTTTTGATTATTCAAATAAAGATATTACTTTCGTATAAGTATATCTTTGATTATTTGCTATTCATTTCAAGTATAAGTTTTAATACTTCTACTTCAATTATTTTTATAAAGATTATTCTTTATGGGAATATTATTTAAATAATAATATTCAGACATTTTCTAAATATTCTGGGGACTGATTTACTTCATTAAATCAGCTTCACTCCAAACATTCTTAAAAATGTTTTGCGAGTCTTCAAAATGATTTTTAAAAGTTAGAGCGGATCCCAAAACTCATTTTTTTATATATTTAAGATCCTCCTTTCGAAGGGGATTTAAATACTCGCTCAAAACCTGAGGGATCCGGCTCTGTGGTGTGCTTTATATTCGCAACAAGGTTGCTGTTTTGTTAAATGAATTGATTACTTACCCAACACTCGGGAAGTAAAATTCTTGGAATAAGTTAATCCATTAACAGGCATCGCCTGGGAAATATCGGTGAGTTCTCCTTTCCAAATAGATACGACCTCTTGGTGGAGCCGTATCAACAAGTTTCTACTTGGGGAAAGTGGGGACGAGCTTTACGTTTCAGAGTCATGGATTTCATCTGAACTAGGAGTGGCGTAAGTGGCCGAGTAGCGCCGGCCCAGCCTTATTATATTGGCCCAAATGGCCTGGAAGTTCCGCTAAGGCGGTCCATTCCTTAGGAGTTCAGTGTTCGGTTGACAAGTAAATCCGACAGGTTCTCCTCTACATGTAGAAATGGTGGGGTTGTACTACTACGACTGATCATCATAAGTGGTCTTCCTGGCGCGGCAAACTCCCGTAATGAGTTCATCCTCCAATTGGATAATTTCTGCAACACTACCCAGAGCACTTCGATAGAACGGCTACGGTTGGGCGATTGTTGAGTGTTGGCAGGGTCAAGTTTTCAAAATGATGTTTACATCAAATGAAGTATCTCATAACTTCATTTTATTTTGATGATATTTTAAAGGTTGAATCTATTCAAGTATTATCTTGTAGTCTCATCTATGTGATGAACTTTTGAACTAATTATAACTTGAACGGTGGTAGTTCAAGTAGTATTTGGAAAAGATATAAGTATATTGGAGTATCTTGTAACTTCATCTTTTAAACTTATATCTAGTAAATGATTATCTTATGCATGATAAAGATTTTCAGAAAAATGTTGAGACAAGGTTAGATATATGAGATCACCTTGCAACGATATTTTTATACAGTTATACACTGGAACTCTGTGTGTATTATGCATGGAAGAGGACTTCCAATATTTTGAAAAGTATATGTATATATATATATATATACACTGAATATTTTGCGACTTCATCGCATTAAGATATCAACTTGGTTCATTTCTTTTGACCAAGACTTTCATGAGTACTATGAGAAGGCTCATATATTGTTAATCATTATACATATTATTTTGGTGGGCTTGCTGCTCACCCTTGCTTTCTTCTTTCATCACACAACATCAGATAGACAAGATGAACCGGACCAAGCTCCCGATTCGCAAGAGGTTAGGAGACGTTCCGCAGTTTTCTAGAAGCACTGATGCCGCCATAGCTGAGGTAGGAACTACCAATAGGCTAGGCTTTCAACTTTTGATGTATCAGATTATGTATATTTATGAATTGTAATAATGGCAAAGAAATGTAAATTTATTCAGAAACCTGTTTAAGGTGTATTGGCATATAATTGTGGAAAAAAATGACTTGTGATTATTTTTTTGGATATTCATCTCTGAGACTATAACGTGTGGTGTGTGTGTTTATAGTGGGGTCACAGTACAGAGTAGTTGAGTAATTATTAAGATTGGGTGTTATTAAGGGAAATGGAACTCGTGACGTCCCGGATCCCCGACCCCGGATCTGGGGGTGTTACAGAAATGGTATCAGAGCTAAGTGTTATAAACCTCAGAGATGATGGGACGTTAAGATAATAAGTTCACTAAGATAATAAGAACTCTTGCCAAGTTCATAGTCGGACTACCTAACGTAGTACTGACAGTTAAAACCCTTATGGGAACCCTTATAAATGTAGCGATAGAAGCATAGTTCGTTATCGTATATGGTAGCGGGACTCCGAACCCTGAAGTTGAGGAACAACATCGCGATGATATTTTATTACTAATTGGAGATCGGATTGTGGATCCGATAGAGTGTCCTAATGCAGGACCGGATGATGTTGGTATTGAGGATGTAGCGGTTGAGGATGTTGTCCTAGAAGGGATAGTTGCTGAGGAGGATCCCATGGAGGATCCTGACGAGATTGGATAAAGGACCACTGATGAATTGATGACCCTGGTTGGGTCGACTACCAGAGGTAGGATTGGCCGGTCACTACCAGAGGTTCGTTCAAGTTGTAAAGATAGTAGCCCCTTTAACGCGTCTTACTCATAAGACTGAGAAGTTCGAATAGACAGAGAAATGCGAGAACAGCTTTCAAAAACTGAAGCAGAGGTTGGTGATGGCCCCTATGCTGGCGTTGCCGGATGGAAAAGGAGATTTTGTGAAGTGTAGTGACGCTTCGCACAAGGGCTTAGGGTGCGTGCTTATGCAGCACAGCAAGGTAATCGCGTACATGTCAAGACAATTAAGGTAATATGAAATTCGATATCCCCGCTCATGAGCTTAGGCTCGTGGCAATAGTTTTACCCTAAGGATTGAAGGCACTACTTGTATGGAGAGAAGTGCAAGAATTACCTAAGCCATAAGTGCTCTAGTACATTTTCACGCAGAAAGAGCTCAACATATGCCAGAGGAGGCAGTTAGAGCTAATCAAGAATAATGATTGGGAGATTCTTTATCATTCGGGGAAAGCCAATATGGTGGCTGATGCCCTTAGTAAAAAGGAGGGACTCAAGATGATAATGTCTTTTGGAGAGTTTATAAGAGATTTTGAGAAAATGGAAATAGAAGTGAAGGTAACCGGAGCCGGTACCGAAAAGCTGTTTGAGATTGCAATACAGCCCGAATTATTGGAAAAGATCATATTGTACCAGAAAAAGTTATGAATAAAGGCAGAGAGCCAACAATTAGATAAAAGATTAATATCGAGAAAGATGATAAGGGAATAATGAGGTATTCCTATAGAATTTGGGTTCCGAAAGTTCAAGAGCGTAAGGATGAGAACTTAGATGAGAGCCATGGTTTGAGGAATAAGATTTAGAGAAAACCCTGAACGTGATAATCAGGGAGGTCGCCATCAAGATAGAAGGAACCCATGACATAATGGAGTGGAAAATGAGGATTTTAAATTAAAAGATGACCCCAATTATGGGGAGTAGGATGAAACATTTCATACTAAGGAAACAGAAAGTCGAGTAAGGAAAGGAGACCCGAGACGGTACTCCTATACGGCAATTCATGGACCTGTATAAAAAGAACTTAGACTATTATCCCCAACCACCACCCTGAGGAGACAGTGCGGTGAGAAATTCTTTCATGACCTTTAAGTCGCTAAGCTCTCAGAGTTCCAAGGAACAAGCTGACCCAGTCGAGGCAAGAACCTGGCTAAAGGAAATATAGGAATTATTTGAGATTCTAAATGATTGACGAATCACAAAAGACTGTTTTGTCACTTACCCTCCTAAGAGAGAGACCACCCGCTGGTGAAAGACCAAGAAAGGCACGGAGCCAGAGGTTATGATAAACTGATTAAAGTTCAGCCAATTGTTTTCGGGAAAGTAATTCCCAAGGTTATGGAGAGAGTGTAAAAGCTTTAGAGCCAGAACAAAGGCAGACGAGTATGGTGAATTGTGAATTTAAGTTGTAAAAGTCGTTAAGATTCGTTCTGAAGACGCGAATCCAGAATGACGGGATATTTGAAATCAATGTTTATGTTGTGTTGGTTCATGAAATAATGATAAGAGAAAGGAAAATAAAAAAGGAATTGAAGTGGAAAGGAATAAAAAGGCAACAGAGTTTGAGGAATGATAAGGGAGTTGGGTATGAGGAAACCCTAAAGACTCCTATTAATAGAAATAGAAAAGTATATGATCGTCAGGATGAGGGTGATTCACCATGAGTTAAAGTTGACGGTTGAAGGCATAAGAGATGCATATATTTTATCCCCTTTAAGTTGGGAGGATTCGAGGAAACATTGAGATAGTTCGAAGGATAAACAATGAGACGCGGATAGACTGAGGAGACAAGGAAGTAAGAAACTAGGAAAATTGGATGAAGGAAGTGACCTTCAAGAATGTGAAGTGTAAGACCGGTGGCATGATACCCAGAAAGGGAGACGCCAGGTATGAAAGATATCCCAACATTGAGGTGACTGTTGAGATAAACAACAAAAGTAAATGAGGAATTATTAAGAAGAAGTTCACGTTGAACATGACCAATATCTTCCAGAACATCCTTGTTATCGTTACCAAATTAGGCAAGACAAGCGGATAACCGTTGTTATCTTTTGGAGGCCATATTGATTGACCCCATTTTGAATACAAATGTTATTGTGAAATTAGACATATACTATCGAGGTGGGAATGATTGAATAAGACACCCTTATCAGGGATATATGACTTGATTTATCCATGGAAGGATGCAGGTACCTTTTAAAGGTGGAATTAAGGATAGAACATTGGTAACTTAAAATGAATCCTAGGGGACTGCATAAAGGTTGGCATGTCACCCTTAATAGGGACAGTATGAGTTTTGACAGTATGATTGGGAAAGGGTTAAGGTAACAACAACCTTTAAGAATCAGTGGAGAAATTTTGCAGAAGTATATAGACAATGGTTCTACTATTAGTAAATGGTATTGTGATATGCCCTGTATCTAGGGAATACAGGAGGAACGATTGAAGGATAACCTTAGAGGTTTTACAAGGAGAAAGGAAATATTCGAAATTCTCAAGAATAAAAATATTGATAAAGGAAATATGACGTAATTATATTGATGCCAAGTGAGGCACGTGTTAAACCACGAGAAGGTATGGATCGAACCAGTAATGGTCGAAATTGTTCAGGGCAATTAGGACTTAAGATAGAAGATGTTCTAAGTATGATCGAGAGTTAGTCTTGACAGTGATTAACCTCTAAAGACTGAGGCAATAACTTATGGAAAAATGGTGATTTTTTTTTACTCATCAGATTTTAAGGAAAGCATTTTCACATAAGCTGTGATTGAAATAAGGTAGAAATTTATTGGAGGTGGTTAATGTGACATTGACTGTAAGGAAATTTTACTATCAGGAAAGGCCAAAGAGGTGGCCGACACTTTAAAGGTAAGAGGATAATTATAGGCGCTCGTGCGAGAGGAATACAGTGATGATGGTTAAAGCTGTGAAGGTTGTATTATGGTTTGGAAGATTGACATTCCTTCTGATGACTGTGCAATACCCGACCGTAATAGTAGTTGGTAAAGGTTTAATTCGCGTAATCGCCATGTTTCAAAAAAAAAAAAAAAAAGACTAAACAAACCTTGGAGTTAAGTCTTCTATTGAAGGCATATGATTACGAATGGTATTAACCTGCTATCGTTGCTTTGATTAAAACTCTTCTGCACTTTTATCTGCTTCATGTCATGAAAGTACGTCAGAGTTTGGAGTGTTCTTCATGAATTGTGATTGGTGGTTATGTTACCTCCTTAGAAGGATTTGATACGACATGTATGGACTCCGTATGGTTAGCTATTAAGACTTCATGGAAAATGAATGACTACAGTAGGTCAGTGGTGGACCATAGTAAGGCAGCAATGATTCTGCGGGTAATGAGCTGATTACAACCGTGAGAGTTGTATTGGAATGGGTGTTGAGATTGAGTACCACTAATCGGGTCGTGGTAGTGTATAAGTTATCATTGATAGACTAATTAAGTAGAGTATCTACCTAGTGAATAATTATTCTTTCTTATCAATAGAGAGTCGTATTATTATACGAGGAAGGTTGCGGTGCGAGCATAGAATCCTAGTAACGGTGATATATAGAATGAGATCCCAAATTCGATTTTTGATGTCGAGGGAGTTTCAAAGGTGATTGTGTATAAGCTCGAGGAAGAGCATGGGTCCATAGAATGATGGACGGGATAGCGAAAATATTTAGGCACGTGAAATGCGATGCTATAATACTTGATGTTGATATAAATGCATATATGTTTTGTTCTTCTATGACAACCCTCTATAGTTCAGAGGTAGGTTCCAAGCCAGATATTTTGTGGCAGTATATTTTTTTATATATATACAATTCTCTTCAGTTCGTTCTTTTCTCTTCTTTTCATTTCATGTAATTTGAGAAGAACAACCCTTCCAGAAGGGGAGGTATTGCTGAATGACTGTCTATCTGTGTGATAGAAGCCTAGTAGGATACCAACTATTGTTTAATTGCTTGTCAAGTACTAAAGGCTGGCCACCTTCTGTACTAACTATGCGATATAACAAGTGTTCATGATCATAGTGATCTCTCAACAAATTCCTTTACTTCTACATGATTAATCAAACTTTGGAAAATAGAAACAACTGAAAAAGGAGTAATAAAGTGGTGGTAGTATGCGGAATGGGAACACATTCGTGATACTAAGGTTGACGTGGTTATTAAAAGGTTATAGAACGCTAGCGAGCAAAAGTATAACCAGTATAATATTAGGAACGAAAGGTGATAGCGATTACGAACTGGAAAAGAATGGGTATTGAGAAGCAAAAGTTCTAATGCTAAAAGCTATAGTGAGAGTCTGTGCAATAGACTTGAAAGAATTTGGAATGATCATTTAACGCGGATTAAGTTATCTTACGACAATAGATCATATGTCAGTATTGAGGTATCGCCTTATGAGATCCTTGAGGGAAGACAATGTCGATCTCCCTTATATTAGGATGAAGTTGTAGAGCGCAAGATGCTCGGACCCGCAGTAGTCCAAAGGACCAAGGATATGATAGATCTAATCAGAGGACGACTGGTAGTAGCCCAAGATGGACATGATAAGTATGTTGATTTGACACGAAAGGATAAAGAGTATGAAATAGGGGACCTAGTAATGATATAGGTATCCCTTGGAAAGGATTGATGAGGTTCGGAAAGAAAGGAAAGCTAAGTCTACAATTTGTTGGACCCTTGGATATATTAAGACGTTTGGGAAGTTAGCATATGAGCTAGCCCTAACCCCGAACATGTAGCAGGTCGTAACGTGTTCCAAGTATCAATGTTAAGGAAGTGTAATTCGGATGCCAGTCAAATAGGGGCATATGAGCGCATAGACATGCAACCAGGCGTAACCTATATGGACCAACCAGGAAGGGTATAGATTAAGAAGGAACGAGTGCTTAGGAGAAGGGTTATCAAACTAGTAAGAGTTTGATGGTAGAACCACAATGTGGGAAAATTTACTCGAGAGTTAGAAAGTGTAATGCTAAGAAAGTATCCCCGTTTGTTTTCTATTTGATTCCGGGACGGAATCCTTTTAAGGAGGGGAGACTGTAATAACCCCAATTTTTGAGAAATTTTGAAACCCTTATGAATAGTGTTTTTGCTGAACGAGAAAACTTTTCATGCCACGCTATGTAGGGGTTCTGTTATTGATCTTATGGGATATTATTAGTACTCTATGTGGTATATAAGTGTATGTAAAGATCGTCAGAATCCAATTCCGAACACTTTCATTTTTCCCGGAAATTCACAAGATACGGAGAGAATTGAGTATAAGGTAACAGGATAAAAAGGACTTAAATTAAAGGATTATAGGAGGGGATCATAGAAGGAATACAATATATTGAGAAAGGTTAAGGGAACCTAAGTAATAAGATCCCGGGTATGATCCCTCAAACGATAAACGAGAACGAAAGATAAGCGAACCGTAAAACAAATAAGTGACCAAGAGACAAGCTTGTACAAGAAGCCAGGGATTGTGACATCATCAAACCACAAGGTGTGGACAAGTGGGAGCATTATGACATGTGCAAGGTGACATAAGCATGACATGGGAAGGAAGGAGGTGTGGTGGCTTTGTAACCATACAAATTCAAGGGCAAGAAGGTAATTGACTAAAGCAAGCACAAAAACCAAGCAACCAAGCCAAGCAAAAATCATTTTCATCAAAAATCAAAAAGCAACCAAGGCTTTGTTCTTGAAGCTCTCGGCTTTTTACTATTCATTAGGCAAGAATTTTCAAAAATTCAAGATCCAAGCTTCCTAAATTGGTGAGTAAATTCCCTAATCATCTTCATGCTTAGTTAGGGCTATACCATGAGTTTAAGCCATCAATTCCTTCTCAATCTTCTTCATTTAATCAAAGAAGAAGACTATGAATAGTGTTTTCAAGTTTTTTAACTTGAAGTTTTCTTGTTTTTCTTGAAGATCCAAGCTTTCCTAAGACTTCTCAAAGCTTCTTAAGGCTTCCTAGCTCATCCCACCACTTCAAGGAAGGTATACCATCTCCAAACCCTAGATCCCTATGTATTATAAGATGATTTTAATTGGTAGGATGATATTGTAGCTTGTTGTTGTGATTTAGAGTTTGGGATTTGGAATGGTAGTGAAATGGAATGGTAAATGTTGTGGTTTTGATTAAAAGAACTTAATTATGATTAAAGTTAAGTTTAGGCATAAGTATGATGATTAAATTGAATTGGTTGGGGTTGTTATGATGTGATGAGGATGGATGTTGGTTGTATGTTGGATTTGAGGTTGGTTTGTGGTTGGTTTTGAATGGTTAAAAATTGGGAAATCGCGTAAACATAGCCGTCGTAACGTCCGATTTTCTTTGGACTGTTTTTGTGCATAGCATTAGGACCCGAGAACCCCCTGCTAGATTATGACCACTGCCATGTTTAGATAGCTCATGTTACGAGCTTCGTTTTGATATGTAGTTCGTTCGATTCCGATGCACGGTTTAGGAGAAACGACCGTTTCAAGTAACGGCGTTTCGCGAACGAAACTTTTCCCCTCGCCTTACTTTGAAACATAGGTTAAAGACCAAAAAGGGTTAATTAATGTATGAAACAATTATGGTAAGAGTGTTAGGCAGTTGGTAAGACACTCGCGAAGGAATCGCCTTAAAACTCGTAAAGGTTAAATTATTAAAAATGGTGGAGCCGAGGGTACTCGAGTGACTTAAGAGAATCAGTAAGCGCAAAACGAGCGTTAGAGTCTGAGTTGGTTAGAGTATAGATTTACAAGTGACTTTGGTTTAATTCCAACTTACTTGTTGTTTATAGGTTACCAGACTCGTCCCGAGCCATTCGTAACCCCCAGTCGCTCAGGCAAGTTTTCTACCCGATATACTGTTGTTGTGATGTAAATATATGTATATGCATTATCTTGTGATAGTGCATGATTGTCATTAGCAAATTTTGCGATATATTGGAGCATGCTGATATGGTATATATGCATGTCTGTTTCGTAATCTAGTTATCTATCTGTTGATTTCAATGCTTATAGTTGCATAATACCTATGCTAGAAATAAGCAAGTAGTTGCGTATACCCTTAGTATAGGGGATAAAAGGTGAACATATTTCTAAACCGGGAGTCGATGTTCCCGAGTATATTATATATATATATTTATATATATATGGATATAGTTTTTAAAACTATGGATCGAATAAGGTTTATTCGATACCTTTATTTTATTATTTGAATATTATTTGAATATTCATTCGAGGGCTTATGACTCAGTTTATATTATTATTGAATATTACTTGGATATTCATTTGAGGATGTATGACTCCTTTATTTTATGAATATTATTTATAGTATTCATTCGAGGTATTATGACTCCGCTTATTACTTAATAATATTCTTTATTGTATTAAAGAATAAGGTGTCGATAATCAAACTTATTTTTGATTATTCAAATAAAGATATTACTTTCGTATAAGTATATCTTTGATTATTTGCTATTCATTTCAAGTATAAGTTTTAATACTTCTACTTCAATTATTTTTATAAAGATTATTCTTTATGGGAATATTATTTAAATAATAATATTCAGACATTTTCTAAATATTCTGGGGACTGATTTACTTCATTAAATCAGCTTCACTCCAAACATTCTTAAAAATGTTTTGCGAGTCTTCAAAATGATTTTTAAAAGTTAGAGCGGATCCCAAAACTCATTTTTTTATATATTTAAGATCCTCCTTTCGAAGGGGATTTAAATACTCGCTCAAAACCTGAGGGATCCGGCTCTGTGGTGTGCTTTATATTCGCAACAAGGTTGCTGTTTTGTTAAATGAATTGATTACTTACCCAACACTCGGGAAGTAAAATTCTTGGAATAAGTTAATCCATTAACAGGCATCGCCTGGGAAATATCGGTGAGTTCTCCTTTCCAAATAGATACGACCTCTTGGTGGAGCCGTATCAACAAGTTTCTACTTGGGGAAAGTGGGGACGAGCTTTACGTTTCAGAGTCATGGATTTCATCTGAACTAGGAGTGGCGTAAGTGGCCGAGTAGCGCCGGCCCAGCCTTATTATATTGGCCCAAATGGCCTGGAAGTTCCGCTAAGGCGGTCCATTCCTTAGGAGTTCAGTGTTCGGTTGACAAGTAAATCCGACAGGTTCTCCTCTACATGTAGAAATGGTGGGGTTGTACTACTACGACTGATCATCATAAGTGGTCTTCCTGGCGCGGCAAACTCCCGTAATGAGTTCATCCTCCAATTGGATAATTTCTGCAACACTACCCAGAGCACTTCGATAGAACGGCTACGGTTGGGCGATTGTTGAGTGTTGGCAGGGTCAAGTTTTCAAAATGATGTTTACATCAAATGAAGTATCTCATAACTTCATTTTATTTTGATGATATTTTAAAGGTTGAATCTATTCAAGTATTATCTTGTAGTCTCATCTATGTGATGAACTTTTGAACTAATTATAACTTGAACGGTGGTAGTTCAAGTAGTATTTGGAAAAGATATAAGTATATTGGAGTATCTTGTAACTTCATCTTTTAAACTTATATCTAGTAAATGATTATCTTATGCATGATAAAGATTTTCAGAAAAATATTGAGACAAGGTTAGATATATGAGATCACCTTGCAACGATATTTTTATACAGTTATACACTGGAACTCTGTGTGTATTATGCATGGAAGAGGACTTCCAATATTTTGAAAAGTATATGTATATATATATATACACTGAATATTTTGCGACTTCATCGCATTAAGATATCAACTTGGTTCATTTCTTTTGACCAAGACTTTCATGAGTACTATGAGAAGGCTCATATATTGTTAATCATTATACATATTATTTTGGTGGGCTTGCTGCTCACCCTTGCTTTCTTCTTTCTGTTAGTGTAGGTGCCCTAGAGGCAATACATTATTCTTTTATCTTTATGTCAGTTGATCATTCAATAAATGTATTTATTATGACCTTAATTACTGCGATATTTTGTTAGCATAATAAATGTCCTTAGAATCATGATACAAATTGTATAGTTTAAGTACATGACTTGAACTTGAGATTATATAATATATCATATTCTTAAAGGTCCCTAGTCGAGTATTATTATATAGGACAATAATAATACATAGATAGACTAGTATGTTGTTTGACAAGATAACCACATCTCATTGGTTATAAGTATGGGGATACTGAAGTCAATACATAGGTACATGTGAGAGTACATGGTACTGGACAGACCCACAGTGAGATTCTTCATGTTTAATAAAGTCATAAGAAAGACTCACAGTGATAATGGTGTAACGATCCTTTGACTTGAAATCATTATATTTCTATACGAGGATTAATATACTTTGACTACATTAAAAGTTACTTTTGATCGGGTGATGATAAAAGTGGACATCGGGTATATCATGAGTCGTATGAGAAATATGAATGATAGATAAAGGATTTAACCCTCCTATAATTAGGAGAGATATTATTGGCCTCTTGATTGAGTGAGATTATAAAAGCATGGCCATGCTCAAATAATGATTTGTTTCAATAATCTACTCATGCATCAAGTAAACCCAGATTAAATGTTGAAGAGGATGACTAAATACATGCCTCGAGTTTAATCTATAATATGTATGGTTAAAGGGATTATATTACACGAAAAAACATTAATCACGAAAGGTTTTATCTAATCACGATTTAATTATTGTTTAATTGGGTAACAATGATGTATTACTAGATACCGCTCATTGTTTATAATTTTATTAGAGAATAAAATTATTGCCAATTAAATAATAGCCTATAGGGTCGCACAAATAGAGCACTTAATGGAATAGTTAATTTAAATTATGGATTTAAATTAATTGATGATTATTTGAATTTTATTATAATTAAGTAAGACTTAATTGAGATAATATAAATTCGAATTAAAAGGAATGTTTTTGCCCATAATAATTAAGTATGACTTAGTTATTAATTAAATAATAGAAATTCGTTTTTATTATTTAATCCAATACCTACTAGGGTTGGGCTTTGCTATTATGGGCCTTTTTAATCAGTCATTATAAATAGATAATGAGAGGTTAAAGAGGCTTGAACGTTTTTTTAAGAAAACCCTAGCAGCAAAGAGAGGCAGAGGCAATTCAGATCGTCAAGAAGGAGGCTAGTACATCCATTCCGTAGTCAAGTTCGTGAGACGTTCTTGAAGGTGCTCGTGTGGATACCATAGAGGTGTTTCTCCGAGAGGTAGACACAAAGCGTGATAGCTAGGATCTCCGTTGAGTTCGTAAAAGTTAATCTCTTGAAAGGTATGATTCGTTATCTCCATAATCTGCCCATAATTATACATGGATCCTGTTTTTGGGTTTCGAATTTTTGTTTTATTTACGTTTATCCGCTGCGTTTTATGCCTTCGGAACCCAACAATGGCATCAGAGCTACGTGTATAAGGGGCTGATTTGGTTACGTGTTTACTGTATTTTTACAAGTATGCATGTGTGATGAGTCTGCCATGATAACAGTTATGTTATATGAGTCTGCCATGATAACAGTTATGTTATATGAATGATATGATGAATCTGTTAATGATCTATATGATGATACTAGTATGTTTAAGATCTGCCATAACTCATATGTATGCGATCTCTTAAAATATGTATACTGATACACGTTTTTGGTAACTGGGATATGGATCGTGTGTATACTGATACATGCTTCTGGAATAGTATTCTGATACATGTTTTGCTAGTATTCTGATACTTGATTTTGCAAAAATTTCCGCCATCGGGGGGCTCGCTGCCCCCCCGAACCCCCCCAGCGACCTCACCGCGGAGGTCGAACCGCGTGGTTAGGGTTTCGTTTTTAATTTGTGCTTATGACATATGCTTTACTTATTTATTATTCTTGATTGGATCATGATAAGTGATAAATAGTATGTCATCTTTATATGATCTATCATGTTCTTTAATGGTTACTGAGCATGGTGCATAGTTATGGCCTTAAGACCTTAGTTGTAATGGTTTATTCTTTTGGTTTGTAATAAATACGACTTGCATGTCGTTTTCTATTTGTAGTTGTTTTATCTCGAATGTAACTCGAGTTCTTTTGTAAGTTCATTAGTATAATTCTTAATGTAACATCCTAGAAGGACAAGGGAAAGAGGAGGCATCCTATGGAGGCCAAGGAGACAATGGAAGCAATAGAGAAGACATATGTAATAGTTATTTTTACACCATAGATTGACCTTGATCTTTTCATTAGCCTGAAAAGATCACATAGGATTGGGCCATAACTATTGCACGTTTACTTTACGTACTTTTCATATGATGTATAAATAGTATGTGTAGAGTAGAAAAATGCATGTTTTAATTAGATTAATGATGTATGTATGTATTAGATACATCACCCATGCCATGCCTTTAAACAAGATAAAATCTGTAACGACTCAAGATTTAAAATTAACAAACGATCATGAGATTCTCGTGTTTATGAAACACGGAATAAAATACGAATTTTCTTTATTTCTGACATGGGGCGATTTTGTCAACAACGGGTTCATAGAACTTGTAAGGCTGTGGGTTTTAAGCGAGACCGATGTGACTCCTCCACTACCTGGAAATCAAACCATTGACGAGTATTGATTTGAAGTATTTTATTCAAGGAAAAATTGGGAATCTCTTTATGATGGGATCATGATCGTTCTAAATTAAAATCCCTAAGTAAAAATATTAAGTTTTAATCAGATGCTTTCCAATGAATGAACACTCATTAAATCCTAGATCGATAAGGGGAAGGGCTGTCAGTGGCAGGGGACTCCTATCTATCATGGTGAAATGCGACGAATATAAACGGTTATATTCGGACGTTGTATCATTGGGTCTAACTTAACTGAGTCATCATAATAAGGTGAATATAAACGGTTATATTCAACTATTATGAACTTAGAAGCATAGAGTTTGGTTAAAAATCTATTAGATAGATAAGATCAATTGTTGTTCACCAAATTATCCAAGAATTATATATGATATAATTGACAACTGTTGTCTACCTAAATAATCATGTTTTAAGGATACCAGTGGTTGACTTAGAACATGACGAAATATGGATCTTGGCTCACTAGAAAGATTTATGGGATATACTTTCCGAATTAATAGTTAGGGCTATTAATTTGATAAAAAAAATAATGGGAGATATATTACGAATATATCATAATCATATGAACATAAAATTTTAACTCAGACAATCTAATGTTTATTTTGCGCTTTTATTATTGTAGATACTGAGTAATGGCAAACAACACAAACACACTATCCGTACGTTCAGTCCTTGAGAAGGACAAGCTGACAGGAGGAAACAACTTCCTAGACTGGCAGAGGAATTTGAGGATTGTCCTCAGGCAGGAGCGCAAGCTTCATGTCATTGATATTCCTCCTCCAGGCCCCCTTCCTGAGGGTGCTACTGCTGATGAACGAGCAGCACGCACAAAGGATGAGAATGATGCAAATGATGTTGCATGTCTTATGTTGGCAACTATGAGTGCTGAGCTTCAAAGACAACATGTGCATATGGATGCATATACTATCAATGAGCACTTGCAAAGCATGTTTGCAAGCCAAACTCGTCAAGAAAGGTTCAACACGAGTAAGTCACTTTTTAATTGCAAACAAGGGGCGAGTGAACCAGTTGGCCCACATGTTCTGAAGATGATTGGTTACATTGAGTACCTTGAAACTTTGGGTTTCCCGATTGGTCCGGAAACTGGTATTGACCTAATCATGAATTCTTTGAACAACAAATTCACTCAGTTTGTTGTGAACTACAATATGAATGAATTTGACAAAACACCTACTGAATTGTTGCATATGTTGAGAACATATGAGACCAACATGAAGACAGCTGAACCTGCTCCCATACTGATGGTGGGAAATAAAGGTAAGGCCAAAGGGAAGGGAAAATGGAAGGGTAAGAAGAAGATTGGATCTGATTCTACAACCAAGCCAAAGTCAGGTCCCAAACAGGCTTTAAAGCCTAAAGGTGGTGTGGCCAAGGGTGAATGTCACTACTGTAAGAAAGATGGTCAC
Source organism: Apium graveolens (assembly GCF_009905375.1). Classification (NCBI taxonomy): domain Eukaryota; kingdom Viridiplantae; phylum Streptophyta; class Magnoliopsida; order Apiales; family Apiaceae; genus Apium; species Apium graveolens. Next base: position 81,375,553 of record NC_133650.1, on the reverse strand, counting down.
TGGAAGAGAAACTGTCCAATTTACTTGGAGGATCTGAAGAAAAAGAAAGCAGTTCAGATTTCTGGATCAGGTATTTATGTTATAGAAGTCAATTTGTCTATTTCTACATCCTGGGTATTTGATACTGGATGTGCTTCTCACATTTGTATAAATGTGCAGGGCCTGCAGAGAAGTAGAACTCTGGCTAAGGGAGAAGTGGACCTAAGAGTAGGCAATGGAGCAAAAGTTGCTGCTTTAGCTGTAGGGACTTATTATTTATCTATGCCCTCTGGGCTTGTTTTAGAACTAGAAGACTGTTTTTACGTGCCTGCGATTCGCAGAAACATTATTTCTGTTTCTTGTTTGGACAAGAAAGGTTTTTCGTTTACAATAAAGAACAACAGTTGCTCTTTTGCTTTGAATGATTTAACCTATGGTGTTGCGCGTTTATTTAATGGTTTATATGTTCTTGATTTAGATAACCCTGTCTGTAATATAGAAAACAAACGACTTAAAATAAATGACTCAAATCAAACATACCTCTGGCATTGTCGTCTAGGCCACATAAATGAGAAACGCATATCCAAATTACATAAGGATGGATACTTGGATAAGTTTGATTTTGAATCATACCAAGAATGCGAATCTTGTTTGCTTGGTAAGATGACTAAAGCCCCTTTCACTGGTAAGGGTCAAAGGGCCACTAAACGTCTGGAGCTAATACATAGTGATGTATGTGGCCCAATGCGTGTAATGGCTAGAGGAGGCTACTACTACTTCATAACATTTACTGATGATTTCAGTAGATATGGATATGTATATCTTATGAAGAACAAATCCGATTCTTTTGAAAAATTTAAAGAATACAAGGTTGAAGTAGAGAAGCAAATTGGCGGAGATGCAAGTATTAAGATCTTACGATCTGATCGTGGGGGTGAATACTTAAGCACCGAATTTAGAGAGTATTTGAAAGAGTGTGGTATTGTATCGCAACTCACTCCGCCAGGAACACCTCAATGGAATGGAGTTTCAGAGAGGAGAAATCGCACCTTGTTGGACATGGTGCGATCGATGATGAGTCATGCAGATCTTCCAATTAGTTTCTGGGGTTACGCTCTAGAAACAGCGGCTTTCACACTTAACCGTGTTCCTACTAAGAAGGTTCAAAAGACTCCATATGAGATATGGAAAGAGAAACGGTCAGGCATGAACTTTATGAAAGTTTGGGGATGTAAGGCATTTGTGAAACGTCAAGAATCTGACAAGCTTGGACCTAAATCCGAAGAGTGCATTTTTGTAGGATACCCTAATGAAACAAAGGCGTATTATTTTTATAGTCCTTCTGAGCAGAAAGTGTTTATTGCTCGAGATGCTGTCTTCATGGAAAGAGATTTTGTTTCCAAAAGAAACAGTGGGAGAACTATAGATCTCGATGAAGATCGAGAACCGCAAAATAACATTGAACCTGAAGTGGAACAAGAGCAGAATAATGATAATGCTCAACAAACACAGGTTGTTCGTAGATCTGGTAGATTTCGCCATGAGCCAGAGAGATATGGATTTCTCATGACTCAGTGTGGTGATTTGATGCTCATAGATGAAGATGAGCCTCTCACATACCAAGATGCTATGAACAGTCCAGACTCTAAGAGATGGCTTGAAGCCATGAAATCCGAGATAGATTCCATGTACGAAAACCAAGTATGGACTTTGGTTGATCCACCTGAAGGGGTAAAACCCATAGGGTGCAAATGGGTTTTTAAGAAGAAAAAGGGCATGGATGGAAATGTTCAGACCTATAAAGCTAGGCTGGTTGCAAAAGGTTTCAAACAAATTCATGGTATTGACTATGATGAAACTTTCTCACCAGTGGCTATGGTCAAGTCTATAAGGATTTTACTTGCCATTGCAGCATTCCATGATTATGAAATCTGGCAAATGGATGTCAAAACAGCCTTCCTTAATGGAAGCCTTGAAGAGGATGTGTACATGACACAACCTGAGGGTTTTGTCGATCCAAGGAATGCTGGCAAGGTATGTAAATTGCGTCGATCCATTTATGGATTGAAGCAATCCTCTAGGAGATGGAATATCCATTTCGATGAAATAGTCATAGAGTATGGCTTTGTTCAAAACGAAGATGAACCGTGTGTTTACAAGAAGGTTAATGGGAGCTATGTGGCATTCATAGTACTATATGTTGATGATATACTACTAATGGGGAATGACATACCTTCTCTAAAGGCTGTTAAGACGTGGTTAGGGAGCAATTTCTCCGTTAAAGACTTAGGAGAGGCATCCTACATTCTAGGAATGAGGATCTATAGAGAAAGATCTAGAAGGATGATCGGTCTAAGTCAGAGCACATACATTGATAAGGTTTTGCATCGTTTTGGAATGCAAAATGCAAAAAGGGGATATGTCCCTGTGTCTCAAGGGATAACGATCTCTAAGGACCAATGTCCGAAATCATTGGATGAGAAGGACCACATGAATAAAGTTCCATATGCTTCAGCAATTGGATCTATCATGTATGCAATGGTATGTACTCGCCCAGATGTCTCGTATGCTTTGAGCATGACGAGCAGATACCAGTCTAATCCGGGTGAAGGTCACTGGACGGCAGTTAAGAATATTCTTAAGTACCTGAAAAGAACTAGAGATTCATTCTTGGTGTATGGAGGAGAAGAGAAACTCGTTGTAAAAGGTTACACCGATGCAAGTTTCCAAACAGACAGAGATGATACTGTATCACAGTCTGGTTTTGTGTTTTGTCTAAACGGAGGTGCTGTAAGCTGGAAGAGTTCAAAGCAAGAAACAGTAGCTGATTCTACAATGGAGGCTGAGTACATTGCAGCTTGTGAAGCAGCTAAGGAGGCCGTTTGGATTCGAAAGTTCATTTCTGTTTTGGGAGTGGTTCCATCGATCGCAGATCCCATTGATCTATACTGCGATAATAATGGAGCCATTGCACAGGCTAAAGAACCTAGATCACACTCCCGGGCTAAACATATACTCAGGAGATTTCACCTTATTCGAGAGATTAATGAAAGGGGTGATATACACATATGTAAAGTGCACACAAATGATAACATTGCAGACCCACTGACCAAAGGCTTGTCGCAGCAGAAGCACGATGGTCACACTAGTTCCATGGGTATTAGATATATGGGTGATTGGCTCTAGTGCAAGTGGGAGATTGTTAGTGTAGGTGCCCTAGAGGCAATACATTATTCTTTTATCTTTATGTCAGTTGATCATTCAATAAATGTATTTATTATGACCTTAATTACTGCGATATTTTGTTAGCATAATAAATGTCCTTAGAATCATGATACAAATTGTATAGTTTAAGTACATGACTTGAACTTGAGATTATATAATATATCATATTCTTAAAGGTCCCTAGTCGAGTATTATTATATAGGACAATAATAATACATAGATAGACTAGTATGTTGTTTGACAAGATAACCACATCTCATTGGTTATAAGTATGGGGATACTGAAGTCAATACATAGGTACATGTGAGAGTACATGGTACTGGACAGACCCACAGTGAGATTCTTCATGTTTAATAAAGTCATAAGAAAGACTCACAGTGATAATGGTGTAACGATCCTTTGACTTGAAATCATTATATTTCTATACGAGGATTAATATACTTTGACTACATTAAAAGTTACTTTTGATCGGGTGATGATAAAAGTGGACATCGGGTATATCATGAGTCGTATGAGAAATATGAATGATAGATAAAGGATTTAACCCTCCTATAATTAGGAGAGATATTATTGGCCTCTTGATTGAGTGAGATTATAAAAGCATGGCCATGCTCAAATAATGATTTGTTTCAATAATCTACTCATGCATCAAGTAAACCCAGATTAAATGTTGAAGAGGATGACTAAATACATGCCTCGAGTTTAATCTATAATATGTATGGTTAAAGGGATTATATTACACGAAAAAACATTAATCACGAAAGGTTTTATCTAATCACGATTTAATTATTGTTTAATTGGGTAACAATGATGTATTACTAGATACCGCTCATTGTTTATAATTTTATTAGAGAATAAAATTATTGCCAATTAAATAATAGCCTATAGGGTCGCACAAATAGAGCACTTAATGGAATAGTTAATTTAAATTATGGATTTAAATTAATTGATGATTATTTGAATTTTATTATAATTAAGTAAGACTTAATTGAGATAATATAAATTCGAATTAAAAGGAATGTTTTTGCCCATAATAATTAAGTATGACTTAGTTATTAATTAAATAATAGAAATTCGTTTTTATTATTTAATCCAATACCTACTAGGGTTGGGCTTTGCTATTATGGGCCTTTTTAATCAGTCATTATAAATAGATAATGAGAGGTTAAAGAGGCTTGAACGTTTTTTTAAGAAAACCCTAGCAGCAAAGAGAGGCAGAGGCAATTCAGATCGTCAAGAAGGAGGCTAGTACATCCATTCCGTAGTCAAGTTCGTGAGACGTTCTTGAAGGTGCTCGTGTGGATACCATAGAGGTGTTTCTCCGAGAGGTAGACACAAAGCGTGATAGCTAGGATCTCCGTTGAGTTCGTAAAAGTTAATCTCTTGAAAGGTATGATTCGTTATCTCCATAATCTGCCCATAATTATACATGGATCCTGTTTTTGGGTTTCGAATTTTTGTTTTATTTACGTTTATCCGCTGCGTTTTATGCCTTCGGAACCCAACACTTTCATCACACAACATCAGATAGACAAGATGAACCGGACCAAGCTCCCGATTCGCAAGAGGTTAGGAGACGTTCCGCAGTTTTCTAGAAGCACTGATGCCGCCATAGCTGAGGTAGGAACTACCAATAGGCTAGGCTTTCAACTTTTGATGTATCAGATTATGTATATTTATGAATTGTAATAATGGCAAAGAAATGTAAATTTATTCAGAAACCTGTTTAAGGTGTATTGGCATATAATTGTGGAATAAAATGACTTGTGATTATTTTTTTGGATATTCATCTCTGAGACTATAACGTGTGGTGTGTGTGTTTATAGTGGGGTCACAGTACAGAGTAGTTGAGTAATTATTAAGATTGGGTGTTATTAAGGGAAATGGAACTCGTGACGACCCAGATCCCCGACCCCGGATCTGGGGGTGTTACACAAAGTTTTTCTTGAAGGATGAATAGACTTTGATCAACACAGCTTGGCTTTCTTGAAGTATCCTGTGAAGAGGCCACTGAATCTCCCTTCCTCCTTTGTACTTGAATACCAACCTTTCAGGTAGGTTTCTGTATGCATCAATTGCCCTTACCTCATCCAGCTCCTCCAGATAAAGGTTTAGGTCTGAAAATTCCTTGATGTCACACAAGTACAAGTAGTCTCCCTTGTTGATCTTGGGTTGAGCTTTGACTACTGCCTTGGATTTGAGAGGTGACAGCTTCACTTTCTTGACTGCCCTTGATTTTGTCCTTCTTGGCTTAGTGAGAATTGGCAAGTTGAAGTCAGGAATTGGTAATTTATCCCACTCTATTGGCTCATCCTTTGGCACAATAGGCTCTCCATGTATGTTCCTGTAGGGGTCCACCACCCTTATGTCTTCAAATACCACAGAGGGCTTTGATGCTTGAGTTTCAGCTTTAGTGGATTCCATTGGAAATTGATCTTCCAATTCCTTGTTAATAATATCCAACTTTCTTTTTATTCTTTTAGCCAATTCTTTCTTTCTTGGAGATTTCTTCTGTTCTTCAATCTTCTTCTTTGATCCAGTAGCTTGAGTTGGTTGAGAGGGAATTTGTTGAGAAGAGTTCACAGCCTGTAGCTTGGTCAAGATGGCAAACTGTTCTTTCTTTTGTTTAGACTTCTTTGCATCTAGAGCAGCTTGCCACTTTTCCTGCTTCAATCTGGCTTTTTCTTCTTCCTTTGCTTGAGCAAATTGTGGATGTCCAGCTACCACACAAATTTCCTTCCCATTTCTGAATATCTTTGCAATTCTCTCTCTTGAGGCAGAATCAGCTGGATCTTTGTAGAGAAAAATAGATCTTGACAGAAGCTTCTTTTCATCAGGCTTGGGTGTCTCATACACAGTATCCATAGGGTTCTTCAAAGATGACTTTGGATAGTTTGCCCTTGGTTTAAGAATTATCTCAGCCTTTGTAGTCTTGATGCAGGAAGATTGTCCTTTCTCCAGATAGTTCATGCTCATCTCATTCACATTGATTGGCTTGACATGAGAGTGATGGATTGCTGACTGATCTGGTTCCTTGACTAATTGAAACTTTCTCTGTATTTCCTCATCAATCTTTTTCCAGTTGATCAGAGTCAACTCTTCTTTATCAGCATCTTTCAAACTTGCTGCTTCTGCTGCATTTATAATATCTATACCATCTGCAACTGGTGGCTTGGAGATAGTAATTGAAGGTACAATTACTTTGCTGATTTGAACTACAATGTTCTCCCCCTTAGTTGGTCCTTTCTCCCCCTTACTTGATTCTCTCTCCCCCTTTTTGTTATCATCAAGTGAAGGAGTTAGGCCTTGTGCTTTAGCCAGTTGCATGAGAAGATTTGTCTGAGTCTGTTGATTTTGAAGAAGTAGGGCCACTGAATTCTCAATAACTTGAACTCTGGTCTCCAGCTTGGCTATCTTCTTTTCAGAATCTGATTCTCTTCTCAACCTTTGTAATAAATCATGCATGGTACCATATGGCATTATTGAATCCAGTTTCTCAGAGTTGTATGTCTTTAAGTCAGCTATCTCCTTTTTCAATTCATCCACACTGATATTCTGTCTGGAGTGTTGAATCTTCATTAAGTGCAAGGAGTCTAGATGAGCTTTAAGAACAGCCTTGGTACCAGCATCTGAAACTTCCTGAAGGGCTTGCTGAATAGTTGTTACTTGTCTTACCAAAGACACCTCAAATTGTCCTGGTGTAAAGTCCTTTGCCCATGCTCATTCAGGTAAACTTAAAGCAGAACTTGGGCCTTCAGTTCCCCTTAAGTTCATGCTTCCATTCAAAGAACTAGAGTCATCATCATCAGAATTTACTCTAAATTCTTCAGATGGCTCTCCAGCTTGAGGAGGCATCCTGTTGACAGCAGCTTTATCTCTTTGAAGAGATTCTGTGGTGTGCATTAAGTGTAAAGGCTGCTCTGCCTCCACATTGCCCTGAGCAGCCAACAGTTGATAGGCTGAAACAGGGTGAGTAAAAGTGTCAGCATCCAAGGAAATGTTATCAATTACAGCTTTGTAATGTTGCTGA